>NW_015505448.1:186171-243672 GCF_001515645.1 Sinocyclocheilus grahami | reverse complement strand
TAGGGGTTGCACCGACTAATCGACTAGTCGACTTCAATGCTCTGCCATGACGCTTTAAGCTTGATGTCGACTAGTCGCTGGTCCTATAGAGGGCGCAACAGGATAAGAAATCTTTGAAGGACTTCCACATTTACGCTCCGTTTCCAAACAGTTCAAATGACAAATAAATGCATACTCTGAAAGCGCTCCACAAAACATGTGTGATTATATTACTGGATGCTTGAAATTGAACGGGAGAATGCACGTTTTAAACAGCTTATTGTACAGGTAAGTTAATCGCTGTTCTAATCTAATGCGCTGCTGCACTGTAACGCACACACATAGGCTACAGACAGTAGCACGTACATCACACACACAGAATCATTCAGCGCGGAAATGTATTGTCAACACTGTTCTGTGATTTCTCAATAAAATAGCTTAGAAACGAAAAGGTTCAAGCATATATTTATTAATAACTAAATTCCACAGCTTCACTACTAGTAGAGAGACGCTGCCAGGTAGAATTAATTCACACACGCAATTGCTCTCACTAATGCATTCATATTAATGTAATCTTTACTGTGCTACTTTATCTGTATCTGATTTAGAATGAGCAGAAATCTGTGAGAAATATAACGACCTAAAGACAAAAGAACTGATAAAAAAGCTGTTACAGGAGCAACAGCCATGTGGGCAGCGCTGTGTCATATGCCATTGCTGTGCACAAGGTGTTTATCACAGCTCCAGACTTATTTGTTCATTAATGACGTCATCAGCGACTAGTCGAATTCGACTCGACTTTCATCACATAAAAGTCGACTTCAAAAAATCAGAAGTCGTTCAACCCCTAGTGTCTGAAAGTGAACCTGAATCTTGTGTGTGACAGTACATGGCAGTGTACAGTTCTGTAAATGACAACCGGTTCTAGGTAGAAGCATTTCCACTAAAAAAACCTTTTAGAAGCAAGGGCTTCTGGGTATTTTTAAAGAGTTCTTAGAAGCCTCACAAATGGATCTTACATATTAGACCTTGTTGTGTTCAAGTTAAATAATGCACGTATGCCAACTTGACATAAATGCATAAAAACAAGTCCAGAGATGTGTTTTGTGTCATTTTAATGTCATCATGTTTCTGATTAATGTGTACTAAATGAGCAGTACAGGTTTCAACATGTTGTAAAAGCAAACAGTTTAGTTCCCCTGTTTGTTCTCTTGCTTTAAGTTCACATCCATCCACATTTGTTTGACTTCCTTGTAGCGATCTGTCTGTATTTCAGTATTTGTGCTGGCTTTGTTATTAAAACTAATATTTTACATTTAACTTGCACTTACATTGAAATAGCAGATGTCTTTGTCGATAGTCAAGACAATATTAGGCTCATTCTCTTATAAATGTATTAATAATAATTATTATTATTAGGCCCATTATAATTCGGCTATTATTATCAAATTGTCCCGCTTTTTTATTCAGCACTGTATTTCACACGCACGCACGCATTCTATTGCCCTACACCAACCCTACCCCTTACAGGACACTTTCTGCATTTTTAGATTTTCAAAAAACTTAATTCTGTATGATTTATAAGCTTTTGTACCCGTGGGTCTTTTTGTACAATTTAGGTCCCCACCGTGACACGAGTCCCCATGAGTCTGTGTGTAGTCAGGTTTAAGTCTCCACCAGGATATATAAACCAGTACACTCACTCACACACACAAGCACACACACACAAATGAGGAGCCTGTAGTCGGTGAAGGAGTCTCCAACCACAAACACAGACACATATCGTCTGCTGATATAAGGTATTTCGTTGCACTTTAACAAGTAATCTGAACGGCCTATACATGTGCAATTTTAACCGAGCCCTCACTAACGGAGTTTAATGCCACAGTTATGTTAGAATGCATCTCACTCTTGTTTCTGTGGCGGCACGTCATGGGGCGCGCGGTCCGGAGCGCTGTACGACTGATGTATCCATTTAAATTTACTCCAAATATATGAACTTACCTGTTTTAAATACTTTATATTTAACATGTTCGTTTATGTCCAATATTTAGTGTTAAACTGTTGGTCTTTAAAATAAATCTACTTTTGATTTTCACCATTGACTGATTTTGCAGACCAGACTGATAACTTCCATGCGTCGATGCAGCAAACTTGTTACAGGACGCGCGGTCCTAATAGCGGTGCATGACTGTTGTATCCGAATATATATGAAATAGCGGTTTTAAATATTTTTGTATTTAACATGTTAGTTTATCAGTATGTTTGAAAGTATATTATTTAGATTCGTTGTGCTTCCATAGGCTCCGAATCATTCAGCGCGGAAATGTATTGTCAACACTGTTCTGTGATTTCTCAATAAAATAGCTTAGAAACGAAAAGGTTCAAGCATATATTTATTAATAACTAAATTCCACAGCTTCACTACTAGTAGAGAGACGCTGCCAGGTAGAATTAATTCACACACGCAATTGCTCTCACTAATGCATTCATATTAATGTAATCTTTACTGTGCTACTTTATCTGTATCTGATTTAGAATGAGCAGAAATCTGTGAGAAATATAACGACCTAAAGACAAAAGAACTGATAAAAAAGCTGTTACAGGAGCAACAGCCATGTGGGCAGCGCTGTGTCATATGCCATTGCTGTGCACAAGGTGTTTATCACAGCTCCAGACTTATTTGTTCATTAATGACGTCATCAGCGACTAGTCGAATTCGACTCGACTTTCATCACATAAAAGTCGACTTCAAAAAATCAGAAGTCGTTCAACCCCTAGTGTCTGAAAGTGAACCTGAATCTTGTGTGTGACAGTACATGGCAGTGTACAGTTCTGTAAATGACAACCGGTTCTAGGTAGAAGCATTTCCACTAAAAAAACCTTTTAGAAGCAAGGGCTTCTGGGTATTTTTAAAGAGTTCTTAGAAGCCTCACAAATGGATCTTACATATTAGACCTTGTTGTGTTCAAGTTAAATAATGCACGTATGCCAACTTGACATAAATGCATAAAAACAAGTCCAGAGATGTGTTTTGTGTCATTTTAATGTCATCATGTTTCTGATTAATGTGTACTAAATGAGCATTACAGGTTTCAACATGTTGTAAAAGCAAACAGTTTAGTTCCCCTGTTTGTTCTCTTGCTTTAAGTTCACATCCATCCACATTTGTTTGACTTCCTTGTAGCGATCTGTCTGTATTTCAGTATTTGTGCTGGCTTTGTTATTAAAACTAATATTTTACATTTAACTTGCACTTACATTGAAATAGCAGATGTCTTTGTCGATAGTCAAGACAATATTAGGCTCATTCTCTTATAAATGTATTAATAATAATTATTATTATTAGGCCCATTATAATTCGGCTATTATTATCAAATTGTCCCGCTTTTTTATTCAGCACTGTATTTCACACGCACGCACGCATTCTATTGCCCTACACCAACCCTACCCCTTACAGGACACTTTCTGCATTTTTAGATTTTCAAAAAACTTAATTCTGTATGATTTATAAGCTTTTGTACCCGTGGGTCTTTTTGTACAATTTAGGTCCCCACCGTGACACGAGTCCCCATGAGTCTGTGTGTAGTCAGGTTTAAGTCTCCACCAGGATATATAAACCAGTACACTCACTCACACACACAAGCACACACACACAAATGAGGAGCCTGTAGTCGGTGAAGGAGTCTCCAACCACAAACACAGACACATATCGTCTGCTGATATAAGGTATTTCGTTGCACTTTAACAAGTAATCTGAACGGCCTATACATGTGCAATTTTAACCGAGCCCTCACTAACGGAGTTTAATGCCACAGTTATGTTAGAATGCATCTCACTCTTGTTTCTGTGGCGGCACGTCATGGGGCGCGCGGTCCGGAGCGCTGTACGACTGATGTATCCATTTAAATTTACTCCAAATATATGAACTTACCTGTTTTAAATACTTTATATTTAACATGTTCGTTTATGTCCAATATTTAGTGTTAAACTGTTGGTCTTTAAAATAAATCTACTTTTGATTTTCACCATTGACTGATTTTGCAGACCAGACTGATAACTTCCATGCGTCGATGCAGCAAACTTGTTACAGGACGCGCGGTCCTAATAGCGGTGCATGACTGTTGTATCCGAATATATATGAAATAGCGGTTTTAAATATTTTTGTATTTAACATGTTAGTTTATCAGTATGTTTGAAAGTATATTATTTAGATTCGTTGTGCTTCCATAGGCTCCCTCTCTGACAAGTACAGAGTCTCTCTCTTGCCCCCACCCACCCATGCACGATAATATCATCTATCGGCGATCTCACGGACTGGCGATATGACGATTTGAGAAATGACCATTTCGCCCAACACTATATGGCATGTTATGATTTGCAATTGCTATTTTTTTAATCAAGCTCAGGTAATCCACATCTGTCATAAAAAGTGTCCTGATAAACTAATATAATGACTAGACCATTTAGTTGGCTGGTATTTAGCCATTCTGAGATTATTGGCTCTGGCCACTGAAATCCTATATTGGCTGACTACTACAAAGATGTAAATCATGGGGGAAAATGTGTCAAAATGCTTTAAATTACAGTTTTATATCTAATGTTTAATGCAATGACACATTTAAAAATGCTCCAAACAATATCTTCTATTTAGAACTGTTTTTATTTACACGAACGTATACACATGTAACTATAATTAGGCCAAGAACGTCATGTAAGCTCTCATGTGAAGTTAAATCCTCTCAAAAATAAATCTTCTAGGTAGAATATGGTAGTGGTATCTACATCTAGAAGTATTTTAAAGGCTGTTTTTACACTTGGATTGAATCTTTGGTCCAAACTACAGATTAACAAATCAAATTCATAGGCTCCTCTGGGATTAAATGTTTACCAGCCCAAATTGTTAACCATTAAGCTACCAAAACCCATTCATTAATGTATGCATCTGGCTCCACTACAAATATGTTTTTGTCAGTTTCATTAATACAAACAGTGGAGAGAAATGTGGGAACTGTCTTCAGTTTGAAACATTACCTGTTTTACTTCTATGGCTCTGAGTTATGGAGCACACATGCTAAAACGTGTGTTATCTGTTACTTTTAGATGTTTCTAAGACTTTTATACAAGACTTATATACCTTGGTCGGAGTCAGATTTGTCTGAAGAGATGGTGGAGCCCATGCTGTCCATGCGAGTGCGCTCCACACCCAGCTGCTCCAGGCGTCTGCGCAGGTGCCTTCGTTCTCTTTGCAGCTGGTCTATAGTGTGCTGGGCCTTTCTCTCGCTATCCTCCAACCTCTGCAAAGACACAGACATGTTTAAAGTCTTATTAGAAAATGCATAGTGCTGCTTCTACAATCTGATTGGATGCACCACATTCAAAGCCGCTATAAAATAAGTAGTGCCTAACAACACCACTTAACTGTGGTAAAATCACAGTAACTACCTCTTGTGACTTACTGCTTTAATATCAGATCACTGCATTTTGGTCTTCTGAGAATCTTCTAATGTTTTCATGCCACCAAACAATATTACCCACCAATGGGATGTTGGCACATACCTTGATGTGATCCTTAGCCCTCATAAGTAGGCTGAGGGTTGTGTGCCTGTTTGAGTCTGGTCCTAAGGGCACGAGGGATTTCAAGCGTTCCAAACACAGTCGTAAATGTGCCCTCCTGGGTTGGTGACGTGAGGAAAAGAAAGACAGAGAGTGAGTCATAAAAGCAATTCATCTACAACATTTTCAATTAGCAGTAGCAACAACATGAACCATAAAAATAAGGAGAATGCGACTACGATCTGCAAAGTTAACACATTTTAGTTTGTTCCTCTCATAAAGGTGGATTAAGAATTCAAAAGACTTGAAGTATAATGCATGAGTCATATCGAGTAGTTTTATCATACTTTTATGGTGCTTGTGTGACATTTTTTTAAGCTTTAAAGCTCTTTATAATTGCAAGGGGGAAAACCGAGCACAAACAAGCTAATACTTCAAATATGATCCTTTTTCTATTACACAGAAGAAAAAGTAATGAGATTTGGACCTAAATGATTTTTGGATAAACAACTTTTTAATAATATGAAATGCTAAGCATGCCAATTAAAACAAAGCCCATGAATGTAGTAAAAAAAAACCTGTAAAATACATCAAGACATTATCCTTCTGACATTCACATCTAATGGTATGAATCTAACAAATAAATGTTATTCAAATAAGGATCGTTAAATTGATTCTCCAAACGCTACTCTAGCTTCCTCCATTTCTTGTGCGTGCCAGCGGGATTCACAGCTGTTGGGGTGTGGTGATGATAGGTGCCAGCAGCCACATGACCTGTTACGCAACCTGTCAGAAACTGCAGACTGCTTTGCTTTGCTGCTGTATTTCTACGGAGGCATGGGTCACAACCCAGCTATTTTACTGCTGCTTCTCAGCGGCTGAGTATGAACGTCTGTGTTAGCAATGCGTGTTCTGCCAACAGATAAGTGTGTGCTTGTTGGCTGTGGGCAGCTCTTTGTAAGCTACTATAGTTAATCATGTATTAATTTAAATATAGAGAATATAACAAGAGGATGTCAAATGAAAGGAGTCATTTTGCCATATGCAAATGATGGGCAGACCATGCAAATTGGGAGATCATAAACACAGAACTGCTGTGAAAACTAAACTAAAATACTATTCCGACCTTATAGAAAGAAGATTTAAAACGTACAAATAACAATTATTCCAGTTGTACTAAAACAGCTATAATGTGGAAAAAAATGCTTCACTTTGCGACTGTACTGCTGCAAAAAAAAAGGTAAAAATATTTCAAATAATATACTAATTATAAATTTTTATTTATAAAAATTATTATCTTAAAAATAAAAAAATTGAAAAATGAATGTTTAAAACAGATTTATACTTCTTGGTTTTATATAAACAGGTATATACAGTAAAACCAAAATTTATTCAGTCACCTCCAACATTTCACACATTATCACAGTTTATTCGCTATAGTTTGGAAAATGGTAATAAAATATGAGTTAAACTGTGTCAGAACAAATTAATCTTGATAATGTCTGATAACACTTAAGCAAAACATGGTCAGTTCAAAGTGTCTGAATAATTTTTGCCCCAAATTTTTATCAACTTTACTGATAGTCCACTGTATGAAGAATTTTTAGGTATAATATGCCACAGTTTACTTTATTTTGCTATCCTCACTTACATAAATGAACTATAGTGTCCTGCACCCACTAGTAAAAACATATAAAAAATGATATCTGGTGTCTGAATAATTTTTGGTTTGACTACATATATATATATATATATATATATATATATATATATATACACACACACACACACACACGCAAATAAGGAAATGTACAATTGCATTAAAATGACATTGAGGCCAACTGTATTTTTTCATGAATGTTGCTGCTGCAGTTCAAGGCTAGTTTAAAGCAAATCATTAAAATGAATGTGCAAACACAGGTAATAGAGAGCAATACCTTACTGCTAAAGGACAGGTTGTGTGTACACCTGCCTCTCCAGTGAGACACGTACACATAAACGTTCACTGAAGAACACACCCAGACAAAGGGTAATGTTTGCACCACTGCTCGTCACTTTCATATAGAGTCCGAAGGTTGGGAATACTATTACATAACTTCAAAATCCGCCACCAAAGTGGTGACATAACCTAAGTGGCCTGGTGTTTGTTAAGCAAATACAGACTGCGTGTGCCATCCGACATGTACACGCAAAGAGTGTTGCTGTCACAGGGTCAGTCACAGTGCGCTCAGATTTGTTTCGTTTTCTCATCTGCTTTCTCTCCTCATACAATTTTGTTCAAAAGTTTAGAGTCGGTAAGATTTCTTTTATTAAGCAAGGATATATTAAATTGATCAAAAGGGACATTTAAAATGTTTAAAATGATTTCTATTTCAAATAAATGCTGTTCTTTTGAACTTTCTATTAATTAAAGGAATAGTTCATCCAAACCTGAAAATTTGCAAAAGATGTACTCATCCTCAGGCCATCCAAAATGTAGATGAGTTTATTTTTCCATTATTTCATCAAATTCAGCATTACTGTATATCATTAGCTCACAAAATATCACAATAATCCACAAGTGCCTCACATGATTCCAGTTGATCAATTAACATCTTGTGAAGCGAAAAGCTGTTTGTAAGAAGCAAATCTATCATTTACCAGGGTTTTAACTTTAAACCATTGCTTCTGGCCAAAATACCAGTCCTTAATCCATAATAACGGTTCCTCCAGTGAAAAAGTTCATCCCCTTATCCTCTCACATCAAAATCCACCGACATATTTGTTTATAACTGTTTTGGGCTGTTTTTGCTTATAAACTGTGCTTGATCTGTGCATATTTCTCTTCTCATTCAGACGAGATGAACTTTAAACCATTGCTTCTGGCCAAAATACCAGTCCTTAATCCATAATAACGGTTCCTCCAGTGAAAAAGTTCATCCCCTTATCCTCTCACATCAAAATCCACCGACATATTTGTTTATAACTGTTTTTGCTTATAAACTGTGCTTGATCTGTGCATATTTCTCTTCTCATTCAGACGAGATGAGTTTTCACTGGAGAAAGCAAAATTATGAATAGAAGTTGCATATTTTAGCTGGAAGCAATGGTTTAAAGTTAAAAGGTCTTGATGGATTGGTTTCTTACAAACACAGAGCTTTTTGCTTAACAAGATGTTAACTGATGGACTGGAGTGGTGTGAATTACTTGTGGATTATTGTGATGTTTTTATCAGCTGTTTGGACACTCATTCTGACGGCACCCATTCACTGCAGAGGATCCATTAGTGAGCAAGTGATGTAAAGCTAAATTTCTCCAAATCTCCAATTTCTCCATCTACATCTTGGATGGCCTGAGGGGGAGTAAATTTTCAGCAATTTTTCATTTTTGGGTGAACTAATCCTGTTAAGAATCATGAAAAAAGGTCACAGTTTCATAGATGAAATTGTAATACTCCTGTTTTTACTGTATTTTTAACCCTTTGAGGTCGGCAAACGGGCCCGTATGTTCAGTGGCATTTTTTCCTGATAACGCTGAAAATAACTTAAATTGGAGGATAGCATTTCTAACAAGTAATTTTTTTATTACTGGCAATAGTTATTGTGTTATTGTGACACAACTTGCACACATTTTACTAGTGTTTCCCAAATTATAATTCCTGACTAAAATGTAAGAAATCAAGTGAAACATTCTGAAATGTTTCCATTCGTTACATCTGAATGTCGTACAACACAAGGATGTTTTTAAATGTTCTATAAAATATAAAACAATACTATATAAAAGAAATACAACTGTTTAGACTGTAACACTATGAATGTTAGCGTCTTAAGAATGTTTAGACCAGGGTTCCTCAAATCTTGCACTGGAGGACCAACGAGCTGTTTAGCTCCAACCCTGATCAAACTCACCTGCCTGTGATTTCGAATGATCCTGAAGACATTGATTAGCATGCTCAGGCGTGTTTGATAAGGGTTAGAGCTAAACTCTGCAGGGAAGTGGATCTCGTGGGCCAGCTTTGAGGATCCCTGGTTTAGACCAGTGGTTCCCAACCCTGGTCCTGGAGGCACCCCAACACTGCACGTTTAGCATGTCTCCTTAATCAAACACACCTGATTCAGGTCATCAGCTCATTAGTAGAGACTCCAAACCTGAAACTGGTGTGTCAGAGAAAGGAGACATGCAAAATGTGCAGTGTTGGGGTGCCTCCAGGACCAGGGTTGTAATAATATAGTTGCTCCTGATATCACCATGCTAACAGATGTTTTTTTTTGGTGACCAGATACCTTGAAGACTTCACTTCAAACTGTTTTTCTCTGAGAGTGCTGTACCAATATCAGATGTTCAACTACACTGGGCTGATGTTCTACATCAGATTGGTAAAATAAGCTCCATGACTACCGATGATGGAGCTGTTTTTTATTGAATCCATGGAAAGAAGCTGCAAACACTTTGGAAATACCAGGTATGGTTTGGTTTACTTGTTTCAACAGTTGAACAGGATCTGTTTCAGGAATGGCACAAAGGTGTGTGACTGTTCAAGTCTCTGTGTTTAGATCAGTGTGCTCAATGTGTCTTTGACCTTCATTATGTATATTTTGATTATACTGTGTTGTAAATAAAATACAAATAATCAAAAACCCCATTATTTTAATCCTCTCACATTCTTTCTTACCTGCCTCACAGTCACTCTGATGGGCCATTAGGGGAGGGCCCTTTGTCTTTCAGGTGCCTATCACATAATTATTCATGGCCATTGTCACTCCCTCGCATTCGACCTTTCTAACACAAAAGATGTCTTAAAGTTAAATCAATATATATATAGATTTTTTTTGTGAATGAGAAGGTAGGATGATTTTTCACTAACCACACCAACCTTATTTTCAGCAAACCTTATTTGCTCAGAAATACAAACATGTACATACATACTGCTTACATATTCTTGTAGCACAGTTTGTGCTGAATACAGTGTAATCAGTCTTTAGCCATTAATATGTTTTTAAGATACTGAAAAAATGTCAGTGCATGTCAAAACTTCTCCAGCCTTACTGGAGACTTGGTGAGCAAAGAGACTTCTTTTAAAAACATTAAAAAAATTACACTGACCCCAAACTTTAGAATGGTAGTGTATATGGAAAAAGCTTATTCCCAGTCAGGAGTCACGACATGCCATGTCTCTACAAAAAAGACCACCCCAGTTCTGTAGGACACTGTGTATCTGTTCAACCATGATCCTTTAATCAGGTCACCCTCTCTTTATTTGAGCAATATGACTTTTAGCATAAATCACCATCCTCTACCAGCCTTTGACATCTGACCTCTAAGTAATTGTCTTAACCCCACTGGTGAACTGTACACGCCATGTGTATGTGTGGCGACCTGGAGCTCTGGTTACACATCTAAAACCTCTCAAGACAAACAGGCCATGGGTATGCAAAGTCCAACTTGAGAACAAACACATCGCCTCGAAGGCAAACCTAACCTGTGGTTCTGATAGAGATGGTGTGTGTCTGCTTGCTATTGTGGCTGCTGTTGACAGAACGAACACAGCAGCTGTTTGCGTATTCTCAATGGCAACTATAAAAAAAAAAAACAGCCTTTCGCTCTGCCTATAGGATGAGCGTGTATGACATGTGGCCCATAATTGGTGCAGGGTGAAAATGCATGGCATGTGTGACATTGAGGCCACTGGGACAGTTTCACATGATACAGGTGTGTGACATTTTACATGACACTGATTCACCCCAAAAGCTGGATTTCTGGTACCGGTACTTATAAAACTTGACAAAGAACTCAGTGCAGTATATATATATATATATATATATATGACTATTATCATGATAGAAATTGTTATTGTAGAAAAAAAAACAAACTCCAATCATGAAATAAGGTTTTGGTCATAGTTCCCACCCCTAGCTCATGCTCTCTTATCCTTTTAGCTTATTCAGTTACTTTTCCTGTTGGTTTATGTTTTTGTCTTGGTATTGATTCAGTAGTAGTAGTATCGAGATATTTTAGTCAGGTATCGTATCAAAATCAAAATTTTGGCATCGTGACAACATTATCCCTAAACAATAAATTCCTCTAACAAATAGAGTTACAGTAAAGAAGTCATTAGGGAAATTATATATCATACTATTTAACCAAAATTATTTTGGTACACTACTACTCAAAAGTCTGGGGTTGGTAAGATTTTTCAGTGTTTTTGAAAGAAGTCACTTAAGCTAACCAAGGCTGCATTATTTGCCCAAAAAATAGAGTAAAAACTGTAACATTGTGAAATATGATTACAATTTAAAATAACCCTTTTCTATTTTAATAAATATTTAAAATGTAATTTATTCATGTGATAAATTTATCCATGTCATTACTCCAGTCTTCGGTGTCACATGATCCTTCAGAAATCATTCTAATATGCTGATTTGCTGCTCAAGAAACATTTCTTATTATTACCTATGTTGAAAACAGTTGAGCTACTTAATATTTTTGTGAAAACTGTTTTCAGTATTCTTTGATGAAAAACAAAAGAACAGCATCTTTAGAAATCATTATAAATGTCTTTGTCACTTTTGATCAATTTAACGCATCCTTGCTAAATTAAAGAATTAAATTCTTTAAAAAATAAAGATCTGATCCCAAACTTTTGAATGGTAGTGTAGATCTGCTAACCAATCATTCGACTTGAAAGTCGAACAATGATGTAACTGATTTTTACAACATAACCAGTCCACAAGTATTCATAGCTAGTTATTCCTTAATTGTAGAGAACATATTTCAACAAAACATACAGTTCAGCTTATTTACAACATCATAAACTGGCTTTGATGTAATGACTAATGACAACTAAATTCATAGTAAATAATTCACACAAATTACATAAATATAAAATAAAATGTACATAAAATAAAAATCTCTACCAAGTAAAAGAGAGAGTGAGAATGAGTCAGATTCATACTCCCATCGTCCACATAAGCACTACCTTCTAGGCCATAGTACTACACTTGTTATTTTTTTTTAACCAAAGAGGTTCACGACCACATGAATCATTACTACACAGCCGTGCTGGTCTCACATCAGACATGTTGCCCATTTATTCAAATCTGCATCACAAATGCACTCCCACTCAAGTAGCTTTATGAATATCAGCCCTGGACTCCATTTTGAAACAAAAGCAGAGACATGGTCTCGCTTTCCTTCTTTGGCTGGATTTTTTTCTAAACGAGATGAAAGCTGCTCTTCAGAAATGAACAGCGGATCAGTTGTCCGGAGCACTGTGACCTCAGAGCTTTGCACAAGTTTGGTCTGATGTACACAGAATGAGACACGCTTTGCCAAGTACGAATGGGAGTGTAGTGCGACTTAAGCTGAATGCATTGTTAGGAGTTTAAAAGTCAAAGTCCAGACACCCTGGTTTTGCTCACTGCTAAGCCTGACAGCATGTATTATTCAGCGCCTTCGGCAAGCTGAGCTCAGTGTGCGTGTTACCCAAACCATAGAGTGCTGGTGACAGAGACATTAAGCCTGGTTCATTAGCGAGATCTTTCTCATTGGAAATTTCAGGTCACCCATTTATTGAAGGTTTATCTCTAGGTCAAAGCTGAATGGATACATCATCTGATTGACTGGCCTTAATACTTATCTCTAAGCATTATCTGGGTGCTAGTGAAAAAGGCTCAAAAAATACTAAAACTAGCCATTTGGTCACACTCCCTGGTTGTTTAGCTTTCAATTACAGAAGTTTAATCTTAATCTAATCAGTAAGGATGTAATGAGGTATAATCCTGCAAGTTTACAGATAAGAACTATTGACTGTGACAATGCCATGAAGGTTATATGGACATACCTGTTCTTCTCCATTTCGTTGTGTGTAGACCTGCAGAGACAGAAAGACAGATGTTAGGAATCACTGTGCTTATTCTTTTTTATCTACACTAACATTTAGCACTTAGCAGATGCTTTTATCCAAAGCAACATATATCGGATTGGGAATTCCTTGGGAATCAAATCCATGATCTCTGCGTTGCTAGCTCCATGCTTTACTGTTTGAGTTAGAGGAATGCACACTAAAGGGATAGACATTAATGACATGATTTATTTACCCTCATGCCACTCCAAACAATAGGGCCGTGCGATATTGAAGAAAAATGCGATATGAGATACCTTGTTAAAAAATGCGATATTCAATATGCGATACGATATTGCTTAAAGTGTGTAAAATCAATTTCAATTATATTTAAAAATGAAAATTATATAACCCATTTGTTTCACATTCTTTCTTGGAAAAGAAAGAATCACTACAACTTCTGAAAGTGACCAGCAATGTTATAGCATTACATAAAAAGTAATGTCACAATTTAGAAAATGTCATTTTAACATCATGTGAACATACAGACAAGAAAAATTAATGACACTAATTTTATATCATTGTAACTTTGCTTTCCATACACTTTAAGTACTTCTTCACATACCACAGCAAAAACTATAGTCTGAGAAAGTTCAAACATGATTAAAGGCAAGTGAACAGTCAGTAAAAAAAAAAGAAAGAAAAAGAAAAAAATTAAATTTACAAGCATAGATAAAATAAACAGTAGTATTCAGATACAGACATTTAACAATTAAGTGTAAAATAACACTGCATAGTGTTCACTGTATGAATTAAATTTAGATTAATCTTTGTTATAGCTGTTTTGTTGTTTGATTAACATTAGTGACATATTCAGCAGCACGTATTTATAGGCTGCTGTCTCTTTAAATCCGACTGCACGGACCCAGTATAATGATGCACATCCGATTTCTTTCTCAGCTGTTTACATTCATCGTTAACGAGAATGATCGTCGAGACGGGTACTATTGACATAATTCTGTGTGTATGTGTCTATACAGAAGGAGGAAATGCGAAAGACGAATCAACTCGGTCTGAAACGTGTCTCTGTCTGTGTGTGTGTGTGTGTGCGCGCTTTGCACGTGTGCGGCAGAACGGAACATATGCTGTGCGTGCACTTCAGGTGCGAGTCTGACAGCAAGACGAGACGGCAAAGAGTTGTTTTCTGCAACTTATTGCACTTAACTCTTTTTAACGTCAAGCAATTCTCTGCTATATGCGTCGAACTAAAACTTTGACCTTTTGCAACATTTTGATTTAAGTAGCCTATTATTAAAATGATTCAGATATCGCACGCCCTTGCGATATTTACATTGGCGATATTTCGATATATCGTGCAGCCCTACCAAACAAGTATGAATTTATTTCTTCTATTGAACAAAGACAGAAATTTTGAAAAATGCTGCCACTAACCACTTTCGGATCCCATTGACTTCCATAGTATTTTTGTATATACTGTAGAAGTCAGTAGGACCCGAAACCTACAGAATGACAGAATTTTCATCTTTGGGTGGACTATACCTTTTAATAATGTTGCATCAGTATTATCCTAACCCTATTGCTTAAATTTAGTCTAAATCTAAGTGATCAGGCTTGTAATTTTCACCTGGTGGATGATAAAACAGGTGCGAGAGGCTCTTTTGATGTGGACCAACTATATAGCAACTACTTTAAACACTCAAGCAACCATGCTGAAATAACCTGGCAGACACCCACAACACCCTAGCATCATAGTTTACATTTTCTATGGAAAAATGTTAAAATCTATTTTTTACGTTCTTTATTTTAACAAGGAAGTGAGAGAGGAAACAGGAAATGAAAGCAAGAGGGAATGTGATTGACCCAGAACACCCCAGGAACCACATTAGCAACATGCTAAAAATGCACTCAGAACACCTTAGCAACTAAATAGCAATGAATTTCACATTTACCTTATTTCATTTGGTTTTCTAAAAACTGGTCAGAAATCACTAGATTAATTGCAATCATTTAATTCTACTGACAGCACTAGTTTTTAACCAACTAACTAAAAAATCTTTTTAAATTAGTTAAAAAATATTACAATAATTTTAAAGTAAGAATTTATTATATATATATATATATATATATATATATATATATACATACACACACATCATATATAAGTGTTTACTCATACATTGTCAACTACCAAAAAGCAAATATTTTACAAATAATATTTCACAATTTACTATTTCTTAGCGTAATTTAACAAAATGACAATTCAGAAGCCAATTTCTACATTTTGGAGAAAAGTTTTTAAACATAAGAAATAACTCCACTTGCAAGGGGATCATTATATCTGGGCACTCTTGGCATCTAAACATTTAAAACCCCCTGAACTAATCAACAGGCCTCCATGTTCTTAGGATTGAAAGGCACAAAGAGACTGTCCTGTGCTCACTGCTGATTTGAATGTTCAATACAAAGGTGAACTGGTGTCCCTGTGTGTGTGTGTGTGCGCACGCACGCGTGGTGTACAGGTACAAACTCCAAAACGGCAGAGGGATTTTAAGGGCCAGTGGGCTTGTTTAGTGGATGCAGGAGTTCCCAAAATGCTAATTGCTCATTTGCAAATGTACCCTGTCCTCTCTGTGTGCCTCTCTCTTGCTACGTTCACAAAATACATAGAGGCCCTTGGCCCTGCTTAGCAACAGTAACTAGAAACACAAGCCTGAGACACAAGATGGCGGTGGGGGGTGAATGAAGGTTCACTTCAGAGAGGCCATTTCTAGATCAACAGAGAAGTGAAAGAGAAGCAAAGCAGATATCATGACACAATTATCATATTCAGCACACAAGAACGCCACCACAAAGTAATAACAACCATTGGGAGGATGTTTTCTGTTGAAAATGTGAATATTGACTGGAGAATTTTGATTGCTTATATTTTATGTACTGCTAAAAAAGGATCAAACTAGCCCGAAAATATAAGGCGGCAGGTTTATGCAACCAAACCACATTTTATTCTCTGTGGCACCATGAGAATGATCAAATACACCAATTAAGCTTTACTTACACAACTGATGCACAGTTTTTGCTTTCAATTTACTGTATTCTTACTAAAAAAAAAGTTCCCTTTGTTGGGAAGTGAAAAAGAGAAAAACACACTACTGTTTCTGAAAAAATTCTCTTATGTTCACGAAGGCTGCATTTATTTGATCAAAAATGCTGTAAAACAGTAATACTGTGAAATATTATTACAATTTTATAAAAAAATATTAAAGTAAAAATGAAATACATGAAATCAATGTTATTCCAACAAAAACCACTTGTAAATCACATAAATAATGATTTCCATAGTGAAAAGTTAAATCCAGGAAACGTGAAGGCAGTATTTCTACATGACAGTAACTCAACACTCTTGTCCAATCAAATCAGTGGACTGGAACAGTATATAAGGTGGATTTGCATAAATGTACCCATACACTCCCTAAAACTGTCCAAGAGATTACATGATGAGCACTTGAGCATGGGTCAGAACGTAGAACAGAGCAAACGGAAGACACTGTAAAGAGTACTGGGACTCGAAAGGGAAGCTTGGAAGGATCGTGTCATCTTCCTCACATTCATCCATCCTTCAAACTGACCTCATGACCCCCTTCTGCAGTAACCCTCACTCTAAAAATACTTCTGATGTCTGAGCAGAAGATATCTTCTCAAGTCAGCATCTCAAAATCCCTGTACCCCTTTAAAGGAGTAGTTCACTTCCAGAATAAAAATGTCCTGATCATTTACTCAGCCCCATGTCATCAAAGATGTTTGTGTCTTTCTGTCTTTAGTCGCAAAGAAATTAAGGTTTTTGAGGAAAACATTCCAGGATTTTTCTCAATAATGGACTTCAATGGTGGCCAAAGGACTGAAGGTCAAATTGCAGTTTCAATGCAGCTTTAAAGGGCTCTACACGATCCCAGCTGAGGAATAGGGGTCTTATCTAGCTAAACAATCAGTAATTTTCTAAAAAAACAACAACAACATTTATATACTTTTTAACCACAAATGCACATCTTGTAGTAGCTCCAACATGCACGTCTGCAAATTTACGCATTACTTAACACTAGAACTACCAAGGCAGTAATTTTGACCGTTCTTAAATTTTAAAATGTAATAACTTTGTAACCTAAATGTTACTAAATGTTTGTAATGTTTATAACCTAAATGTGTGTATATTTTATTAAAATGATAAAACACAAGAGTTCTGAGTATTTCTACCTTGAATGGCCAAAGCGGTCAAATTGACCGTTCGCATTACAGAAGGTGTATAATTTCTGCTTTTGCGACTTTTTTCCCCATGGTTGAAGATGCACGTCACTGTTCCCTAGCAACTTTTTTTGTCTTTTTTTTTTTTTATTCTATTGCTAAGCTAAAATTCCTGTTCGTAAAAAGCTGGGTGGACACCTCCAATACAACAACTGCTGTCATTCAATCTGCCACAGTTAGGCTATGGTAGGCTGGAAGACTATAGCCTGGCTGTTATCAATAATAGTCTACTTCAATGTTATGACAAAATAGCCATAATAATAATAATAATGGCTATTATTATTTTTATGCAAGTGTAATGCTATAGCTAATGCATATAAGGCTAATTTTAGCCCCAACAAGACTGATTTTGTGAAATAAAACAAACTACTTAGGCTTTTATTTTTAGCAACAGTGACGATGTTTATTATTACTATCATAACAGATCCATTTATTCATGGATCACGATTCCAGTGGTGGCTGCATAGAATTGTTTCCAATTCATCTGATTCAAACATTTCCAATAAATCCAGAGCGTTGTAAAGTACAAAAGTAAAAATGTATTGAAAAAAGATGTAATCATTTTCAAAATTCACAACATGTTTTATCTACAGAAATATTCTGCTTTAGTTCATATTTGTTGGCATTTAGACTTTCAAATACAACATTTTCACTGCGGTGAAAAAAGTTTTTTCTCCCGCTTGCCGGACACAAAACAAGGTGCGCACATTCCGGAGCGGTCTACGTAGCTCTTACAAAATTAAATATAAAAAAAAAAAAAAAAAATATATATATATATATATATAGGTCATAAAATATGAAAACAGACATTCAAAGCTTCATTGTAAAAACTCAAAAGAAGCTTTGAATGTAAATATGATATGACAAAAATGGCATTCAGTTCAGTCTCTAGTATGAATGGTCAGAATTACCGCTATGGCCATTCTAGTAGTTATAGAAATCCGGTAGTTCTAGTGTTAATCACTTTGGAAAGGTCACGCGCTGTTAGCTCTTTGTTTGTGTACTCCTGTGTATGACACGGGGGTGAGTAAATTATCAGGAAATTTTTATTCTGGAAGTGAACTAATCCTTTAAACTTGTCATTTAGGAACACAAGAAAACTTCAAAACACCTTATCAAAGCTATCGTTTATGACCCTCAGTTTAATTTGACAGAGCTGTGAAGGATAGACGTACAGTCCATTCAAGAGGTCGTACTTTCATTATGTCACATCATTTTCATATCTAAGGATTAAAATGTTCTTTGGAAAGACATATTTTAATGTTTTATTGGCTGAACATTTGAAACAATGGTACAGTACAACACACTTCTATCTCTCAGCCATTTGAGTAAAATTAAATATGGCATCTAACCAGGGTTATCGCTGTTAACTAATATTAAAACTAAAACCATTAAAAACAGTTTGACTGAAATAAATCCAAATATAAATAATAGAGGAAACTAAAATGAGAAAAAAATGCATTGGCAATTAACTGAAATAAGTTTAAGTTGAAGCACTAAAATTACTAACTGGAAACTAAAACGAAAATTAATTCTAGTAATAATAGTAAAAAATAAAAATCACATTGTAAATTAATAATTTTTTTTTACTAAAATTACAAAGAAAGCGGTAATATTGCTAAATATTATTACAATTTAAAATGTAATTTCTTCCTGTGATGAGAAAGCTGAATTTTCAGCATCATAACTCCAATCTTAAGTGTCACATGCTCCTTCAGAAATCATTCTAATGCCGATTTGCTGCTCAAGAAACATTTCTTATTATTATCAATGTTGAAAATGCTGCTTATTTTTATGGAAACTGTGATACATTTTTAGGAATATTTGATCAATAAAAACATAAAAAATGAAATGAACAGCATTAAAGTGAAAATATAGAATTAAAAGCCAATTCTAAACATTAATAAAGACTACTATAGTATATACATAATACTGCATTTATCCTGTCTACGGCCCATTTTTGCTATGAATATTTTGAGACTGGTTGATGAACTTATAAACAAGCTTCCTAACATTAGCGTGCCCATGCAAAGGGATCAGCTGATCTGCTTGGCTGGCATCTCGCTCAGGAGGTGGATTTTGGGGCTATGACATAACAGCTCATATCACTGTGTAACTCAGAGTCGACTCCCCTCTTTGCTACTGCACTTGACAGACCACCTGTTCCAACACATAAAAGGGCAAAACAGTTTCCTACAACATATCTGGTCCGATTGGCTGCATATACATCTAGTCCACCCTGTGATGGCTCAAAGGCATAACATCGTGTTTCCCAAACACCATTAGAACGGCAAAGTGAATACAGGAAGGGCTTAAAATATGGCAGCAGTGCAAACATTCATACAGGAACAAGAGGACAACCCACGGCTGCTGCTATGTGCATTAGCCAACATACGGTCTGAATATAAGCGAGAGGTAGGAGGAGCCGTCATTTATGTAATGGGGGTGTTGGAGTTGCGCTGGTTGCCTGGATGGAGAAGAGAAGAGGGGGAGGGGGAGAGGAAGGCACCAGCCCACCGCTCTCACATGTACACAGATAAGGGACACACTACCACCCTTCCCCCACGATCCAGCAGGAAACGCAACCATGGAAAGCTGGAGGGAAAGGCAGGTTTACGAGGGAGATCTACTAGATAGGAGATCTACTTGACCTACATATAATAAAAGGTCTTAGAAAACACACACAAATACATAAATGACATTCCTGAGATGCTTTTCAGAAGCTCTGTTATCAAATGGACTGAAAGCTCAAGCGACTGCATCACTTTCCATTCTCCAAGCAGTGTGAATGGACGGGAAAGCCATCTAATGAGTCAGTTGGAGAGATGTGAGGAGCTTATTCAGCGTAGAAATGCCGGTTGCATTCTAGAGCAAAAACGTTTCATACATGATGCATTAACACCAGTGCTGGTGTAGTGAATGTAGGTTACTGGCATATCCTAAGGCTGTGCGGATGCTTTCTGATGTGTGATTCTTCAAGTATTTGGTGCACCAAAACTTCTTACAGGACTGGTTTGATATTTTTTTAGGTATGCTCATGATTATGATCAAGATATGCTTAATACCAGGCCATTTTGCACCCACTTACTTTCCACCACCTGCTATTCTTAAAAAAAGTGTAAAAATGTAACTTGCATTGCATATGCAAATAAAATATAGCAACATTTACAGGAAATAAGGCATCCTATAGTAGCTGCTGATTAATACAGACTAAGAAAAATGAGTTAATGGAGGGGAAACACATCATGGTACCATATTTAGTTTAAACTCCTGTGCCAAAGATATAAAAGTGGAACATGACAGCTTGGATACTAATAGTTTCAGAAAACTACCACTGGTGAATCTGCAATAGTCCTTTCCGCCAACACTGCCAATGATGAGTATACTGAGAAAAATGCAGGCCACAAAAATTTCTAGCTGGTCATAAAATTGTATTTTATTTAGTGAATAATTGTATTGAGCAAGGAAGCATTAAATTGATTAAAAGTAGCAGTACAGGCATTTATGTTTTCTCTTTCAAATAAAGGCTGTTCTTTTAGGCAAGGCAAGTTTATTTATATAGCACATTTTATACACAATGGTAATTCAAAGTGCTTCTTTTAAACTTTCTATTCAAAGAAAAAAATGTATCATGGTTTCCATAAAAAATATTAAGCAGCATGACTGTTTTCAACATTGATAATAATAAGAAATGTTTCTTGAGCAGCAAATCAGCATATTAGAATGATTTCTGAAGGATCATGTGACACTGAAGACTGAAGTAATGATGCTGAAAAAGCAGCTATGCCCTCACAGGAATACATTTTAAAAAATGTAAAAATAGAAAACATTTAGTGAATTTTTAGTGGTGCAACGGATCACAAAACTCACGGTTCAGATCATATTACGGATTTTGAGTCACGGATAGAGTAATTTTTCGGATGAGCAAAAAAACAAACAAAATTTCGGTCAAATTTTTTAATGACTGAAAGCTTACTTTAAGTACTCCTATACCGCAAAAACTACCCGTGTAACTAATAAAGTCAGTAATAAAACAAGAAGAATTACACAATTTACAAGCACAGATGAATACAACTTCACACGTATGGATCATGGATCATCTACAGCCTTCTACACACTGCACGATTTTAGCAATCCTATTAGATCATTGCAAATCACACTGTGCGCCATGGATCTGATAAACTTGTGTACGACTTGTGTATGCAGACTGTACGATGACAACACCTATTGACTCATAGGCTACGACGCACGTTACTATAGAAGAATAAAACGTCATCAGCATGCGCCAGTGGTAAACAAAAAGAGCATGATGAATCACACTTTGGAAGTTGGTAGTTTTTATGTGTGCTGAAAAAAAGCGCAAGCGGCCAAAGAGGAAGGGATAAGAGCTCGAGTTATGCAGTTTTATGTTTTAGCGCCGTGTCGCGTTGATTTCATGTCTCGTTTCTATTGGCTGGTCAGTAAACGTGGGTCATAGCAGCAAACACATTGTGCGATGATCATGTTGAATTTCTTACACTGTCCGAAAATGATCGTAGGCCATCTTTGGACGCAAGACCGTGACAACGGTCGTCTTTGAAGCTTTCTCACTGTACGACATAAGACCACCAATTAGGAGCCACAATTACAGAAATCACCATGATTGTTTCACAATGCCAATCTTTCGTCTGGGACAGATGAAAATTGTGCAGTGTTTCTTGGGCTTAAGATCCGTTGCACCCCTAGTTATTTTGAATTGCAATACTATTTTACAATATTACAGTTTTTACTGTATTTTCACTGGGAAAGTTCTTTACTGTATCGTTTTACAGAAAAACTATTTTACTAGTATTTGACAGCTGGCTAGTGTTAATTTTGGACCACGTTAGTAACCTTACTGGCTTTTTGTCTAAGCAATATTCTAGGACCTTGTATAGTAGGGCTGTGCGATTTGGACAAAATAAACCTATCACGATTTCTTTGATCAATTTTCACGATTTTGACACAGACATGCTTTACAGTCATAAATGCATTCAGTGTGAATTTGAAACATATTTCAAAAGAAAACCAATTAGAGCTTTATCAAGAAGCTGTAACATGTCTCTAGAACAGACATAAGGCAAAATAATCACTAAGTAAAGGTGTAACAAAATGTCTCTAGAATAGACATGGCAGGAAAAAATTGGTTGCATTGGTCATAGAGCTCTTTGTGGCGTTGCCTCAGATGTTGAACTAGATTTGATGTGCCAAGTTCACACATACTCCGTCTGCAGTGCATATACAGCCTATGTGTATGTGGTGCAGAAGCAGCACGGACTCATTTAGCTTTCGCACAGGACGCGTTTGCAGTCCGCACCTGATCTGCGGCTGTTTACCACAAACATTTATCCATTATTTTGATTTCAAATCCAAACGTTGTTTCTGAAAATGCTTTTTCAGCATTGTGATTCTCTTTTATCACAGTACAGTAATACAATCTTTCATAGGCATTCACATTTAAACTCAATAAATATAACTTTGTTTAACTACCACCACGAGTGCCATCTATTATTGCGTTATCTAAAAGTGCACTTACCCTTGTTTTAAATCTAGTCAAAACGCCATGTGTTGACTGTGAAACAGTAGACTTTAATTATATGCATTTATGGTGTAATCACTAAATTTCTGTGTCAATCCATGTTAATTTTTACCGTGAGTAAGGCGCTGTCACATTAATTCAGCGCATGCAGCACAGCAGAAACAGACTCTGTGCGGACACGATCGCAGCATGACTGCTGCAGACGCACCGCTCCTGGAGCGCACTGCCGGACCGCAATCGCGTGCAGTGTGAACGCTCTGATCAGTTAACATGGGCGTGGACAAAATACGCACCACAGACGGAGTGTGTGAACCTGGCGTTACGTTTGTATGCCCGCCCGGTCTGTTCTGTTCTCGTGCTCCATTTAGGCGCGCTGCATTCTGATTGGTTCGGATAGCATACTGCGGGAGGTCAGGGGTGCGGAAAATCGTGCTGTAAAGCGATTTAGATATCGTGTACGCTCAAATCGCGATTTTATGACGATTTCGATGAATCGCACAGCCCTATTGTATAGTAAACAAAGATTCAGCTAGTAGACGCAATATGACCCCTTATAACATGAGTTGATGGAAACACATGTTGGACGATCACTCTGTAATTGCATGTCTAGAGACCTGTTACATTAAAAAGACACCTCCCACAATTTCTTTATCAACTAAACCAACATTTAAACAACAACTTCCACTGAACACACCATAAGGCTGTATATAAATAGCTACAAACCCAGTGCTACCCTTGTTAGGCCTTAATATCCAGTTACAAGCCACACAAACATCCAGACACAGATTAGCGTAGGGGACTTTTTCAGCATGCTGGGTCACACAATAACTAGATTTTTATCCAAGTTCATATTCCCAAAATGGTTCATCTCCATGATTCAGAAGCAGCAGCTTTTATGACCCTATGCTGACCTGTTTAAGAGGGGCCAAATGGCTATGAATCAGTATCATATGCAGAGTATGACAGCAACATCAGCTACAGCTAAAATATCTCCCCTTTGTGGAAGAATAAACTATGTCTCAAAATCCCTCCTTACCTTTATCAGGCCAGTCAGATTCAGAGTAACACCATATTCTAAACAGGCACGTCATTAGCCAATCAGATCATATTTGATGGTTAATATTAACTTATGTGCAACATTATTATGGATCAATGAAATTTTACTGTGGACGGGACTAATGAAAGCAACACCACAGAAATAGAGTCTGGTTCCGGCAGTAAACAAAAAATCCCATTCATCTTACAGGTGAATTGATTTTGAACAATAACTTATAATCCTTTAAAACCAGACCTACTGTGAGCTATGAGGTTGTTAATAAATGGTATATGCTTTTGTTGAAATCATAAAACTGCATTATTTCAACTTATTTTTTGAATAAAGAAATAAGTTGAAACAGAAATTCATTGGACAGTAGTTCTTTCCCTCATTGAAGTTGGTAAGTACACAGTCTTGTACCTTTGTCTTTTGTCCAGTTTTTAAATACTCTTTGGCTTCAAATAAAAGTATTGTTGTTCAAATGATTTGTAATGTTGTGATTCACCTCATAGCTAGTTGGTTTGGTTCATGGCTTATAAATCTTTAACAAAGACTTGTTTAAAATCCCTACGGGAAAAATTTATGAGAAAAATACTTCCAGAACCAAGGCCGCTGCAAAAGTGGACAAGCACTGTTGCACTCTATCGAAACTGTGCAACCAAACATAAGTGCTTGCTATGGTTGCAGCTGGTTAGAACAAAAACACAAATTCACATGAAAGAGATTTATCGCTTTTCACCTTATCGAGTTGCGCCTGGTTAGGACATGGTGTAATAGAACATTTTCTAGAACATGGAGTTTAAGATACACATCTCACATAATAATCTAGAATAGAGAATGATTATGATGATCTCCTTAAAGTCGCAATGAAACTGAAGTAGCGACAGATCTTTTCTTTGGTATTGTGACGTAAATCTGAGTGTAACGGATGATCAAAAAGCAGATGAACGTGTGCTTTGGGTTTAAGTAGACTAAATGATTGGAGAAGTCCTGTATAGTGTTGTGATTAAACATAATGAGGTCAATTTTTTTATGAAACGTGCATGGATGAGGTGTTCAAATTAATATCTATAATATGCATTTAGAAAAAAGACTTCAAAACATGAATTGTGACCATGTCTGTTGGTCTGTCTTTTGATGACTTGATGACTAACAATCATGAGTTTGAATGGTTTCACTACTTTTTAACATGAAAAACAGCATTGCCTAATAATAGGTGGCACACAAGCAATTTACAATAAACATAATAATAACAATCAGCTCTACTTTGAAAAAAAGTAAGGCGACCGATTTAATCCACTGACAGGCGACGGACAGTTCCAGGCGTACTAACCGGCTGATGCTTATGAAAACTGAGGTGTTGAGTAGTGAGTGAGTAAATTGTGACTGTGGAACGTGGGTGGTGAGAGTCACAGGGAAAGAAGCGAGCAGCGTGTGAGTGTACGTCTCTCTCCATGTTGAATGTGGGACGGCGTGTCCTGACTGCATCTGCACGGGGATGAATCAGTGGGTGTGTTTGTGTCACGTACACACATGGTGCAGACGTGCACAGGTCTGCTATATATCTCAGAAATAACTCACGGGACACACGGTCCCTTTGAAATGATGTGTGAATCATAGATGATGTTCCTGGTTAGAGGGCGTATTGGGATTCGGAGGGTAGAAAAACATATGGACCAATCACACAATACACAGAGTGCACACTAATAGATCTGTCATGAAGCTACTGCAGTCACCGACTGGTTAACAGTAAGTTTCCATACTATATACGGTGAATAACTGTAATTACATTTAATGTAATTTTACAGTAAAATACTGTTAAAATTATGTTTTTTGGACGTGAAAAAGAAAGTCATTGTATAATTTACAGTGAAACAACAGAATTCCCTGCATGACACTTTACATTTGATGTTTTTTCGTTGAAATAACGGTTTCTTATTAGTATTTTTTCTTCTCAGTTGTGTACATTAGAATTTTATCTTACATCTAATGGTATTAAATTAATTGTATTATTTCAGTATCATGTGTGTCACCATGATGGGGTTTAGTGTTTGTGTGAATGACTCTGTGTGCACCTTCTATATATTAGTATTTCCCTCTCCAGCTTGTGGAAAAGCTGTTTGTGATGAGCTTTGAATCATCATGTGACTTTATCATTACCATCTGTTAATGCTGGTTATCAGTATATTACAATGGTTCAAAGCAGATGTTAGTACTTCCCTAGGTTGGTATTTTAACATTACATCAGTTAATGAACATTTTTGTTTTCTGAATTTAAGTTAAGTCTGTAAAACCTAAAATGTTGCTACCTTATTTTTTATGAAGTTCTGGCAACCACAGCTGCCAGTATTTTACCATAAATAATTTTTTGAATTACAATTTTTTTTTTTACAGTGTACGTGGCAGTACCTGTTGCTAATTTTTTTTTAGTTTCAAGTCATTGTAGATTCGTTGGTTGGTTGGTGTTTTCATGTGAAGTAACAAGTTAAAATACTATAAAAAAGCAATTTCTTCAAAAAGTTCTTTGAACGTATTTCCGTACAAGTAGATGGAAGCACCTGCTGCTGAAATTGTTATTGGTCTTGGTTTTTCATTTCAAGCCATCATAGATTGGTTGGCGTTTTTGTGGCGAGTAACAAGTTAAAATACTATAAAAGTGCCTATTTTTGAAATTTGCTTTGGATAAAAACTTTAAAATGGATTCAGGATCGACTAGGCTAAAGATTTCTTCAAATGAGTTTTCATTATCATAGAAACCTAGTGAAAGTACCTTCTGCTGCAATTTTTCTTGTTTTTGATTTTTCGTTTCAAGCCATTGTAGATTCCTTAGTTGGTTGGTGTTTTCAAGATGAGTAACAAGTTCAAATACTATAAAAGAGCAATTTCTTCAAAAATGACTTTGAATGTGTTTTCGTACAAACTAGGTGGAAGTACCTGCTGCTGAAATCGTTCTTGCTTTTGGTTTTTCGTTTCAAGCCATCATAGATTGATTAGTTGGTGTTTTCATGGTGAGAAACAATTAAAATACAAAAAAATGTAAAATTTGCTTCGGATAAAACTCTAAAATGGATTCAGGATTGACTAGGCTAAAAATGTCTTCAAAAGACTTTTCGTTATCGTAGAAACCAGGTGAAAGTACCTGCTGCTGCAATTTTTCTTGTTTTTGATTTTTCGTTTCAAGCCATCCCTCTCTTTGTTGCTGGTGAAGGGTAACATGGAGGCATAGCCGTGCTCCGCTTCTGCAAATTCAAACAGAGACATTTAGAAGCTCATTAGACCACAAAGCACATTGGCTA
The DNA here is from genome assembly GCF_001515645.1 of Sinocyclocheilus grahami. Classification (NCBI taxonomy): domain Eukaryota; kingdom Metazoa; phylum Chordata; class Actinopteri; order Cypriniformes; family Cyprinidae; genus Sinocyclocheilus; species Sinocyclocheilus grahami. The sequence continues at coordinate 216,112 of NW_015505448.1, read as the reverse complement.
CCTGAAAATCAAAGCCATTGATCACAAACATTGATCATTTTTTTAGAACCTGGGAGAAAGGCACTACGTTAAAACGAACCAATTTCTTGCCAAATATCTTGCTTTTGGGTCAATGATGTCATCTGAACTGGAGTAAACCCAATAGCCAGCCGAACCACAACAGATAGACGGGAGGGGGGATGCACCAGAAACCCTCCACTGTATACCAACAGCAGTGCTTGAAAAATGCATTTCAGTTCCACATTTGCACACAAACATGTCATAAAAAATCATGAAAATATATATATATGCTATAAACGCTTGGGTTTTATCCCTAGAGAGCGTTAACAACACATTAGTGTCCCCTGTAAAAGACAAGTGTATGGTGACTAGCCAGCACACAGTCTCAGACATCTGAAGTGGCCACTTCTCCTGTTCTCCATGTCTTGATCTTCCCCAAATGTCATAACAACGTGGGGGGAAAAACCCCGTCTGCATATCATGCATTCACCTCTAATAAATAGGTCGAATAAACCATTTTTTGCTTTTCAGCAGACCAGCACCCTAGCAACAGTGTCAGGATTAATTTGCATGCCAGAATACAATTTTATATTGACTACAAATAAGTATCTCGTAATATGTCACTTTACCTCTTTCTCTCCGATCAAGATATTCAGCTGCTTCGATCAACATCTGCAGTTTCTCAATAGCCGTCATTTTAGGCAATAAACACCGATAAAAACGACAATGCGGGTCAGAAATAAACGAGGAAAAAAAACAAGCAGTAGCCCTTCGTTCAATCACGCTTCTTCCTCCTCCAGCGTCTCGACTAAGAAAAATCCAGTCAGGCGAATTTACTTAAAATAAAATTGTATAAGACAGCGAGGGAAATGTTTAGATTTGGGCTTTGTTGATATTTCAGAAAACCAGAAATTTGTACAAAAAATGGTAGTGGGGGGCTCTCAAAAATGGGGAATAAAAAAATATAACAAGTAAACACGCTGGTTTCCAAAATAGCTGGATGATAAAAACCGAATAAAAATGTCCCTCAGCTGCCAAAAACAACTTAATTAACTAGTCCTGTTCATATTAAACGAGATATTGGACATCAAATGTTAAAACTGGGAGGACAACACGACACGAACAACAAAAACCCTTCCAGGTTTGCAAAATCTGGCAACTCTTCCTGAAAGCATGTAAGTGGTGACACTCAGGAAGGTCTAAAGACTTTTATAGATGAGCTGTCAAACAGATAAGAGCTTACAGCTTTAGTTCTGCACTTGGTCAATTGTAGGCTCTGATACTGACAGCAAACGCTGTTAACTAGAGACCACCGTTGAGTCTGGAAAAAAAACAGGCAAAAATACTGGATTGACAGCTCGGTCAGATCGAGCTGATGAGGGTACAGGTTGCCAGATTGTAAAGCTTGTCAAAAGAAAAAGTATATTTAAGCAGCTGGTGATATTATTTTTGCTAATAATTTAGAGCTTTGGTGCTGCTCTGTTGGTTGCTGGCTGGAAAACAAAACAGCATTCAACCTTCTTCCTTCTTGTTTAATTAAATAAAGCGTCAATTTTGATATGCCTGTCCAGCGAGGTGGTAGACAATATTGTGTTGTGTAATAAAAAAAGGAAAAATCTTGATTGGTCGTTGAAAAAATGCGTTGAAAATAGGCTTTGAAATAGAATACACGGCCTCCCAAAGTCCAAACAATCGCTGGTTTCGATATTTCAAGCGTGACAAACGATCTGGCTACTTATTAAACAGCTCGAGCTGCACATGCTAAGCTGTGGCTGTGTGCAACTGAGGAAATTGAATCAAAAATAGGACAAAAAACACGCAGCTAGCGAAACCATAACGTCGTTGAGCCAGGCAGATGAGATGTTTGCTAGCTGCTGTCATGTTACTGTACGCCTCTCAGAGGCTCGGGAGAATCTGCGATTCTATTGGATGGACGATACAGGAAGCGGGCTTCTCATTGGATGCGTTTGCTGTCAATCTTCCAGAGCGCATCTAGAACGGACCAATGGCTGAGCTGCATTCGAAAGCGTGAATATGTGACTGCTGTAATGCGATTCCGCAAGATAATGGTGCAACTAAGCAGCACCGTAGCGCCATTTTGGAGCGAGGGTAGAACCTGTGCCGTTGTATTCTGGCATTTGCTCCTGAGCCAAAATGGCTCATTATGCAAATCGTGTGTTGTTGTTATGCTATGATTGGCTGTTCTGCCGCAGCACTGTCGCTTGTGATTGGACGCCTTTAAAAGGTTCCGGAACTCAACAGACACACCTCCCTTGTACATGCTGATGGTTAAAATGACTTGACATGATTTGTACGTTTTAAACAGATACCAGTGGAATTATTTTCTAATTCTCTTTACTTGTATTTATTTCTTTCTCTTGAGGTTTTTAAACAAATTAAGCACCATTAAAAATATATGATAGAGTTGTCATTTTTCAAAAACAAATTATATTTAAATTGCACAATAACACTGGACAGACAAAAATATTCATTAGGAGTTCCCATTTATTCAGTACTGCCAAATAAGGTATACAAGGCAATCAATTCGCAACATCAAATCCTTTTTAATATTTGCTCCTACAAACTAAACTGACGCGTACATTACAGCCATTAACTGAAAAACAAAACAGATGGAAAAACTGCTGAAACACAGATATACATAAACTCGGGGAAGAAAAGAGAATATACGTTTAATCACAAAGACATCAAAGTCGTTAAAACGTGGTTACTGACGACTCCATCAGGCAATGAAATCCAAAGGTCTGTTGAAACCACCTTTCCTGTTCATGTATTGCCTGCAAGAGAAATATGATTACATCATTGATCTCCTTCCTGCACCAAAACATTACATCACTGCCCACCAATGAGAACGTTCCTCATTTAGCTGTGCAGTACCTGCAGGGGTGATTGGCCAAATACATAACTGTTGCTGGGATATTAACTTTTCTCATAACACTTGCCATTTGTACATATAAAAAAAAAAAAGGATTCATTTATAAAATAAAGCCAGGAATTACAAATCACAGAACTAATATCAAGTTGAGGATCTTGGAGTTGGGCAGATGACCAGTATTAATTTCAGGAAAAAAATACACAGACCTGTATTTTCTCTTTTGCGACACGTTAAATGCAAACGCAGCATTGGATCCCTCCTTCTTCTTGCCCTGTTGAATAAAAATGACAACAATCGTACACCATACATTATGCTCAAATTATGTAAACATTACTGTGCATGAAGAAAATAAATAGGGAAGAATTTTATAGCACACAATTAAGATTTTCTATTATTGACTATTATTTTAATTGATTTTAACAGGAATATCTTTAGCATACACACACTGTCTAGCTGTGCCATCTTGTGGTTATTTAGAGGATCAGCTTCGCCACTTGAAACTGCTATTATTTGTCATATATAAAACGAATTAAATACTATACACATTATTGTAAACAAACGACAAAGTACATCTACTTCTCGTTTGGTTGTTCTTGTAGAATGAACCGTTTAGCAGTAAAGAAAGGGATCTCACCTTTGTGCTGTCAAAGGCTCCAAAGCCCATCAGTTTCATCATCTCGATTTCCTCCTCAGTCTTTCCTTGCATGTCCTCAGCTGCATGAGCAATCAGATGAGAAAGCACATCAAAGTGTCAGACATGGGTACATTCAGGGTCTGTTCTCAGCACCGTGATATCAGAATGAAAAGCATTCACATCCCATTTTACTTCTGTAGTTTGACACTTTTGAGGAGGACTTTTGACTGAGACATGTAGACTGAAGGTCAAGATCAACCTTGAGAGCATGCTGATGTAGTCTACCATTCAAATATATTAATGAACAATTATGACCATTTATTTTTCTTTGGAATAACATGAACTGATGAATCATGCACAATAAGACTATGAACATGTAGCTGACCTGAGGAAAAAAACATTTTGTGAATAATACCATACTTTGACTTTATTAATATGTAAATACAGCGAATTCTGGTAAACACAGGAACACGGACTAAACATGATTTTCTCACCTTCCTAACAAAATTGTACGCATCACATAGCTTTGACTGTTTTGATTGATTCCAAGTGAGAAAATCTTAAGATTCAGAGAACGGCTAATGCACATCTGAAATGAGACTTCATAGAGTGCTGCAAGAATTACACATTTTTGTAGGCCAAAACCCAGAAACGAGTTGGCATTTTTGCACTTCCGGTTCCATCGTCCTGAAGTCTATGTGTATTTTGAAAAGGTTTTGGATAAATGCCTGAAATAAGGTCTGTGGTTAACACAAGCTCAAGAAGTTTTCACAGTTTACTCTACATTAGTAACCTAGAGTGTGTGTTTTTTAAAGCCTTTACTTTTATATTAAACATCATCATGCTGAACAGGAAAAACTCATCTACTTACCAGTCTGATTTTACAGCCTTTGGGCCAGATTTAATAAACAGGGCAAATTAGCATGAGAGCGCAATCCCATAAAAGTGCAGAGGGGAGTGGAAAGTTCTGCGGCTGATCTACCGACAATACGCAAATTAAAGACACAGACGGATGATTTCCATATTAGGGATGCAACGATTATAGATTTTGTTGGTACGATTATCGTCTGAGGAATAATCACGACTTGATCAATATAAAGCGGACTATTTTCTTTAAAACAGCGCGTTCACAATCTGCTACTTAACTAGAAATTTCTAGAGATGGTCGCCATCAACTGTGCGCCTCAAAAAGCAGCCCGGAACAACAAACCCTTCAAGCGTTCCGCGACAAATAGTTCCTACCCTACCAAACATTACGATCCGCTTACTGAATATAGCCTGAATGTCAGTATTAATCATTATACATCGGTGTCGAGTTAAATGCTTCTGAGATACTTTAACAGCAAATACGAACTGCTTGCAACTTATTTGTACTCGAATAAAGCAACGTTTTTCAAGTTAATTGGCTAAATCCGTGAAATAGTCATCTTTTATCTTTTATTATATAGTCACAAGTAGGCTATTGTTTTGAAATCCACCCCAAAGAAACAGACTACAACAACTTTGCATGGATGTGATCTTTAATGAATGGTACATCCGATCCTAGCATTTTACATTCTAATATTGACATGGATTTAAGTTTACAAACCAGCTAATATACACAAAAAGCATTTAAATAACAGTGAATGATCATAAAAATAATTACAACTGCAAAGAAGTCTCCAGCATACATATAAAATAAAGATACAAACAAAACCCAAAAAACAAGTGGATCAAAGCCATGCATTTAAAGTTGGATTTTCTTTGCAGCAACAAGCCATGATCTTGCTTATTTTGGCCTTTTGACGTGTGTTATTTGCAAGCCATTGCAATCATGATTTCCAGTGAATGGTGCATATTCAATTAGTTTATCCCTGCTATTCATAACAAAATGAGATGTAGATGTTTATGGGTAGTTAAAAAAAGATTTTAGAACAGTTATGCCACATGTAATTATATAAACATGATAATGAGCAACAATCAGAATCAATAGACATGAACAATCAATGCTTACTCAATGCCACATTCTTTTTTCTTCTATACATGTACTAAGTGCAATCCATTTTAAATCAAGGGGAAGGGTCACATTTCAATGTGCATCAGTGAAGCATTGTGAAACTTGCATCGGTGTGGACAGAGTGTACCGAAAACATGTTTCAAGTCACGAAACCCTAATCAAAAACTGGTATGGCATGTAAAGGTCAGTACATGGATACACAGTGAGTCTGACTGGATGTGAAGACGTATGTGTGGATGCATGTGAAAGTATTAGTAAAGAACACTTGGAGAAAGTGCCTGTAAGAGTTCAAGATTCTGCTTTCTCTTTTTGTTTCTTGCTTTTCTTTAGAAAACAGGGCGCCTTGAACTTCTTTTTTTTCTTTAATGGCGATTTGGAAGGTGAGCCCTCTGGGGTGTTGCCTGCAGGCTTGTTGGGCGGGGCTGAGGGCGTGGTTTCCGAAGTGTCAGTGGTGGACAGGGCCTTCATTTGTTTTTCTAGCTCCTCCTGCTGTTTCTTTTCGTCGCCTTTATCGTTTTGCACAGCATCTGTGATTTTTCCATCTGTATATAAATGCAATTTAAAAGAAAACGGAAAAGAAATAGTACAGTAGAAATAATGAAAAGAGAAAAGAAAAGAAAAAGCAGTTAAGCATTTGTCAAGATGGTTAGGGATGGAACAGAAGCAGCTGCTATGACATTACAGTTTTGGCCACCATGCTCATTCAAGTTGTGTGCAATGTCTTAGTTTCTATATACTCACTAGTGAGACAAGATCTCAGTACCAAACGATTGTCCTACAAATTATAATACAGGGACAGAGACAGACAGAGAAGCACAAAGGTGTGAAGACAGATGGAGGCCATAGTACAGAGCTGAAAATGTCACGCATAAAAACAAAAACATGAAAACTGAAATGAAAACACTGACACAGACTTGAATACAGACATCCCATGTTACCGTACACCCCCCCCCCCCCCAAAAGGAATAGTTCACCCAAAAATGAAAATTTGCTGAGAATTTACTCCAACTCAGGTCAACAAATATGTAAATGAGCTTATTTCTTCATCAGAACAGATTTGGAGTTGTATTTCCTGAATTAAAATATATATTTTTCCAAACGTTCATTTTTAAGAGTAGATAATATAAATAAAAAGTAAAACTCTGGTATTCAGTAGCAAAGTGACATCAAATCAGTACTTGTCTAAGGATGTGTACTGGAAGACAGTGGGTGTTTATTGAATTCTCTTCTTTAGTCCAGTGGGAAAATCAATAAAACATCAATACTTAGGCTAGAAATCAATGGGTTACAAAAAGAGAATGAGGGACTAAACTACATCTCGTCATCTCGTACCGTCCTGCTGGCCGTGTTGTTTGCGCTGCACCTCCTTGCGGTACTCATCCAGCGCCTGATCCGTCAGCTCATTGAAGGGATTTGGAGTCTCTGGTTCCAGTGTGGCTGGAGGCTCCACAGCCTCGGGAGACTGGAAGCCCAATGATCATGTTCACATAATCAACACATGCTCACAAGCAAAATCATTTAGAAATGGATTTTGATCAATGAAAAGTGCTCACTACAGATACGTACATGGTATTTTTAAGCTGCAGGGGGTGACAGGGAGATGCCCCTGTCACTGCCTCGCCACCAGGAGGCGTTCCGGGTTTAGAGGGGCGAAACGTCAATGACCGATGGTACCCGGCTGATGACCCTGCAGCCTGCCAATTCGTAGGCACCGGAGGAGGTGCGTCAGGCAGCAATGCCTTAGCAGGTAAAGATCTACCTGTGTAATAAATGCAATGATTTCAAGGTGCAAACGTAATTTATGCATATTCATGAATATAATTTAAATATTATTGATGAAAGACGCAGTTCATGTTCAGTTTTTTTTGGTAAATCATCTCTCTACATCTGCTGATCTTTCTCCTTTTTTCCGTGTGACTATTCTCTCCTCCCTTCACTGCCATCTTGCTCCTAAAGGTGAAACTGAAACTACATGTTGCAACACTTCTGCCACTACAAACACTGTCTCTCACTGTTGGTAAGACTACCATTCTGTGCCATAATAATTGAAATCTGCCCTCAGTTCTGTTGGTAGTTTGAACAGACATGCAGTAACAACTAATGATAGCAACTGATTATGATCAAATATGTATTTTTTTCTGGAAAAGTTTGGACTCCTGAAAAAATTGATCACGGTTTCCACAAAAATATTAAGCAGCACAACTCTTCTCAACATTGATAATAATAATAATAAATGTTTCTTGAGCAAATCAGCATATTAGAATTATTTTTGAAGGATCATATGACACTGGAGTAATGATGCTGAAAATGCAGCTTTGCCATCATAGGAATAAAAGTTAAAATCGAAAATAGTTTTAATACTGTAATAATATTTCATGTTTCACTGTATTTTTAATCAGCATCTGTAGTGTATTTGCTCAAAATGCATGTGTTGTCCACTGTGGGATGATTTCCTGATTTCACTTTTTACATCAATAAAATCTGCAGTTTCAATACAGATGTTAAATCCCAATGACAGAAAAGCTTACTGTACCTTATTTCTAGTCTCAAGCACCTCCTGTGGGTTGGTGAACAGAGGGACAAACTGGTTTGGATTCTCGATCTTAATGGCCAGTCCACTGCCCTGTGTGATTTCCTCTGCCTTCTGCCACTAAAAGAGGAGAAATCAACACAGAAGGAATTCAGCTGCTTGACCAAAAGCATGTCAGTCATTCCAGGAAGACACTCTGCTGTTAAAAAGCAGACAATTTAGGGGAAATATGACAGGGAAATATGCAACAGATTGAAAAATAACCAGCAGAGGGCAGTGCAAGCACTGCAGTGAGTTTGTAAGACAATAAAATATCTCCCCTGCATTGCAGAGAATGAGAAAGGGAGGTGGGTGGAACATGGTAGAGGAGACAGCAGAACAGTAGTGCTCTCACAGTGATGTAACGAATACGCCATTATTCTACCAATAATATCCTATGATTCACAGTAAGTCTATTTTCTGAACTGCAACACACCCACAGGCTAGTTATTCAAAAATGCAATACTGAAATGATACTGGCAACTACCTGTCTTACATTTTCAGAGGAAAATGTGACTGATGCTTTTGCAAAACTCACCACCACAAGGCCAGGTTGTTGTTGGGAAATTGTTATCTGGTTGTTTCTGGTGGTTGCTAAGTTAAAGGAATAGCTCAGCCAAAAATTAAAATTTGATCAATCAAACTGATTTACATCTTGGATGGCCTGAAGGTGATTCTTCATTGGAACAGATTTGGAGAAATTTAGCATCACTTGCTCACCAATTAATCCTTTGCAGTGAATGGGTGCCATCAGAATGAGAGTCCAAACAGCTGGACATTAATCCACAAGTAATCCACACGACAAAGAAAAGATGTGTTTTTAAGAAACAAATCCATCATAAACCGACGCCTCTGGCCATAATCCACAATAACGCCCACAGTCATATTTGTTTAAAACTGTTTTGGACTGTTTTCACTTGTAAACAGTGCTTGATCTGTGCATATTTCTCGCCTGATTCAGATGAGATTACTTTTTCACTAGAGAAAGCTATATTTTAGCTGGAAGCAAAGGTTTGAATTTAAAAACATCTTGATACATTTCTTACAAACATGAATCTTTTCACTTCACAAAATGTTCATTGATAGACTAAAGTCATGTGGATTATTGTGATGTTTTTATCAGCTGTTTGGACTCTCATTCTGACGGCATCCATTCACTGCAGAGGATCCATTGCAGAGCAAGTGATGTAATACTAAATTTCTACAAATCTGTCCTGATGAAGAAACAAACTCATCTACATCTTGGATGGCCTGAGGGTGAGTACGTTTTCAGCAAATTTAAATTTTTAGACGAATTGTTGAATAAAGTTTTTTTTTTTTTCTTTTGCACACAAAAAGTATTCTCGTATAGCTTCATAAAATTACGGTTGAACCCCTGATGTCACATGGATTATTTTACCGATCTCCTTGCTACGTTTCTGGACTTGGGAACATTTAAGTTGTATTGCTGTCTATGCAGGGTCAGACAGCTCTCAGATTCCATCAAAAATATCTTAATTTGTGTTCCGAAGATGAACGAAGGTCTTACGGGTTTGAAACGACATGAGGGTGAGTAATTAATGACAGAATTTTCATTTTTGGGTGAACTAACCCTTTAACCCTTAAGTATGAGTACAGTTTAGTGGTCGATGCTAATAAGTTTAAATATGTAAATGTAAATATTTTTCACACTTTGATTATGAAATTATATGAACCCTACCCATTACTCCTATTGTAGTACAATATCAGCCATACTCAAGTTATATAAAGTTTACACAAGTTCCATAAATTCTCTCTCACCGTAGTCCGATGTCCCGGACTGGCCTGGTCCTGGCTGACTTTCTGATAGACATTTGGGGTGTTCAGCCATCTAGTCTTCTGCTGTTGTCTCTGGGCATGGGGATGGAGTCGGGGGTGAGGCTGAACTCCGTCCTCATGAAAGGAAAATGACGTGACGGTGGCAGGAACCTCCACCTCTCTCCTGGTTCTGGAGCGCTCCAGCAGCACTGGGAAACGGTAGGCGTATCCTGTACGGTAACCCTAAAGAATGATGACCAAATGTTCAAATGTCAAGTCTACCAGTAATAAACTCACAATGTGGTAAATAGCTCTGGGGCCGGTTGCATAAACTGCTTAGACAAGTCTTAAAAATCAAGCCATCTAATTTGTTTTCTTCTAGACTGGTCATACCTGTTTAAAGTCAATAACAAAAATGTAGATTGGCCCAATTTTATTCAGAAAAGTGAGACTGATTATCTCTTGGCTAACTGCTAGTTGGTGAAACTAGCTCTTAAGACACAGTCTTAACATAGTGTCTATGTTTATGCAACTGGCCCCTGGTCTAGATTGGCTAAGTTTTTAGACGAACCAGATTGTCCAGCGTCCTCATCAATGCTTCAAACTCATGTTCTCCCAGCCTGCTCTTGTGCATGGGGCCGAAGGTGGATCCGGCCCAACCCACAGTTCCTGTGGCGACTGGCCTGTGAATGTTGCGGTCCAGCATGATTAGGTTTTGTTCCCCTCCAGCGCTGCACAGTGCTGCCACCTGCCAGGACAGCACAACACTGCAGCATGACTCAATATGGACAAACTGCATTCTGCTATTCACCTTCTGCACTTTTTTTTCCACTTTTCACAATCCTTTATTGTGTTTCTCTCATGGTTCACATAACTTTTGACCAATGGATTTCCATGACTTTTCCATGACCTCTCCAGTCATTCATGGAATGATTAGAAAATTTGAAACCGATTGCTGAGGCAGATTTCCCATGTGCAATTTGCTTGAATTAGTAGATTCAAACCATTGTAGTTATTAGTATACAGATATCAGCAATAAGACCTTCAAGTGACAGATTTATCACATGCTTTACATTGGTGTTTTTACTCTACACAATCACGCTATATGCAGCTGATGGAATATATAGCAAAGCGAAAACTAGAAAAACTAGAAAAAATGTATATTTACTGTAAATATTTTCCTACTGTTCAAAAGTTTGTGCTCAGTAAGATTTTTTTTTAAAGAAATTAATACTTTTATTCAGCAAGGGCACATTAAATTGATAAAATGGGACATTAAAGACTTTTATAATGTAATGTATAACTTCTTTTCCAATATTTTTATTTTCCACAAAAATATTAAGCAGCACTGGCAATAATAAGAAATGTTTCTTGAGCAGCAAATCATCATATTAGAACGTTTTCTGAATGATCATGTGACACTGAAGACTGGAGTAATGATGCTGAAAATTCAGCTTTGCATCACAGGAATAAATTACATTTTAAGAATATATTAAAGTACAAAAAAGTTATTTTAAATTGTAATAATATTTCACTGTTTTTACTGTATTTTTGAAATAGAAAACATTTTAAAAAATCGTACCGACCTCTATGTTATGAAAGGTAGTGTATTTTTAATATAAAATTTTTATTATAATTTTTATTTATATTTATATTTATACAACAAATATGACTTTGTGTTTCTATTCTGTGTTTCAGTTGACTGACTCTGAGTATTATCTCTCTTCACTCTCACTCACTCTGTCCTACTGTCCCACTAATCTTCTCTTATATTAATATTTTGCCCTCACAGGAAGGGCTGTAATTTGTTTTTTTTTCTTACCTGTATTTGACAGGCGGTCTGGATGTGGTAAATTGTGTAAAAGGCCTCCTCCACTGACTCTCCCAGTGCCACGATTCCATGGTTCCTCAATACCAACACCTGTACAAGAATGCTTCATCAACCCATTTTCCACCTTGAGAGCCTCACATCATCACGTTCTGAGGGAGCAGGATATTTACTACCGATAATCTGTGTCTGTAATCTAGGATCTAACCTTGCATGTAGGGCCGAGGCTCTTCTGGAGTTCCACTCTGTCCTCTTCTGCCTCCATCACTCCATTATAGTCATAATAAGCTACCTCGCCCACCAGCAAAGCCTCATGGGATAACGGTAGAAGGCCACATTTCATGGCTGATACCTACATGAAAGATTAATAGTGGTGAGTTACAGAAGCAGACCAGTGCTAGAATAATAAAACCCACATATTAAGATTAATGACAGAATGTATTAATGGCAGCTAAAAGTGCTACCTAAAGCATTTTAAAACGTTAACAATCGACAGCTCTCAGGTTTCTAGGTAATTTGAGCTTCTAAATAATATGATAATAATTATATTGATTATTAATATTTTTAATAATGGAATAATACATCTTTTTGCCATCAGTGGAAGACTGGACTAGACTAGTAATAAAATAAATATTAGTCATTTATGTGTATCTATTTATCATTTATAATTCACAAACCTGGGGGATAAATATAAAATAAATAAATAAAAATAAACAAATAAATACAAGTCATTTACATGTTTCACAAACATGGGGTAAAATAAAATAAAAATAAAATAAAAAATAATTTACATTTATGTGTTTTGCAATGCTGGGGGAGAAGGTAAGGTAAGGTAAGATAAGATAAAATAAGATGAGATAATAAAATACTAGTCATTTATGTGTTTCACAAACTTGGGTTATAAATAATGGATGGATGGATAAATACGTTTAGTAATAATATTTAGTTACATTTTCAACTACAAATTATTTAATTTAAATGCCATTTGTTTAGATCAGGGACTGTGTGTAGAAAACAATACTCCACTGTAAGTTGCTGTTTCAGCAGTTGGGACTTTTCGTAGGCAAGCGCGTGACGTACCGCAGCTATGGCTGGAGTGTGGAGGTGCAGCAGGCAGCGGACGTCCGGTCGAGCTGAATAGATCGCAGAGTGCAAGCTGAATGCAGACAGATCCACTCCCAGAGTAGTGCTGCCTTTCTCTACCACCTCCCCGAGAATATTCACCTTCACCTGGACATCATAGAGAGTACATGCTTTAATGAAGCTTTCACTTGAAAAATTAGATCCAACTGCATAATTGACTACGTTTCCATCATGTTTTAATACATTTTATAAAAAAAGAATTTAATAATAATTTCAATATACATTTATATTTCAATACAAAAAGAATAATTTAAAATAAAAATGAAATGACTGCATTTTCCCTTTAACTGTGAACTGCATTGTTTCTTATTTTATCCATTACAAAATGTACATTTTTGACAGTTTGTACACATGCATGAAAACGAGAAATATTTTCATGATTAAAGGGGTCATATGATGTTGCTAAAAAGAATATTATTTTGTGTATTTGGTGTAATGAAATGTGTTTATGCAGTTTAAGGTTAAAAAAACACATTATTTTCCACATATTGTACATTATTGTTTCTCCTCTATGCCCCGCCTTTCTAAACGCGTCGATTTTTTACAAAGCTCATCGGTCTGAAAAGCGAGCTGTGCTCTGATTGGCCAGCTATCCAGTGCTTTATAGTCTTTGCAACTTTAGGGATCTTATCTATTCACGAACCGCTTGTAACACTCCAAAGAGAAAGGAAAACTTGAAATCGCATCATATGACCCCTTTAACAACTTCTAGTGCCTTATTTTTCCAACTATGTCCAAAATATGTCCAGAACATGCTGAATCTTTCAGTTTTATCAGCAAATACTACACACAATCACTCCTTTTTCTGGTGACCTTCATTTGAATGCTTTTGGCCAGTTAAAGGCTGTCATAGGGAGCCATGTTGCAGGACATGAGAGGAACAAGTTTGGTTAGTGTGTGTTTGCAGACACTCAGAGTCTCACCAGACTGGAGGCAGTCACCTCCCCGTAGGCCAGACCATCTGGCAGCACCAGGAAATGTTCCTGCTCTTTACTAACACGCATCTGCAGAAAGAAAGAGATGCTTTTATCTAAAGCAACTCACGGTACGCTTACAGGAGCATTCTCCCTAGAGGAACCTGTGGTTAAAGGGTTAGTACACCCATTAAATTCTGCCATCTCTTACTCATTCTCATATCCGATCAAACCTGTGCAGATTTATCTAAGATTTTAAGAGATATTGACTTTTATTTCTGTCAGTCTGTTTCACACAAAGCTATATTTGTACTACAGTGTACAAGTCCTTACTTTTATGGTAAGGACTTCCACAGAAGAACCCCTTTTATTTTTGAGTGAACTATCCCTTTAAGAGTTCTGATTTTCATACTTCTTGTGAAAATCAAACCAGCAACCTCATTTAGCAGACCTGATCACAAAATCACTTCCTGTTAAGATAGGCTTTTTAAAGACACTCAAATCCTTATAGATTTAGCATAGGAGATATGAATAAGTATGCTAAAGGACATTTTTTTAATCAGCTTAATGTGCCTCAGAATTGATAGACTGGCAGCTGTGTGAAGTTATTTAAAGTGCACTATATGTGAACTTTTTTATTATCATAAGCTTGAGTTACATAACAGTTTAAGAAGACACGTACACTACCGCTCAAAAGTTTGGATTTGGAAAGATTTCACTTGAAATAAATTAATAATTGTATTCCGCAAAGACACATTAAATTGATCAAAAGTGACACTTAAAAACATTTATACTGTAAAAAAAGTCTCTCTTTTTTGAACTTTTTATTCATCAAAGAATCCTGAAAATAAATGTATCATGGTTTATTTAAAAATATTAAGCAGTACAACTGTTTTTAACAGTTGATAATAATAATAATAATAATAATAATAATAATGTTTCTTGAGCAGCAAATCACCATTTCAGATTGATTTCTGAAGGATCATGTGACACTGAAGACTGGAGCAATTATGCTGAAAATACAGCTTTGCATCACAGGAATAAATTACATTTTAAAATATATTAAAATAGAAAATAACATTCACAATACTGTCTCTACTGTATTTTTGATCAAATAAATGCTGCCTTGGTAAGCATAAGAGACTTCTATCAAAAAAATGTATTTTCAACCTTCATTACATTGTTAAATCAATCAAGCTCATAGATAAAAGTTGTCTGATCAGCACGTAGTGAACAGTGAGCACTTTTCAGGATTCTTGGCACACTGACAGAAGGTTTTATGGGTCATGTTTCCTTACTGTGAGGCACGTGTTGGCCAGCTGGGCCCAGCCGTACAGATCCACCAGACGGTGTACGCTAGCCAGCTTGCAGCGCATCAGTCTTTCCCCCTTCACCATGGAGCCCGGCTCGCATCCGTGCAGATCGTTAATGGGGGTCACCATGGTAACAGCTGTACAGGCATGAGCAACAAGACAAACAGCACGAGTGTGTGTCAGTGAAAGTCTTAGTGATGAAGGAATTTGCATAAAAAGAGCAGCACTACAATAGTTTGTCTACTGCAGTTTAAGTGGTGTGACAGACATCAGGTTATTTCACCTCAAAACCCTTTTCACGAAAGACAGAAAAACAGCCATTTGAAAAGCACAACTGAATTTACTTCATGAATTAAATTCATTGTGTTTGAAACTAAAACTCCTCTTACTTGTAAGTGTCTGAATTGAACAATAATGATATATGAATGAACGTTGCATGAAAATAAAACTCCATGGAAGCTTGTTTTTGTCACGGGATTGAAAAGTAAGAAAGTAATTGCAATTTTTTTATCTCACATTTCTGACTCCCCCCCCGCGCAATTCTGAGACTATATCTCTCAATTCTAACTTTTTCTTGCTATTCAGAATTGTAAGAGATAAACTCAGAATTGAGATGTTACTTCTTAATTCTGAGAAGTCTGAATTTTGAGATATAAACTTGCAATCACCAAAAAAAAAAAATGTTATAAAAAATTGAAATTACCATTTTTATTTTTATTCCATGTCAGAAAAAAAAAAATCAAATTTGCAAGATGTAAACTCAGAATCTCTCGACGTAAACTCGCCATTGCAAGATATAAACTCAAAGTCAGAGTTGTGAGAACAGTTTGCAAATACTTTTTTAATGATTTTATTCTGTGACAGAAACAAGCTTCCAAAAAACTCTTATTGGGCAATAGATATAAAGAATACTTTTGTCTTATATATGACAATAATCCACATGATTTTACAAGTGAAAGAGATCACTAAGCAGAGAAGGATGTGCAGTATTTTTATGAAATGTAGTGTAAACACATCAGGCTTTATTTATGAAACACAAACAGAACAACCTTCTGAGTAAATCATTTGTAAATCCTTCCCAGGTAAATGACTGCATGTGTTACGTACTGGATTGAGTGATGGGCAGCGAGGCTGGAGATCCGTGAGTGGCCATGAAGTCTGCAATCTGTCTGAGAGCCCACATATTGGAGGAACTTCCTTCTTTCTTCATCTGCTCCTGAATCAACACATCCAGCTCCTCTCTAAAGGACTAAAACATACAAATAAGATTCAGTACTCAGCTACACAATGCACTAGTACACACAAATAAAGGAAAAAGCACATTGTGCACATAGCTGGTTGTTAAATAACACGTCCATTAATTTATTATAAAAAAAGCAGCATTTTAGGCGTACATTTAGAGATATTATTACAGAATGTAACTGGTAACCTTTTTTTTTTTTTTACCTTTTTTTTCTTTTTGCTCTTTCACTTCAAGTTTGGTTAAGATTTTTTTTTTATGTTTTTGAAAGCAGAATTTATACTCACCAAGGCTGCATTTATTTGATCAAAAATACAGTAAAAACAGTAATATTGTAAAACATTATTACAATTTAAAAGAGCTGTTTTCTATGTTAATATGTTTTTTAATTGTATTTATTCCTGTGATGCAGAGCTGTATTTCAGCATTATTACTCGTCTTCAGTGTCACATGATCCTTCAGAAATCCTTCTAATATGCTGATTTGGTGCTCATTATAAAAGTTTAAAACAGTTGTGCTGCTTTATATTTTTGTGGAAACAAAGTTTGAAGAACAGCATTTATTTGATTAAAAAAAAAAAGGTTTTACTGTCACTTTTGATCAATTTAATACACCCTTGCTGAATACAAGTATTAATTTCTAAAAAAAAAACGTAATGTATACTGTAACCAGATTAGCATTTCCTTAAGAAAAAAAAACAGTATTAAGGTTTCACAAGTTTAGCTTTTAGGCTTTTTATATGTAAACGAAACACTGCAATACAGTCTTTCCCTTTCTTTTCTATCATTATCAACAAATACCATGACAGTCTTTAGTAAATGTAGCTATAAATTGCTAAACGTATATGCAAGAATAACTGAAGCAATCGCTAAAGTTTAATCTCAAAGTTCTTAAAAAGTCAAAAGTTTACAAAAACTGTCAATAGACTGAAATATATTTCAGAAAGTCTGAATAGAATTTATGAATAATTTGTGTTAAGCTGTTTAGACTGAATTAATTTCAGATGTTTATTACGGAAGAACAGGAGTTTAAGAAAGTTTGTAATAAACTTTAACTAGAATGTTTGAGGAATATCAATACAGTTTTACCTTGTAAGTACTGTAATAATTACACAAGAATCAGAAATGTTGTATAAGTTTTAAATAAAGCATTAAACAATGACAGTCGGTCACATATTTAACAGTTGAATGCAGCACACCCAAATACAGTATAACAGACATAAAACCCTGATAAAACAATACATTTGTGAACATACGGAAACAAAGAGCAGGAAGAATTTTTGAGTTACAGGATCCAGTACAGTCCACAACAGAGAAAGAAAAATAATTGACCTCTTCAGTTCTGTCCTTCACTCAACACGTTCCCTCCATACGGAGTGGTTTTTATTGTTTTGCACCAACACCTAAAACTCCCTGCACTCTCTATGTTTTCTCCTCCCCGGCTCTCTCTCTATCTCTCTCTCTACGGCTGCAGCTGTCCGTGGTGATTCAGGGCAGATTATATCTGAGCTGTGGAGATAATCATATCTTTGGGAACCTAATGAGGGGGAAGGGGAGAGAGGACATAGGGATTGGAGGCAGGACATTAAAGGGTGGACAGAACAGGCGAATAAAAGGAGACAAACCAATGTGGGTCCTCAGCGGATGGGAGATATGCTGTTTCAGTGAGCTTTCGAAAGCTTATAGCAGCCACTTGAATGCTGGTTCACTTCTACAGCCCTACTTATAATCATATAATTCCTATTATAGCGCAAAAGCAGGATACTGGAAGTAAAAACCTCATTCATTTTCTCTGTAGAGAAAATGTATTGATGGTGATAATATATAAAACCTTCAAAGCATAAATAGCAGGAGCTCAGATAAATATTTTAAAATATAACTGCAAATATATAATATTTATTATTATTAATGTTAATTGCAAATCTCCCTACACTCTTAAACTGCTTATATATTATCATTAACTTCAAACAAACTTATAAGCAAAGCAAAGCAAATTTATTTATATAAACTTATATAAATTTATACAAATTTAGTGATGAATCCAAAATTACCCCTACAGTCTTAACATGATCATCAAGCTTTGAGGAAAGTGAACCTAGCTGAGCAGTGACATAGAGGAACCTACAATCAGTCTTCTCTCATTTAATTGAAGTTGTTAGAGAGCCAGAGCTTAATGTCAGTATAGCATTCATGTACTTTATCCAAAGAACATGATTCATCTAGGCTCACAGGAAAATAAAACTGAAGATCATTGGCATAACAATGGTAAGTAAGACTGTACTTCCAAAAAATGTTGCCCAAAGGAAGCATAGGCAAAGAGAACAACAGCGGCCCCAAAATCGATCCCTGCGGAACACCACATACTAAAGGAGCAGATGTAGAAGAAAAGTCTCCTCACTGCACTGAAACTGTCCTGTCCTTTAACTACGATGCAAACCACTGAAAGGGCTGTGCCCTGGACACCAACCCAACACTCCAAATGATTAAGAAGAATCTTATGGTCAATTGTATCAAAAGCAGCCCTTTGATCTAACAAAATTAAAACAACATGTGATCCTGAATCCTACCATAATAGGATATCATTAGTAACTTTAAGTAGTGCAGCCTCGGTGCTATAGAAGGTCCTAAAGCCCGACTGGAATATATCTAATACCAAAAGTGTTCAAATATGAGAAGAGTTATGAATAAACCACTTTTCTAAAATCTTGGAAATAAAAGGCATTTTAGAAATAGGTCTAAAATTATTATACACTGTATGAACCAAATTAGTTTTTTTCAACAAGGTATGAAGAATTGCATGTTTAAAACTAGTTGATACTACTCCACTCATCAAGGAGCTGCTGATTATATCTTTAAAAAATGAGGAGGGAGAATATTTGACTTGCGACTACCTCCCTTCATTTTAGAGACAATGTCCGCAAGCTGAGCTGAAGAAACTGGTTCAAAGTGAGTGAAAAAAGTAGACTGTGTTGGATTTGGTAATGTGAATGTACAATTGGAAGTCTCTAGCATTACATTCCTTGAAGGGTTTAAAACAGACTCAATTGTGTCAAACATTACTTTTGGTTGATTTACATTATCTGAAAATTACCCTTGAGAAGAATTTCATTTTTGCATCCTTTACTGCCTTCTGATAGTTAAACAGGCATTTCTTTAACACCTCAAATTAAATTTGAAGCCGAGAACGGGTGACACTGCTTAACCAAGGTTGAGAGACTCCTTTACTTTTTTTAATTTAAGCGGGGCAACATTATCTAAAGCACGAGTACACAACTTATTACAAGCTTCAACCAGCAATCCAATATCATCCCCACCTGTGACATTGTCATTAAAATGTGATGAATAGAATTCCGAAAAAGAATCAGCAGTTGAAGACTTAAAGGGGTCATATGATGCGATTTCAAGTTTTCCTTTCTCTTTGGAGTGTTACAAGCTGATTGTGCATAGATAAGATCCCTGAAGTTGCAAAGACTAAAGTCTCAAAACCAAAGAGATATTCTTTATCAAAGTTAAGACTCTGCCATGCCCCCCTAAAACGACCCGTCCTAACACGCCCCCACATATCTACCTCACTATGTGGAAATATTTGCATAATGCCGCCCAAATGTTCACGCAAAGAAAGAAGGCATGGTTTCAGTAACCGCAGTTAGTGTTGAAGCAGCATGTCAGGGAGACGCTGTGTGTTTCTAGGCGAAAGCAAAAGCACTTTATTTGGCCTTCCGAAAGTAGATGCATTTAGATTACTTACATTACAAAATCACAAACACACACCAGCTTCATCACTGTGTCTGTCACGCGACTCTGTTCCCCTTTCGGGCTTGAACTGATGGTAAAACTAATGATTATGATTATAATAATTATTTACTGTCTTTACATTTATTTTGAAAAATGAAGCTCGCGATTATGGTAAGGGGCGTTACATTTCCGACTAGTGCTTGCGGTGTTCGGCCAATCACAATGCACTGGGTCAGCTGGCCAATCAGAGCAGACTGCGCTTGTCGGAAGGAGGGACTTTGTAGAAAACGAAGCGTTTGAGTGAGGCGGGGCTTAGAGGACCTACAATAATGTACAGTATTTGAAAAATAATGTGTTTTTTGAACATTAAAGCATGTCAACATATTCTGTTACACCAAATACACAAAATAATGATCTTTAAAAAAGCATCATATAACCCCTTTAATAGTCCTAGCATAATATGAATGCTGAGAAGAGGTTAGGGGAACAAAAGAACAAACAGCATCAAATACCACTGAATAATGATCGGAGATGCCTACATCTGAAACCTCTAAATTAGATACAGAAAAGTCATATGACAATACAAGATCTAATGTGTGACATTTCTTATGAGTAGGACCAGAAACATGTTGTATTAAATTAAAAGACTCAATAAGAGAAAGAAATTAATTAACCAGTGGCTACATAAATGCACATTAAAATCCCCAATGACCAAAAGTTTATCATAGCGAGACACCAGTCCAGACAGAAAATCAGAAAAATGGTGGATGAACTCATTATTGAGTTTAGGAGGTCTATATATTTAGGCACAAAAAAAAAAGAGTCCAAAGAATCAATCTTCAACAATTGTACCTCGAAGCTTGAATACACATTTCTGTGGATAGCAGTCTACATTTAAAACAATCTCGAAAAACAGTAGCAACACCACCTCCACATCCTGAGGTCCGAGGGGAATTCAAAACGTCACAGCCTGGTGGTGTCAAATCACCCAGAGACATCTGATTCAACCAGGTCTCAGTAATAAATAAAAAATCCAGCATATGCAACGTTAAAATGTCATTCAGAATAAAAGCCTTGTTTGATATGGAACGTGCATTTAAGAGACCCATTTTATAGAAGTTCTGTCTTTTCCTGTGGAGCATTGGCTATATATTTTAGCACACTAATACCATTAACACCTTGTTTCACATCATGTAAACCATTCGAAGAATAGCGGTGTGAGGACCAAATGACCAGAATGACTTATAATTAAAGACTGTAAGTTAACAGTTTTATATTAAATTATAGTTACTGTGATTCAACCAAGTAGTTTATTTTTTACATTTTTTTAGATTTTCACATATTTTTTGCTTCAAATGTTATAATGTTTCAATGAAAATATATTGCATATTTAAGGAAAACAGCAATTCTCTTCAAATAATAATTATAATTATAAACTCAATTATAGTTACAATTATAAACTCATAATTTTATTAATATATTATCATTTAAATACTAATAATATTAAAATATATTAACTCCAAATATATAATATTTATTATTTACTTTATTATTAATTGCAATTGACAATCAAATCAATCTGCTGCCATTTTTTTCAGTTGATTTTTGTTTAGGTTTTCATATACCTTTTGCTCTAAATCAAATGCTATAATGATGCATAGAAAATAAGTTGCATATTTGTTGAAATCAGAGCAAGTTTCTTCAGATAATAATAATATTAGTCATTTCAAATAATAA
Organism: Sinocyclocheilus grahami; assembly: GCF_001515645.1. Classification (NCBI taxonomy): domain Eukaryota; kingdom Metazoa; phylum Chordata; class Actinopteri; order Cypriniformes; family Cyprinidae; genus Sinocyclocheilus; species Sinocyclocheilus grahami. The sequence continues at coordinate 194,335 of NW_015505448.1, read as the reverse complement.
TAATAATTTACGTATATACTCTATTTTCTTCATATATTATCATTGAAATATATTAGTTCTCATCAAATATAAAATATTTATTAATATTATTTATTATTAAGTGCAAATTACGCAACCAAAACAACGTTGTTGTTGTTTTATTTTTTATTAAGTAGTTAATTTTTTTGTTCAGATTTTCATACTCTTTTTACTCAGAATTGACTTTTTTGTGATTTCTCTCAGAAGTGGCTGGTTTGAATTTTTTTTTGCTTTTTTTGAACCCCTATGGAAAACATCAATGGGGGAAAAAACCTTCCGGAATCAAAGCTGCTAAAAAAGTAGATGATCAGCGTTGCGCTCTTTTAGCCCACAAGGATGTAAACACAAATCTGAGTCAATTCTCAAATGCAAATATATGAGCTTCACTTATTAACGCACACTTTCTTACTCACAGGGCTTTGCAGGAGACTGGAAATTCGTTTCTTGAGGCCGCTGGATGGCATTGACTGCTGGGGAGACTGGATCATTTCTCCCTCCAGACACTCCCCATCTACAGGACTGTGCTGGACCGGAGTCCCTTTAGGGGTGGGAGTTCTACTCATCTTCTTTCTCCCAGTGTGGTAAAGAGGAGAAGGAGGATAGAAGGAAAACAGGCAAAAAAGGAAAGGATAGGCAAAGCAGGACCAAGCGAGATGGCTGGAAGAGAGCAAGCAAAAAAGAAATACAATATGAAAATTATTCAGTTATAATCTGGAGTTATGTTAATGAAAGATCCTTATGCACATCATGGAAGAGTTTTATTTTACATATATGTGCATGAGAAGGACATATAGGCATGTTTGCATATTAATATTAGACGCACGTGCAAATGCACACAGGCAGGCCTGCAAAAACTAGATAAGTATTTCTTCACACCACACCCAAAGTCACGTGGAGGCCGCAATAACTGTCATACATCCAAACAGCAATACGCATACAGTAGTTCTTTATGTGCATTAGTAAATATGATCGATTAGTTTGCTTGAGGAAGCTCTATTTAAGAAATTACATATAGAGAAGCCTTTTGGATCGTGACTAAAATTGACTAGAGTGATGCTATTACTATTCCAGGATGGATAACAGATGATTGATGGCACATTATCTAAGACCATAAGCCTGAATATCTTTAATTTCTTAAAGTCCTACTCATTTTCACATACAGTACATAAATGGTCTTTCAGCATGGAAAAAAAGAGGGCAGAAATATCACCTGAACTGAAAAATCAACTACGTCTAAATTTTGGTGATGCAATTTTCTTTGGTGTTAAACAAATTCTCTTATCCAGGTTTTATCTGTGAGGCAATTATAAGTAAGCCACTCATATGGGTTAAATTCTCAAAAGTGTAGACTTCAGTTGTGTGGTGCTTTCAAAACACGGCTCTGTTTGTTTGAACAGCCCAGCTTGGCTTCACTGACTCAGCAGTAGTGTGAATTTGGAATGTGAATACAGTATGTGGCAGATTGAAAATAATTAGTGTTGTTGAGGCTATTACAATCAGCCTTACACCTCAGATTTTCATCCGATGAATGATAAAGCAGGCAAAAATAAAATAAAAAACTTGATGGAAGACTTTTTTCGAGTAATAAAAACCCTTGGCAATAAATAACTCAAAACACTCCAATACACTCAAAATACAGAAATATTGTGAAATATCATTACAATTTAAAATTACAATGCTGACAAAGTTAAATTTTCAGGGGCCATTACGCCAGTCTTCAGTGTCACTTGATCATTCAGAAATCATTCTAATGTGCATGGCAATAATATTTTTGTTGAAACCGTGATACATTTTTTTAGGATTCTCTGATGTATAAAAAGTTCAAAAGGACACAATTTACTTGAAATGTAAATCTTTTCTAATATTGTAAATGTCATTACTGTCACATTTTGATCAATTAAATGTGTCCTAGCTGAATTACCTTTTTTCATATCTGTGCAAAAACGAAATAAATAAATAAATATTGTCCTTGAACTTTTGTACAGTAGTGTACCGCGACAGTGGTGGTGCATATATATAAAACTAATTAAGCATAATTTTGCAATAAATATAATTCTAAATATGTCCATTTAGAACAAGACAATGTAGAAAACATGATTTATCTAAATTTTACTGTTTTATATCTTGCATGAAATTTTTGAAGGTACTAAACAACAACAACTATTTTCAAGCCATTTTAGAGCAAATACATCTCACCAGAAGGCATCTATATTGCCTAGCCCTACGTCTAAAATATCTAAAACTTGTTTATGAACGAACAAGAGCTGGTCTGTCCAAAACCACCTTGTTTTGCTGTATGTCTGCAGCTCAAATTAATCAGCAGATTGCTGTGTTGATACTCATTCATTATATATGATGTAGTCTTAATGCGGTGTGCTTGAGCTGACTATGAATCACACAAACAAACCACAGGTCAACATCAGGACCATCCTGATACCTGCGTGTCTCATGAACACACAGTATGGCACTGAGAAATAACTAAGCATTTGAACAGGACCATCGCGACCTGAATAAAACATGTGACTGGGAGCATGTGATCAATATGCAACATCTTCATTAGGTACACAATGACCTTACACCACAATGCACTGAGATTTACGCATCCCCTCCGTGAGCAGACACGAACAGCATGGCGTCTGCTAGGGACTGTGCAAAATGTACCCTTCATGCTCAGAGCCAGTCCAATCCAGACGCAGTCCCCAGCCGGCCCCTCTAGAGGCTCTCAACACAGCTCTATGTGAGCTGAATTTGAGGCCATATGATGTAGCTGTAGAGTTTCCTACTGCTGCTCTGATAATTCCCACCAATATGGTTAAAGGGGTCATATGATGCGATTTCAATTTTTCCTTTCTCTTTGGAGTGTTACAAGCTCTTGGTGCATAAAGAAGATCTGTAAAGATGCAAAGACTAAAGTCTCAAATCCAAATAGACATTCTTTATAAAAGTTAAGAGTCAACCACACCCTCCTAAAACGGCTTGTTCTAACACGCCTCCACGTCTACGTCAATATGTGGGAAGATTTGCATAACGCCACCCAAATGTTCACGTAACGAGAGAAGGCGTAACTTCTATTCTCGCTGTAGTATTGTTGCTGCCGCCATGTCGTGAAGATGTGTGTGTGTTTGTGTTCTGTGTGTTTCGTTGTGAAAGTGAAAATACTTTGTTTGGCCTATCAAAAGAAGACACGACTAGAAATCAGTGGTTAAGTTGTATTTACAACACTGTTCCAGAACAGTTCAACCCAAATATTCAGATGTGTGCAGCACATTTTATGGAGGACTGTTTCCTGATCCTGGAAGAGTAGACTAAAATGCCGGCTGTTCTGACTCACAAACTGTAAGTACGTTTTCATTTTAAGAATTTGCCACTGATGATTCAAACGCGAGTTTTGAGCAGTGTAGAGTAGTTGCTTGGTGTTTGCCACTGGATGCAACAAATGCTTAGTTTATAATGGGATTTAATGTTTTTGTCTCATCGCTCTGGCCGGGACACGCCATCACAGTATGGTAAGGGGCGTAACATTTCCGTCACACGCTTGAGGTATTCGGCTAATCACAACGCACTGGATAGCTGGCCAATCAGAGCACACCTCGTTTTTCAGACCGATGAGCTTTGTAAAAATCGACGCGTTTCAGAAAGGCGGGGCATAGAGGAGAAACAATAATGTACAGTATGTGGAAAATAATGTTTTTTGAACCTTAAACCGCATAAACTAGGGATGCACGATATATCGGCCACCATATCGGTATCGGCCCATATCGGCTCATTTTTTCTGTTATCGGTATCGGCCTGATAAGAAAATTTGGCCGATATCTTAAAGCCGATAAATAATGCATTATTTCCTTCAGAGACACTTCAGATGCGCGCTGTTCGTTTGCAGCCTTTTGTGCAATTGTACATTGTAATATTGTGTTTATTTGATGTATATCTGATTTATCTCATATAGAATGCGATTGGTTAAGTTAAAAGAGCGCTTCAGTTTACCAGTGATCATCTTTAGCTCAGCACACGCAGCCCAAACAGCAGTGCACAACATTAATAACTATGATTGGGAATGTCGTGTATATAACATTCTAATGAGAACATTATTATAATAAAACGTTGGGAATTCTTTGGGTTTAGTTGCCGTGTTTCAGCGCGTTGTTATGGGAAGAGCGCATCCACAACAGGATCACACATTCTGACTATAGCACGCAATAACTGCATCATTTTGTACATATATAAGTTGTAATATTATGTTTATGTTGTATTAATATTAATCTCAGGATGCATTTCCTTGAATTAAATAAGCTGCCAGCAAAACGCTTCAGTTTACCATGTTCATTCAGCTCTTCAGCTTCAGCACGCGCAGCTCAACGGCTGCTATTTAAAACAGTGGTATTAATTTGTTACTTTTTCAAAATCATTGATACATTATTAATAACAACAACCACTTGTATTGTTCTCTTATTATTTTCATCAACAATATGGTTTAGTAATTAAAATCATTTAATTATTGTCCGTGCAGAGGCTATTCCGTTTTATTGATCTATGGCGCATTCATTTTGATTCTTTACACGTGTAATGATGTCCAGTGACTTGTTTGCATTATTTATGCATTATTTTATTTATTTGTAAGACTTTTTTATGACTAAATTTGGTAATGGGAGAGTAAAAATATTTTTAAAACGTACACCGTTCAAACTAGGCTGCTTATGTTGAAGTGTTTGGGATGTGGCTTTTAATGATGAGACCTTTTTTGTAATCAGGCTCTCAAAAAGTATATAACAATTTGGATATAGATTTATCGGCCAACATATCGGTTATCGGCTTTCAAAAATAAAGAATAATCGGTTATCGGCCAAAATTTTCATATCGGTGCATCCCTAAAAAAAAATACCGTCATGTACCGTGAAACCGGTATAATTTTGAAAAATACTGTGATATAAATTTTCGGTCATACCGCCCAGCACTAATTAGAACATTCAAGCAGTTTAAAAAAAAATTTTTTTTTAAATGTGCCATAGAGAAAACATTGCTGGCGTGCATCACGATACAAATCAATGGCAATAACATTTTAAGATATGTCAGTGCAAGTTAATTTCAGTTAAGACAGTCTTGCACCAGGCTTAAGCCTTGTCTATGAATCTGCGCATTAAAGATGTTTTTAGATAAAATTCTGTGTCTGTCCCTCCACCCGAGCAGGCCAGAATACAACCGAGGAAAAATAGGTCAGGCTTAGCATTTGCTTGAGCATAAATTTATGATTTATTTCTAAAGCCCTTAATTTAATTTAGAAGAACGAGTGATAGACTGCAGTGACTCAGAGAAAAAGTCTCAGACTGATGGATGTCACTGATGCCCGTTTTCCACCGAAATTGTGCTGGTTCTCATAGCCAGCAAAACTGCAAACAACTCGAGAACATGCAAAGATTTTGTCTTATTTAAACACATTTTAACATCCAGTGCTATTTAATTCAGGATCGACGCAGTTTTGACACACCCATCAAAAGTTACAACGGTCATAACTCAGTCAAGTAACATCCATAAATGTTTTTGGGTAGACGGAAAAAGTCAAACCAAGTACCTAATTTTTTTTAACATTCACTTACGCCGGTTGCAGTTTCTGGCCCAAGATTACCATGTTTTAGGTGGTGTAGCCAGTTTTTTTGAGGTGGGTTAAAGGGGGCTTTGGAGGTGTGGCAAAACTTAGCCAATCACTATAATTAATCAATATAACCTAATGCTTGTGAACTTACCTGAGGCCTCTGCTTGTGCTGTGACTGGCTCTGTGTCTGACCCTGCGTCTGCTCCCAGTTGCCCCGGGCCCGGCTTCCGCCCACTGAAGTCATCATTTACAGTATATACAAATAACAGTATTTACAAAAGGAATAACACCTTTAAAAGAGAAGCAGATGGGAAAATGTTACTGACAACTCTCCAAAAAATTCAAATAACAATCGTAAAAACATCACACGGTCTCGACAAACCACTGAATTAACATTAAATATGCATGCAAATAACAACGCTACACCATGTGTAGCCAAAACTGGAAGTAAACAACGTTGCTGCCTGACGCACTACCCATAAAGCGACGGCCCAAGTTTACCAGAACACCAACAGAAATTAAATTCTAGGAACTTAGAAAGCTTTGAAAAACAAGACCAAATACTGTTTACAAGTCAAGCTGCAACAAGTCAACCATAAACGCGCTTCCGGGGCTCAATATCCTCAGTTTAAAGCTTCTTTAAATGCACACAAAAACACCGTAGCCCTTCACATTTGGATTAAAATTACACCAAAAACTGTCCACCTGATGCAAGTTGCGAAATATTGCATGTGTGGTTATGCCAAACAGCCCACCGTAGCAGCTCTGCGCATAAGGAAATGTGGTGGAAGAAAGCAACTGCGCACTTTAGATCGCGCACAGAATCGGCCAGCGTGATAGAAGCACGCGGGACCAGCCGCGGGAAAACAGACGGACAAAGCTGAACAACAACAACAAAAACTCAACGGCCTTTGAACGGGCTGAGGGCGAGGATGTAGCTGTCAAACTGAGACCATGTTGGAGACGTGAACACAACCACACAGTCCATGGGTGAAAGTCATTTTATATTTCTTGAGCACTCACACTATTCCATACAGTAAATAAAACAAGGATATATGCAACAAGTAAAGTGTCTAGGAAAAGCAGCACATAAAAGGCATTCGTTTCCATGCATTGGAACGTAAACATTACCTAAGAGTATTCAATCTATCTGTAAAATAAGCATCCAACAGGTAACCTACATTACCTGTAGTGCTCTACATCAGATCTGCATACTGGGAATCCCATATTAACTTACCGACTAAAAAGTAAGCAACTGTATAAACTTGGTTAATAATAGAAAAAAAAAATCTTAGGAGGTGAAGGATTATGATAAGTCCAGGCGATGGGCCTTGGAAAAGCAACTCGATATAAACTCAAACATGCAGATCTAACGATACGATATGAAAAATGCGCACAGTTTTTTATAGTGTTAATAGGTTATTGATACGTTAAATAAAATAGACAAGAGCTAGATTATGGGTGGCTTCCGCTCTGGCCGAGTCTAATAACCTCATGGCCGGTTATCGGGCATCATGATGCTGCTGCTGCTGCCCCAAAATTAAACTTTTCCGGTTGCTAATCAACTATATGGTTTCTCAGCGTAGATTAAAGAATAGTTGGGTAAATTGTTCGTTAGATTATTCGACACGATAATATTTTGCGTCTGCAAAACTGGAATGCACACGCCCCCCGGGGTGAGGCGCACTCCCGTCGGTTCCCCTGTACACTCGACACCGAGGCTTCACCGAGGCCTACAGGCCCCGAATGATAAAAAATGAACAACAGGCGAGGTACTAACCAAAGACCCGGCTGGATGTCAGAAATGTGGAGATAACGCCGACCGACGGAGGCTTTATTGTCGACCTCCTAATCAGACGGAAACAAAACACGAACTCCTTCGCGTCCTAAATCGATTCCCCAAAGCCGACAACAAGGCCGAACCGACTCGCGCAGACAATAAACGAAAGGCTCAAAATGTACCTGTTTCTCTTCCACAGCTGACACCCGGATCACCGCGTCACGTGGTTTATCACAGCCACTGCGGCTTCACGCTCAGAGCTCAACCACGTGACGCCAACGTACGCATGTATATATATATATACCAATAGTCTATAATAACAACTTAAACCAGAATTATGCAATATATAATGTTACCCTCTAGCTGTAGTTGGGTATTTGTAATGCAAAAGCCTACCTGATCATTGATACTGATGTCAAAAAATACTTATGACAGCCTACATATTCCGTGAATAAGGACCTTGAAACTAATTTTAAATTAACTTATTTATTTAGAATAAACAATAAATAAGAACAGAATAGGTAACATGGTTGCAAATGTAGCCGTAGGTCGGTAGGTTAACTTGTTTGGGACCAAGTCACCATTTACATACGAATCTTTTGATTAAAACTAGTTACTTGTAACCAGTGCTGGGTAGTAACTGATTACACGTAATCTGGATTATGTAATTAGATTTGAACAATTAAGTATTTGTGATTAGATTAATTCAATTTTAAAGTGTTCATAAACAGATTACAGTTACTTTTTTGTAGATTGCATATTACACAATGGCAATAAAT
>NW_015505448.1:182146-184728 GCF_001515645.1 Sinocyclocheilus grahami | reverse complement strand
TCTGTTCCCCTTTCGGGCTTGAACTGATGGTAAAACTAATGATTATGATTATAATAATTATTTACTGTCTTTACATTTATTTTGAAAAATGAAGCTCGCGATTATGGTAAGGGGCGTTACATTTCCGACTAGTGCTTGCGGTGTTCGGCCAATCACAATGCACTGGGTCAGCTGGCCAATCAGAGCAGACTGCGCTTGTCGGAAGGAGGGACTTTGTAGAAAACGAAGCGTTTGAGTGAGGCGGGGCTTAGAGGACCTACAATAATGTACAGTATTTGAAAAATAATGTGTTTTTTGAACATTAAAGCATGTCAACATATTCTGTTACACCAAATACACAAAATAATGATCTTTAAAAAAGCATCATATAACCCCTTTAATAGTCCTAGCATAATATGAATGCTGAGAAGAGGTTAGGGGAACAAAAGAACAAACAGCATCAAATACCACTGAATAATGATCGGAGATGCCTACATCTGAAACCTCTAAATTAGATACAGAAAAGTCATATGACAATACAAGATCTAATGTGTGACATTTCTTATGAGTAGGACCAGAAACATGTTGTATTAAATTAAAAGACTCAATAAGAGAAAGAAATTAATTAACCAGTGGCTACATAAATGCACATTAAAATCCCCAATGACCAAAAGTTTATCATAGCGAGACACCAGTCCAGACAGAAAATCAGAAAAATGGTGGATGAACTCATTATTGAGTTTAGGAGGTCTATATATTTAGGCACAAAAAAAAAAGAGTCCAAAGAATCAATCTTCAACAATTGTACCTCGAAGCTACACATTTCTGTGGATAGCAGTCTACATTTAAAACAATCTCGAAAAACAGTAGCAACACCACCTCCACATCCTGAGGTCCGAGGGGAATTCAAAACGTCACAGCCTGGTGGTGTCAAATCACCCAGAGACATCTGATTCAACCAGGTCTCAGTAATAAATAAAAAATCCAGCATATGCAACGTTAAAATGTCATTCAGAATAAAAGCCTTGTTTGATATGGAACGTGCATTTAAGAGACCCATTTTATAGAAGTTCTGTCTTTTCCTGTGGAGCATTGGCTATATATTTTAGCACACTAATACCATTAACACCTTGTTTCACATCATGTAAACCATTCGAAGAATAGCGGTGTGAGGACCAAATGACCAGAATGACTTATAATTAAAGACTGTAAGTTAACAGTTTTATATTAAATTATAGTTACTGTGATTCAACCAAGTAGTTTATTTTTTACATTTTTTTTGATTTTCACATATTTTTTGCTTCAAATGTTATAATGTTTCAATGAAAATATATTGCATATTTAAGGAAACAGCAATTCTCTTCAAATAATAATTATAATTATAAACTCAATTATAGTTACAATTATAAACTCATAATTTTATTAATATATTATCATTTAAATACTAATAATATTAAAATATATTAACTCCAAATATATAATATTTATTATTTACTTTATTATTAATTGCAATTGACAATCAAATCAATCTGCTGCCATTTTTTTCAGTTGATTTTTGTTTAGGTTTTCATATACCTTTTGCTCTAAATCAAATGCTATAATGATGCATAGAAAATAAGTTGCATATTTGTTGAAATCAGAGCAAGTTTCTTCAGATAATAATAATATTAGTCATTTCAAATAATAATAATAATTTACGTATATACTCTATTTTCTTCATATATTATCATTGAAATATATTAGTTCTCATCAAATATAAAATATTTATTAATATTATTTATTATTAAGTGCAAATTACGCAACCAAAACAACGTTGTTGTTGTTTTATTTTTTATTAAGTAGTTAATTTTTTTGTTCAGATTTTCATACTCTTTTTACTCAGAATTGACTTTTTTGTGATTTCTCTCAGAAGTGGCTGGTTTGAATTTTTTTTTGCTTTTTTTGAACCCCTATGGAAAACATCAATGGGGGAAAAAATCTTCCGGAATCAAAGCTGCTAAAAAAGTAGATGATCAGCGTTGCGCTCTTTTAGCCCACAAGGATATAAACACAAATCTGAGTCAATTCTCAAATGCAAATACATGAGCTTCACTTATTAACGCACACTTTCTTACTCACAGGGCTTTGCAGGAGACTGGAAATTCGTTTCTTGAGGCCGCTGGACGGCATTGACTGCTGGGGAGACTGGATCATTTCTCCCTCCAGACACTCCCCATCTACAGGACTGTGCTGGACCGGAGTCCCTTTAGGGGTGGGAGTTCTACTCATCTTCTTTCTCCCAGTGTGGTAAAGAGGAGAAGGAGGATAGAAGGAAAACAGGCAAAAAAGGAAAGGATAGGCAAAGCAGGACCAAGCGAGATGGCTGGAAGGGAGCAAGCAAAAAAGAAATACAATATGAAAATTATTCAGTTATAATCTGGAGTTATGTTAATGAAAGATCCTTATGCACATCATGGAAGAGTTTTATTTTACATATATGTGCATGAGAAGGACATATAGGCATGTTTGCATATTAATATTAGACGCACGTGCAAATGCACACAGGCAGGCCTGCAAAAACTAGATAAGTATTTCTTCACACCACACCCAAAGTCACGTGGAGG
>NW_015505448.1:175370-182088 GCF_001515645.1 Sinocyclocheilus grahami | reverse complement strand
ACAATTGGTGACTGACTAAATACTTTTTTCCCCCACTGTATATGTGCATGAGAAGGACATATAGGCATGCTTGCATATTAATAATAGACGCACGTGCAAATGCACACAGGCAGGCCTGCAAATACTAGATAAGTATTTCTTCACACCACACCCAAAGTCACGTGGAGGCCGCAATAACTGTCATACATCCAAACAGCAATACGCATACAGTAGTTCTTTATGTGCATTAGTAAATATGATCGATTAGTTTGCTTGAGGAAGCTCTATTTAAGAAATTACATATAGAGAAGCCTTTTGGATCGTGACTAAAATTGACTAGAGTGATGCTATTACTATTCCAGGATGGATAACAGATGATTGATGGCACATTATCTAAGACCATAAGCCTGAATATCTTTAATTTCTTAAAGTCCTACTCATTTTCACATACAGTACATAAATGGTCTTTCAGCATGGAAAAAAAGAGGGCAGAAATATCACCTGAACTGAAAAATCAACTACGTCTAAATTTTGGTGATGCAATTTTCTTTGGTGTTAAACAAATTCTCTTATCCAGGTTTTATCTGTGAGGCAATTATAAGTAAGCCACTCATATGGGTTAAATTCTCAAAAGTGTAGACTTCAGTTGTGTGGTGCTTTCAAAACACGGCTCTGTTTGTTTGAACAGCCCAGCTTGGCTTCACTGACTCAGCAGTAGTGTGAATTTGGAATGTGAATACAGTATGTGGCAGATTGAAAATAATTAGTGTTGTTGAGGCTATTACAATCAGCCTTACACCTCAGATTTTCATCCGATGAATGATAAAGCAGGCAAAAATAAAATAAAAAACTTGATAGAAGACTTTTTTCGAGTAATAAAAACCCTTGGCAATAAATAACTCAAAACACTCCAATACACTTAAAATACAGAAATATTGTGAAATATCGTTACAATTAAAAAAAAAAGTTATTTTCAGCAGCCTTCAGAAATCATTCTAATATGCTGATTCTAATATGCTGCTCAACAAACATTTCTTATTACCAATAGTGAAAAACCAATAGTGGAAATGTCATGTTTCCACAACTATTTTGTGGAAACATTACATTTTTATAGACTCTTTTATGAATAGAAAGGTCAAAAGAACAGCATCTATTTGAAACTGAAATCTTTCGTAACATATTTACTGTCACTTTTGTTCAATGCATCTTTGCTGAATAAAAATTAATTTCTTAAAATAATTCCTGACACCTTTATTATACTCTCACTGTATTTACTGTCTATGTACTGTATTAAATTGATGAAATATATAGTTAACGTACATATGAACATATATGATAAACTTCTGTTTTAATCATCTTATAAATGTCATGTTTTTTTTTTTTTTTGGAAAGAGATTAATTAGCATGTGAAATACAGCACTGACACATCCAAAGTGTCTGAGTTAACACACTTGCAGTCACAGTATCTTTGTGTTTGGTAGTCTGACAGGGGCTCAGGTGCTCTGGGACCCCCGCTAAGAGGTCCTCTCTCTGGGGAGACTCCATAATGAGTGGGGCCCCTTTGGATCCAGACACCAAACTGGCACCGCCCTGTGCTGTCCCTGGATCAGTTTCAAGCACAGCTTTCTACTCTAGTGGATCCAAATTAATCACGTCCCTCTGCTATAACGGTGATCCATCCTTAGTCTACATGTATACGCATTATGATAAGCAATGTTATACCGTTATAAAGATTGATTACTGATTTACATTACAAGCTACCAGAATTTAATCTTATTGATAAATATAAAAATCAGCAACTACACCGAACTGCATATTTGTGCTCAGTTTGGGCCTCTGAGTGAAATTAAGTGTTTTTCCCCCTCTGCAAATCACACTTTATATTAAAAAAAAATAATAAAAAAATCAGACTGTAATAATGTATAATATTTCACAATATTACCGTTTTACGGTGCGTTTTGATCAAATAAATGCAGCCTTGGTAGGTATTAGAAACTTTTCTCAAAAACATTTCTCAGCAGCACCAAACTTTAGAATAGTGTTCTTCCTACTGTATATTGTGGCATCAGAATGCATTTATACTCCATCTTAAAACACATTTTTCAGCCTTCTAGAATTGGAAGGAACTATTACAGAGAACTCACATCCTCCATGTTCCAGAGATCAGAACAGTCAGTCTCCAAGCTGGAGTAGTTGATTCCAGTCTCCAGCAAAACATCTGCATTCCCATTACTCTGCGCAAAAAAAAAAAAGAAAAAAAAAAAAGAAAGAAAAGTTGTACAGTTTATTTGAATGTTCCCGTTATATCAAATAGTTCAAAAGGGAATGAAATGTAATTCAGGACTGAATGAGTGACACTGCTATGCCCTTAACTCACAGTGGCAGAGGTGTGATTGAGCACTGCTGACAGGAGCCGGATGTACTCAGTCGCAGCCTTCAGCATATCCACTTTACTAGGCTTTCGGTCTCGTGGCATCACTGGCACAATACGCCGAAGGTACGAAAACATGCTGTTCAGGCTCCTCACCTGTGTGGAGAAGCACATGACATTATTAACTGGAAAAAATTTCAGTACACTTTTGACTCGGCTAAATAAATAACCTGAAAATGGAGTGGAGGAACAAACTGGTCTATTTTATTACAGAGCAAGTAGAACAGGACCAGTATTTTGGCAAGAAAAAGTTACTCCAAAGTGAAAACTGCCTCATTTACTTAGTTCCTGGAAAAGGTCTTAAAGGAGACATATTATGCCCCTTTTTACAATCTTCAATGAACTGTTTCAATCATTAAAAACAGCGGGACATTCTAAAACGTTTAAATGTGAAATTACTTAAAGTGCCTTTAAAACAGTGATATTAATAGATCAAATTCAGTACACACCTTACTGATGATGCGTGCTTTATGCAGGCAAGCAAATGAGCCCAGAATATGAACGCAATGCGCCAAATGGTTAAGCGTCTTCTTTATAATGGTTTTCTATGGGAAAAAATTTAATTAAACTTTGCACATTGCGTTTATATTCTAGTTTCATCTGCTTGCCTGTGCAGAGTTTGCATCATCAATAAGGTGTGTACTGAATTTGGCCTTTAAATATCACGGTCTTACTACATTACTACTTGATGCAAACCTCGCAAAAATAACTGGCGGTCAGTGGAGCAAAGCTTTGTTTTGCCCTCCATGTGGGCGTTCCTGTAAGAGTGTGACGTCACGTGAAAACTATCACAATGCATCAGATCAACTCTGAGAGAGTCAGCTAGTCTCTCTAATTATACACTTTTAAATTAATTTCCATAATAAAAATGGTATATTTGGAATCCTGAGAGCTTTACAGCTTAAAGGGGCCATGAACTGCCTTTTTTATTATTTTGTGCTATTCTCTGAGGTCTGCTTATAATGTTATCAAGATTTTTACATTTAAAAAATAAATAAAAATAATTCAGAAGTAATGGCTATTTTCTGTCCTGTTTTGACCCCCTCATCATCAGAACGCTCCGTCTGAATAGATGAATGAAGTAAACGCCCACTGCTTTGATTGGCTAACAGTTGAGTTAAAAAAAAATAAAAATTAAGCAACTAAACAAATATAAATGCATTAACAGAATCTCAGAAAATATAACAGAACAAAAAAAAAACAGATAACATAACAGCAATCTAAATAAAACAAAACACTAACAACACTAAAGTAAAAGTGGCTGCTAACAGTTGAGTATCTGACCACTTGACTACTTATGACGTATTTCCTGTATTTGGTTCAAGTGAGCATGAAGACCATAAGTGTGTGTGTGTGTGTGTAGAGCTTTTCATTACTTGATAGGACACACTTACAGGATATTCTAGTTTCATCTGCTTGCCTGTGCAGAGTTTGCATCATCAATAAGGTGTGTACTGAATTTGGCCTTTAAATATCACGGTCTTACTACATTACTACTTGATGCAAACCTCGCAAAAATAACTGGCGGTCAGTGGAGCAAAGCTTTGTTTTGCCCTCCATGTGGGCGTTCCTGTAAGAGTGTGACGTCACGTGAAAACTATCACAATGCATCAGATCAACTCTGAGAGAGTCAGCTAGTCTCTCTAATTATACACTTTTAAATTAATTTCCATAATAAAAATGGTATATTTGGAATCCTGAGAGCTTTACAGCTTAAAGGGGCCATGAACTGCCTTTTTTATTATTTTGTGCTATTCTCTGAGGTCTGCTTATAATGTTAAAGATTTTTACATTTAAAAAATAAATAAAAATAATTCAGAAGTAATGGCTATTTTCTGTCCTGTTTTGACCCCCTCATCATCAGAACGCTCCGTCTGAATAGATGAATGAAGTAAACGCCCACTGCTTTGATTGGCTAACAGTTGAGTTTAAAAAAAAAAAATAAGCAACTAAACAAATATAAATGCATTATAACAGAATCTCAGAAAATATAACAGAACAAAAAAAAAAAACAGAGATAACATAACAGCCAGGGGAAAGAAAATTGCAATCTAAATAAAACAAAACACTAACAACACTAAAGTAAAAGTGGCTGCTAACAGTTGAGTATCTGACCACTTGACTACTTATGACGTATTTCCTGTATTTGGTTCAAGTGAGCATGAAGACCATAAGTGTGTGTGTAGAGCTTTTCATTACTTGATAGGACACACTTACAGGTTTTTTTTTTTTATTTTCAATACTTTGCATTTTAAAAATCAACTTCTAAATGTCTGTTCAGTAGTCCCTATAACAGATGACAATTTAATTTTGTGGTGCATCTAAGTGATAAAAAGGTCGCAATTGTACAAAATAAAATCACCACTACTCATTTGCACCTATAAAACATGCAACTCTTTGTTTTGCTACCAAATTATATGTAATATCTAACTATTATTAATATTGTTTTTCCACAACATGATGCATGATGGGATACACTAAGCCTCAAATAACGCTCCAGAGTGGTATTCGAGATAGTGTGGATTTAGTGTGCATTAAGGATAAGTGTGTGTGTGTGTGTGTAGAGCTTTTCATTACTTGATTGATCACACTTACAGGTTTTTTTTTTTTATTTTCAATACTTTGCATTTTAAAAATCAACTTCTAAATGTCTGTTCAGTAGTCCCTATAACAGATGACAATTTAATTTTGTGGTGCATCCAAGTGATAAAAAGGTCGCAATTGTACAAAATAAAAACCACTACTCATTTGCACCTATAAAACATGCAACTCTTTGTTTTACTACCAAATTATATGTAATATCTAACTATTATTAATATTGTTTTTCCACAACATGATGCATGATGGGATACACTAAGCCTCAAATAACGCTCCAGAGTGGTATTCGAGATAGTGTGGATTTAGTGTGCATTAAGGGCACACTGAACAGTCTTGCGCACTTCCGGTCGCGCTCACACGCTCTCAAGTGGCCAAGACTGCAAGTGTGGGTTTTTGGACAAGGGGTATGTTTGACAGCCTACAACCTTCGTAGATGGACGCTGCTGTGATTTAGGTTAAAAACACATAAATACCCAGTACATATCAAACGATCAGTTACATTACCGTCTGATGCAATATAGTCGCACAGCATCGTCTTTTAGTTTCAATCTTTCTGAAAATCCTGCGTAGAATTGTGCCTGGTTTGTAAACGCATCCATGTTAAAATGAAGTGAACTTAGGACCAAGTTCTTCAATAAGATTAAAGTTCATCCACGCTTTCCTAATTTCAGGATCAGAAGGAAGGCAATGCAAAGATTGCCATCTTTATCGTTTGGTTTCTGCTTAGACCTGCATTTGCTTCTCTCATTATTTACAGTAGCCTACATGCGTGAATCAGTGGGCGGGGCTAAACAGGCAGTGCAGTAGAAGCAGGAATTGATCTTCTGCGGAGGCGGGGTTTAGCAACACTATTACATCATAAAGTGGCACATTACACAACATGCCGTTTTGGCAGATTGGCTTAAATATAAGCCGTTTTTAGACTAATGAGGAAGTTTTGAGTTCTGAAACTTACAGGATGTTTTTAACAGTACAATGACGTCTTGTCAAAAGATAAAGGGAATTTTGATTTCTCCGATCATGGACCCTTTTAAAAAAAATTTACATTTAATTCTGTCAGAGCTATAGTTATTAAACCAAGTAAGCATTTACTGAAGGAAATAGTTTAAATTTTAGATTTTTAACACATCTATTTTTTTTACATTGAACCAAATTTATAAAATAAATTGGATAAAAAATAAAAAAAAGTTTAAAAAGGGAATTCTGTTTGGTTCTGGATTCCTACACTCAGAAATAAAAGGTACAAAAGCCATCAATGGGGCGGTACCTTGTTGTACCTAAAGGGTCCATTTTGGTACCTTAAAAAAAAAAAAGAAAAAAAAAAAAAAGGTAAATACTAGACCCTAATAGGAAAAAACAAATTAAACTTCTTTTTTAAAATACCGCCCCAGTGACAGCTTTTGTACCTTTATTTCTGAGAGTATAACTTGATTTAATGTTATTACACTTCTCCTCTGAATCCCCTCATATGCATGTTCTTTGTCCTGCATTATTTTTAATTGTATTGAATTATATTTCTGCAAAAAATAAATAAAAATAAATAATAATAAAAAAAAGTTCTGGCTAATGCAGGAAGGCCTTGATGACAGTCACTGGCCCGGAGACTTTGAAGAGCAAATCCTACAGGTGCAAGTTAATAGATTTTTACAACAATTTTTCTGTAAAAATCATAATGAAAAACACTAATGTAATGCTGAGGTTAAGAAAGAA
>NW_015505448.1:150326-175357 GCF_001515645.1 Sinocyclocheilus grahami | reverse complement strand
AAAAAAAAAAAAAAGGTAAATACTAGACCCTAATAGGAAAAAACAAATTAAACTTCTTTTTTAAAATACCGCCCCAGTGACAGCTTTTGTACCTTTATTTCTGAGAGTATAACTTGATTTAATGTTATTACACTTCTCCTCTGAATCCCCTCATATGCATGTTCTTTGTCCTGCATTATTTTTAATTGTATTGAATTATATTTCTGCAAAAAATAAATAAAAATAAATAATAAAAAAAAGTTCTGGCTAATGCAGGAAGGCCTTGATGACAGTCACTGGCCCGGAGACTTTGAAGAGCAAATCCTACAGGCGCAAGTTAAGAGATTTTTACAACAATTTTTCTGTAAAAATCATAATGAAAACCACTAATGTAATGCTGAGGTTAACAAAGAATCTGCATGTTAAGCAATGAAGCTTAATACGAGTTCAACATTGCAAAAGAGAGGAAATAAATGCTGAACAACAAAAATAGTATTTCCCCCAACACTAGGCACTTTTATGTGCCAGGGATTCTTTTTTGTGTGCGTGTTTTATAGTTTTTTTTTTGTTAAATGAAGATCATTTCTGGAACAATTTTTCCACAAATTCCAAGTCTTCTGTTCCTATCCCTAAGGTTTTGTCGAAAGTTAGTGTACTTGAAGCTTTTACCATGAAGACGGTGTCAGTGAAGCATGATGATTTCCCCCAACACTAGGCACTTTTATGTGCCAGGGATTCTTTTTTGTGTGCGTGTGTTGTTTTATAGTTTTTTTTTTGTTAAATGAAGATCATTTCTGGAACAATTTTTCCACAAATTCCAAGTCTTCTGTTCCTATCCCTAAGGTTTTGTCGAAAGTTAGTGTACTTGAAGCTTTTACCATGAAGACGGTGTCAGTGAAGCATGATGAGACGAGGAAAAACAGAAAGGGAAAAAAGGTAGGCTAGCTAAATATCACTTTTGGTCAAGAATGTTTTCATCCCATCTTCAAGCTACACTGGCAAAATTGTGACCCTGTCTGTAAAAAGATTTTGTGGTGATTCACCGTTTATGTAAAAATCATCAGAAGGTAAAGAACATTCTGTAAGAACACACTTGTCTTCACTTTTTGCAAGACAAGCGTTTCAAATGATGTTTCCATCACAGAACGCCTTCACAATGCTTCACAGCGCAATAACTGACTGGGGATCAACAGAAAATGAACAAAATCCAAACCAGAAGCGCTTTACTCGCCAAAAGAGGGCAGCAATGTACAAATGTGGAGAACCTTGCAAACACTCACCCGCAATCTCTCCTTTGCGTTTGCAAGCTGTCGTCGCTTGACAGCTTTATCTCGGTCCTCCGTATCGATATACTGGCCGTCATCCAAACGGACAAATTTACCGATACTCACGTGAACGGGAAGCGAAGGTTCAGCGCTCTCGCGCAATAAAATATCGCCCATAAGTTCGCGCTCCGGGACCTTCATGAGACCCACTATGGCCCTGAACTTTCTGCCAGTCATGTCAGCTGACATTCGTGTAATTTGCTTTATTTCTTTATTTTTCAAAATGCTAAATGAGACAGCCGCTCAGCATAACACATAATCTAATACAACACAGTCAAAGCAAGATATATGTAGAGACAAAGCATTTTAATTGATCATATTGTAATATCTATTGGCCTAGAAGTTGGCCAACCGACTGATTAAAAAAATCTATTTCAAACTAGTGCCACCTGTGCGCCAAACTCCACCCTCTCCTAAGTAGAGCACCTGTCCTGTGATGATTAGGTGCACTATCAGTATTCACCGCTAGGTAATATCTATGCTTGCATCTCTGAATGAAAATACATTTACCGTACTCAATCTCTCTTTTGATGATTTTGGAAAAGACTTGTGATTGTGGTGTGATTAAGTGTGAAGCTCTTATTCTGCGAGCAGTAATGTTAATATCATAATTTAGAACTTTTTTATCTGAATGGGACAGCAGGGCAAGTTTCCTCATGGAGAAGTTGTCCCAAGGGCTGTATGTCATTAGGCCTAAGCAATCCAATGCATTAACTATACAGTGAAGATTGAATTGTGTTTTAGGACAAGGATATTTTTCTTAAGTGTCAGGGCATAGCCACATGGGTTTTTCTTGCCTTTGATCTGATAGTAAAAGATATTACTTCAAAATCTATCCCCATGTCTTCATTCAGTGAAACAGTGCAGCATGTGTCACTGGTCATGAACATATATTCACTGATGATAATTCCACTCGCACATTATCTTTCAGGAAACGTATTGTTTATCGCCTTTTTTGTTGTTAAAAAATCTCTTACGAGTCAGTTAAGCGGAAATGCAGCTTTCTGTTGAGTACTCCATACTTACACTTATTATGTGCTTTACTTCAGAGTGATGATAAATAAATACATAATACTCCTTAAAATATGTCTAGCAAATTTCATTCAAAATAACTGTATATTAGTGCAGAAGCCTGAAAAATGTAAACATAAATCCAACGTAAATCCAAACATCCTGTTCAGCTTCATACTTTCCGGTCGAAGTCATAAAACCACACCCAAGTCTAACACAACTCTTTGAATAGATAACACAATGATGCATCACGAAATCACCAGACTGTCCATCAAGCACCTGATCTGAAGGAGTGGTGTGAGAGTGAATAAAGTATTGTCCAATTCAGTTATCAGTCTTAAAAGAATAGTTCACCCAAAAAGGAAAATTGGCTGAGAATTTACTCACCTTCAGGCCTCGGAGTTTGTTTCTTCATCAGAACAGGTTTGGAGAAATGATAAATCACTGATAAAAACATCACAATTATGCACTTGTGAAGTGAAAAGCTACATGTTTGAATAAAAAGCAAATGCATCATTAAAACCTTTTTAACTTCATGCATCCAGCTAAAATACGAGTTCTCTATCCATATTGCTTTCTCCATTGAAAAAGTTGTCTTGTCTGAATCAGGAGAGAAATATGCATAGGTCAAGCACCGTTTAAAACAGCTCTAAACAAATATGTCAGTGCGAGAGAACAGTAGTGTATCAAATTAATGAAAGTATCAATCTTTTAGTTTAAATGTGCTTAGGTGAATAGCCTTTATGGTTCTGTTAGGAAAAAAAAAAGTTTGTCTGCATGTGTTCAGAGATTAGAATATAGAGCTTACAAAATGCTTATCATCTACAAGCGGTATGGCGCAGAATCTGCCCCACCCACATTTACGGACGGGAGCCATTACTTCAAAGTTAATTACGTTTTTTGTTCTCAAAAGTTAATTAATTTCTCTCCAGTTTGTAATATGAAAACCCTCCTCAAAGAAGATTTTCATGACAATGTGACCACAGTTAATTTTTTTCTAGGAACACTTTTTAGGAAATCAATTGCATTTTTTTTTTCAGCAAGTAAACCAAGATGCCTTTGAAGAAACCTTTTTTTTTTTTTAAGCTACAGAACAAAAATAATATATTTCCAAACAGTTCTATTTGTTCAATCACATAATTTTTTAGCAGTTTGATAAATCATTCTGTATTGCAATGGAGACTGACATACGATAAATATAATAAAAATACATAAATAACTGTCTGGATCAACAAAAAGCCAACACTGATATGATTACGGCACAAAAACGGAAAACAATTCAAAAAGTGGGCCCATGTATTACAATTGTTCATGCAAGAGGCCGTAGGTGTCCTATGATATTCGCGAACAATTGAGTCACATTCGTAGGCTTGGAATCTGATCAGCTGCTGTTTTACATTAATGTGCCAGTGGGATGTCAGGAACTCAATCCGTGCTAATCTGATGGGACCAGCTCTCTCCAAAGACATTCCGCGAATTTATAATCATACTAATTCACAGGCAATAAGTGATGTTGCAGGTATTTCAAAATTGTGCCTCAATGATAAGTGGAAACTTACTGACACTAGTCGGTCACTTACTGACACATATTTGTACAGCACCCTTGTTGCTTTGGTGAAATCTCAGATAATGAAAGACAGTGACATAATGCATGCAAAGTAAATGTAATGGAATTACTATATATATCAAATCTGGCAACAAATTCCATGGCTGGTTTTAGACGGTAACAGCTGGTCACACGGTTTTTAATAACTCTCACTTTATACACATTTTCAGTGATTTCTGCCCTTATGAACTATTCCTAGTTTGGATCTATCACGGATGAGCTAAAACTTCTAACCTCCCAAATGCGTGGGTGAACAAATACAACATTTGAAATCAAGACACAATGAAAAATGTTGCAGCGAAAAATAAAGTCATAATGAAACTATTGCTGTAATGCTATATTATGCAATACGGTCTAAAGGAGACGTGCCTAGCTGCACATCTACATTGGGTCATGTTATATATATATATATATATATATATATATATAGATTAGTTGACTAGCCCCCCTCATGTTATGAGAACAGAATTAATTATAAATTCTTCACATGAAACACTACAAAAAGTAATTTTCTTATGTTTAAATAAATATTAAGTGAATTCATGCTTAAAACAATAGGTAAAAAGAAGAAAAGAGAAACTGCCAGTGGAGTAAGAAAAATACAATTATATTCCCCCATTACCCGATTTTTTTTCTTATTCTTAAATTAAAACTCACTTACACTCTTAAAAATAATGGTGCTTCACGATGCCATAGAAGAACCTTTTTGTCTAAATGGTTCCATAAAGAACCTTCAACACCTGAAGAACCTTTCTGTTTCACAAAAGGTTCTTTGTGGTGAAAGAAGGTTCTTCAGATTATAAAAAGGTAAGAAAGAGATGGTTCTTTAAAGAACCTTTGACTGAATGGTTCTTTGTGGAACCAAAAATGGTTCTTCTATGGCATCGCTTGAAGAACCTTTTGAAGCACCTTTGTTTTTAAGAGTGTAATTTTGATAATTTCTTTTCAAAGTGTGCAGCAGTATGACTCCTTAATCTTGCTTCAGCCTAGACCAAAATTGTATTTATTTATTCCTAGTAAGGCTACATCAAATAAAACTCTACACATTTGACAATGTGAAAAACTGCATCCCATTGTGTTTGACTTGAGCTTCCAGTGACACATTTTTTTAAAAGTATTTAAAAAGTACGTAATATTTTATAAATGCATATAGTCTGAGTCTGAGTCTGAGTCTGAGTGGGGGAGGGCGGGGGTGGTCCCAAAATCTGTAAAGTTTCACTTACCTTCTTCATGGCCAATCAGCGGAAAGGATCTCAGTGACGCAACTCAAATTACTAGTGCGGGAAGTGGGTGGAATTAAGAGTGACATCACTTCGCATCATCCTCGCACCGGATAGCGTAAGTTCAAGAAAGAGTTTGAGAAGCTTGAAGAACATGAGCACGAGCCCAAAGTGACTTACAATCAGTTTAGAACACATCCAACACACTTAAGAAGTTTAAGAGACCCAAGTTGACAGAAAACGATGATCGCCTCTCATTTACTGGCATACTACTTCACGGAGCTTCACCATGACCACGTCCAGAAAGTAAGTAACTCACAGCAGCCGGCTCGCGCTAAAAGCCGGCTTATCGACATCTCGCATGCTATACTGACTTAATCAGGCCGATGGATAAGTGGAGATCATTATCGGGCAATTACGATGTTCGTATGTTTTGTTGTTATTGTAGGTCGTTCACATCCTTTAACAACTACACGTGTATGTATGTGATAGCGAGGTCGGTGTTACATCTCTCAACACCAGATAACAGCATAATCCTACTGATACCAGGCTCCGGGGTCCGATGTCTAATACAAAAAAATGCAGTTGTATTGATTTCCTGTTCCAAATTTCCCAATATCGCGCATTTCCCTCGCCGCGTGAATTCCGTGCGTCAACCGCAAACCGTCCGTTTCCGCATTTTTGAAGCTCGGAGACTTACGAGTAACGCTAGCTTCCATAGTTTGGGAGTTGAGAGATGCTCCTTACCAATGATAACCTTGGATGGTGTTCGTGTATTTTATATTCATAATTGTCTAGTCTTCAGTGTGAAATGATGGTCTGTACATTGATTGATAATAAACATAAATGACATTGGATAAACTAGCTGGGCGAGTTTTCGTGGCGCTTCCTGCCACGACGTACCTTTAACTGAGCGAGTGTTGCTCGGGTAACCTGAGCCACGAGCGCCCTGCTAGTCACGTGCGCCACTCCTCACCGCGCGACTTCAGTGTATTCCATTATAACAAAACCGTGCAGCGTCTTCTGTGACCCCGGACACGCACGTAGACACTTAAGCGGCGACATCTGACTTCTGCTTTTTGCTGTGATGTGCTCAACACGCTTCAGACCAGCAGATGACATCTCTGGAACTGCCAAGAATCAAGATATTTATGCCCCTGCACTCCTACACATGCCACCTTTTATCCTCCTGGGTCCCAGGCATAGAGTTTTGTCCTCTGTACTGTAGAGGACATTATATTCAGTGTTGGGGAAAGTTACTTTTAAAAGTAATGCATTACAATATTGCGTTACGCCATAAAAAAGTAACTAATTACGTTACTTAGTTACTTTATATGGAAAGTACTTTTGCATTATTTTTTAAATCTGGACAGGGCTTGCTTGTTTGTTTTTAAAATAAAAAAGTTCTTTTCACTTTTGGTGTGAAAAGGCTTTTATATTTGCCAAAAAGTAAATGAATAAGCCTCAGGCTGAAGGGAAAGCAGATTTATGCCCGTACAGTAGAATGCAGAAGATGACATTTCAACACACTTCAGCAATAAAGAAAACACACAAATGTTTGTCTAGAGTCATTTGTGCTTATTAGTACGGTTGATTAGTACTGGATCAGCGAAGGTCAGAAGCAAAGACATTGGTTAATAGAATGGGATTAAATACATAAAGGATATTTGTGTTGTTTAACATTTCATTATTGCAGGTTTGCGTCATATTCTGAGTTGCATTATTTTTATTCATTTTGAGGAATACTGAATCTGTGTTTTTTTGTGTGTGTGAGTGAGATGAATTAATGCATATTCATATTTATTTATTTTGAACTATGGTAACATCTGATTTCTCTCAGCATGGGGACAGGAGAGCTGTCAGTCAATAAATTGAAAAAAAAAAAAAAAAAAGAGTAACTTGCGTTACTTATTTGAAAAAGTAACTCAGATATTCTCTTGCAAATTAAAAAGTAATGCGTTACTTTACTAGTTACTTGAAAAAAGTAATCTGATTACGTAACTCGCGTTACTTGTAATATATTACCCCCAACACTGGTTATATCTGAGTGAATTTCTCTGAGACCATACATGCCACAGTTTTACGTTTGTACAGAGCACATTCAGGGCTTTTTAGAGATATCAAATGTTTGGAGGTTTGATCATAAACACTGCCTTTCCTTGGTCTTTAAATATGACTGATATTGACCGAATGGTCAAATCTAGCACTCTTAGGGGAATAGGATAATGTTTTGTAATTATCATTTAAATCTGGCTAATTTTCTAATTGTTTGTCATAAATAAACGTCTCAGAAAAATGTTATGGGGTTTTAAATCGGAGTATGACTTTTTGTTACGATAAGGGGCATAGCTTAATTTTCATACATGTCTTCTGTAGAGGACACCAGGACAAACATCATATTAATCAGGCATTTTGGGGAGACACAGCAAGTGAATAGGGAAATAAATTATAAATCAATATTCCTATGAAATATGAGATATTCTTATGAAAATGTTGCCAAGTTATTTCTCCCATTGTGACACTTCTTTTTTCATTATGGTTTGCCCCAAGAACACATTAATATGCAAATTAGATGTGATGTATATAACCATTGTATAAGATAGGAATACCAATTTATGGACATTTTACGCACATTGCATAAAGTACAGTAGTATATCAAAATCATTATATTATATATTTCATAACATGGCTGAGAATCAACTTTGTACAAAGTTGTAGAACTTTGTAGAAACTTAAAAACTGATTGGTGAATGGAAAAATAATGCCTTTTCATTTCAATTTTTTTTTTTAAATAACTTAGTTCTGGCGTCCTCTACAAAGGTCATAGAATAAAATATGAAATTTTTAAATATTTTTTCAAAAATGTTTTTTTTTTTTCCATTCTTATGCTACAACCAATGTAATGACATTAAAATTTTTTTTAATTTTTTTTATAGTTATAGTATGTTATATGCTAAAATGCTAAATGCACTAAATCAGAATACAGTTGACGACACTGCTTTAGAGGGCTACATTTGCTGGGCAACTATTAATCGCATCCAAAATAAAAGTTTTTTTTTGCATAATGTATATGTGTGTACTGTGTATATTTATTATGTATATATGAATACACACACACAGTATATATTTTGAAAATATTTACATGTATATATTTATATTCACATAATTTATATGATATATAAATATATTTAATATATAAAACATAATATATTTTTCTTACATATATACACAGTATATTATGTAAACAAAAACTTTGATTTTGGATTAATTACGAATAATCGTTGCCCAGCACTTATAAACAATGACAACTACCATTCTGTTATGGAACTAACTCCCAGAACTCACCTACGTTTGGTTAGACAGTGGTTTGTGAATAGAACTGCCCTGGGCTGCGTTTCTCAAAAGCATTGTAAACTGAGTTGACCGTAGAGACCATAGGTGGCAATGGGTCTACGATCTACTTGCAATGCTTTTGGGAATTGCAGCCCTAGATGGTAAGTTGTCTGCCAAGTCAGCTTTTAAAGGGGAAGAATTCTGTCAACGTTTACTCATCCTCATGTTACTACGAATGTGTGTGCCCGCATTCTCGAAGGATTTCAAAGGGGCAGTCGTGGCCTAATGGTTAGAGAGTTGAACTTGTAACCCAAAGGTCGCTGGTTTGTGTCTCATACTGGCAGGGATTGTAGGTTGGGGGAGTGAATGTACAGCACTCTCCTCCACTTTCAATACCATGAAGACTGGAATATTGTCATTCTAACATTCTTTGCATTTTCTTGTGGTGGAGCAAGAAATACACACATCAGTGCTTGGGCATCCCAGATTACACAATGTCCAAAAATACCCTAATTTATCTATTTTTCCATCCACTTATTTTTATGTGAATTTTCGAATAGCGCATTAAAAATGCTGGATGGAAATGCCAAAATGCACATAAAATCTTAAAATATTAATAAAAAATATATGCGCTCAGTTGAGGTGGATAAATTGTTTGTTTGTTTTTTTGATAAGAAAATGTATTAACACTGCGATAAGAATTCACAACGTTTTATTATAATAATTTTCTCATTAGAATGTTATATACACGACAACTATTCCCAATCATAGTTATTAATGTTGTGCACTGCTGTTTGAGTTTATCACCGGTAAACTGAAGCGCTCTTTTAACTTAACCAAACGCATTCTATATGAGATAAATCAGATATACATCAAATAAACACAATATTACAATGTACAATTGCACAAAAGGCTGCAAACGAACAGCGCGCATCTGAAGTGTCTCTGAAGGAAATAATGCATTATTTATCGGCTTTAAGATATCGGCCAAATTTTCTTATTGGGCCGATACCGATAACAGAAAAAATTAGCATTTATCGGCCGATACCGATATGGTGGCTGATATATCGTGCATCCCTAATTGAGATGTTCCTGTTTGCTTAACTTTTGCTGAGATTATTGTGGCTGTAGATTTACACAACTTTTTTTTTATCACAAAAGATTTAGTTTACAGTGTTTTGGTTTTTATTGTGTCGTTTTAAAGTGAGATCTCAGGGTTGTGCGCATGAAGCCTGATGTTGTACTGACATTGCACAGTATTACAAGGGAGAAGGTCTCATCAGTGCTAACAGACATCTGCCTTTCTAAAATACCTTTAAAAATGGAAAGTCAGGTATGTCAGGCATAGAAAAGCATGCAAGGACTAGTTCTAAAGAGGTCATATCATGAGAAAGCAAAATTCCCTTGATCTTTGGAAATTCACTATGAGGTTACAGAAATCTGAACTTCCTCCCTAGTCTGAAAATACTTTTTATTGAAATCAAGTTGCAAATACTAATTTTGAAACCGATTATTAGTACATGAACACAGAGACCAGATATGAACAGTGTCTAGACATAACCGACTGTTAACAACAATACCCGCCAAGACAGTATTTTGACATTTATTTTTTGTGTGTTTGTCCATTCAAGCGCAAGTAGACGCAAAAGAGAACTCAATTCGTGGTTCGCGCGGACCATCAGTCAGAGATTTGACTCTCTGGTGCGCGCTTTGAGTGTGTTTGTTGGAAAATATTAATGTTGGAAAATTGAGGTTATTGTCAGAACTTTACAACTTTGTTCTTGTGATGCTGTCTTTTTCAAAAGCTGTTCTTTTAATATAAATTTACATTTGATTTGTTTGTAGAAACGGGCGACTTCCTTGCCCTGGACTTGGGAGGAACAAATTTTCGAGTTCTGCTTGTCAGAGTGTCTAGTAATGGAAAACAAAAGGTGGAGATGGAAAACCAGATCTACGCCATTCCAGAGAACATCATGAGGGGCAGTGGGACAGAGGTGAGGAGTGATTGAGTGCTTTTGTGCCTTTCTTGCTGTAGATCTCATTCATTAAACATGGTATGCATATATATGTATATGTGTGTGTGTGTGTGTGTGTGTAAAAACCAGCAGAAAGCTTAGGTGTTTTATATTTAAAGGGATAGTTCACCCAAAAATGAAAATTCTGTCTTTATATACTCACCCTGGTGTTGTTCCAAACCTGTATGGCTGACTTTGTTTTGTGGAACATAGAAGATATTGAGAAGTATTTTTATATTTTTTTTGGCTTTTTAATTATGCATTATAAATAACTTTGTCTTGTTGTCTGGTTTCATCATTTCATCATTCATCAAGTTTAAAGCGCAATCAAGTATTTAATAGTAGATACATGTACAATGTGTGCTTTCTTAATTGCAAATTGCAATGTTGACTGTATGAACATTCTCTAGTTGTTTAATCTGAGATTGAAGATATAGAAATTGAATGTATTAAAGGGGTCATATGATGCTGCTAAAAAGAACATTATTTGGTGTAATGAAATGTGTTTATGCGGTTTAAGGTTTAAAAAAACACATTATTTTCCACATACTATACATTATTGTTTCTCCTCTATGCCCCGCCTTTCTGAAATGCGTCGATTTTTACAAAGCTCATCGGTCTGAAAAGCGAGGTGTGCTTTGATTGGCCAGCTATCCAATGCGTTGTGATTGGCCGAATACCTCAAGCGTGTGATGGAAATGTTATCCCCCTTACCATACTGTGATGCCCTGTGTCCCGGCGCGATAAGGCAAAAACATTAAAACCCATTATAAACGAGGCATTTGTTGCATCCAGTGGGGACATAATTATGGATTATAATGACTTATACTGTCTTTTTATGCATTGCATCGCGCCGCGTAAACATAAAACCATGTCTGCATTTGTGATCGGAGAAATGACAAACAGCAAGCGCTACTCTACACTGCTCAAAACTCGCATTTGAATCGTCAGTGGCAAATTCTTTAAATATAAAAAACTTACTTACAGTCTGTGAGTCAGAACAGCCAGCATTGTAGTCTACTCTCCCAGGATCAGGAAACAGTCCTCCATAAAATGTGCTGCACACATTTGAATATTTGGGTTAAACTGTTCTGGAACAGTGTTGTAAATACAACTTAACCACTGATTTCTAGTCGTGTCCTCTTTTGGAAGGCCAAACAAAGTAGTTTAGTTTTCACAACGAAACAGCGTCACACACCGCAGCCTTGAGCGAGCCGAGGCCGGCGGTCTAGAGTGAGGCGGATTCGACGAAGGAGCATCCGGCGGGCTTGCGGCAACCACATGTAACGCCCCCGGGCTGGACTCCGCTATGTCCACTGTGAAAGCCGATCCGGCGATCCACAGCGCAAAGTTGATGTATTTCCTTAGTGACCAGCACGGATCCGCTCTAGGCATGACGAAGTGAATATCGTCCTCTTTTGGAAGGCCAAACAAAGTAGTTTAGTTTTCACAACGAAACAGCGTCACACACCGCAGCCTTGAGCGAGCCGAGGCCGGCGGTCTAGAGTGAGGCGGATTCGACGAAGGAGCATCCGGCGGGCTTGCGGCAACCACATGTAACGCCCCCGGGCTGGACTCCGCTATGTCCACTGTGAAAGCCGATCCGGCGATCCACAGCGCAAAGTTGATGTATTTCCTTAGTGACCAGCACGGATCCGCTCTAGGCATGACGAAGTGAATATCGTCCTCTTTTGGAAGGCCAAACAAAGTAGTTTCGCTTTCACAAGGAAAAATACCGTGCCTTCACGACATAGCGGTGGCGGCAACAATACTACAGCGAGAATAAAAGTTACTTCTTTCTTTGCGTCAACCCTCTACGCACACCTTGGCAATATAATCGCCATTGGCTAGTAAATTTTTTTTGTTTACTCGCCAGACTGTTTTACACACACACACACACACACACACACACGTACGTTTACTTAGCTCTCTAAATGGGGACATTACATAGACTTCTATTGTTTTTATATACAGATAGTTATACACTTTAAAAAAAAATTTTTTTTTACCTAAACCCACCCCTACCCTACCCCTCACAGAAAACTTTCTGCATTTTTACAATTTCAAAAGTGAAATTTTTTTTTTTTTATTTTAACAGTTTTACAAATGAGGACATCCACAAATTCAGCCAATCAAGCATTATATTATGATAATTAAGCACTATTTAATGATCGAACTAGTGATTAGAACTAAAACTTGGTAACCATGAATGAATGCATATTTGTCATTTTAACTGAACTTAGGACTGGTGGTGGTGTTTAAGATATTGTTGGTCATAGGTAATAGTAATTATTATTAAAAGCTACTACTACTACTACTATTATTATTATCTGCTGGGTTCATGAATATTAATCAAGTTGTCAGGGTTCGCTCGAACTGATTTGCTGAAATCAAAATGGGGAAGGTAATAAATGAGCGTCAACCAACGAGAGCTGTTCGCGCATTAGCTCCGCCCACTGCCGAGAAACCGGCATATCTTCTGCTTGTTCTTAAAAGCTGAATAATTCTAAATGAACTCTGTTATTTTGACAGGAAAATACAACAAAGAATATGGTTTACATGTAGCGCGTCGATTCAGCGTGGTATGCAAGACTCTCGCTCTCTCTCTCTTTGCATGTGTGAGAAACACAGCGCTATCAGTAAAGTGACGGCGAGTTGTGCGCCTTAACACTAGTTTACAGTACGTCAAATACAGGTGCGCTGCGTGCTACATACTGCGCATCTATTGAGTACATAACATGATCCATTGAGCGCATCCAAATAGTACAGATCGCTTGATGGAGAGCGAAACTCTCAAGCGCTCAGTCAGCATGTTTATAGAGTGAAAATCTGTTGAATGCCTCTCTCACACACATACTGGCATGTAAAATCTAAGAATTTAGTAGCCAATGGCTAATGTTAGACATTATTTAGTCGCCCGGAGTAAGATTTAGTCGCATTTGCGAGTGATTTACTCGCAATTTAGAGGGTTGCTTTACGTGAACATTTGGGCGGTGTTATGCAAATCTTCCCACATCGTGACGTAGATATTGATATACGTGTTGGAACGAGCCGTTTTGGGTAGGCGTGGTTGACTCTTAACTTTTATAAAGAATATCTCTTTGGATTTGAGACTTTAGTCTTTGCAACTTTACAGATCTTCTTTGCGCACCAAGAGCTTGTAACACTCCAAAGAGAAAGGAAAAATTTGAATCGCATCATATGACCCCTTTAACATTTCTGTCAAATTTCATTTTCATTACAGTATAAGATATATTGAATGCTTTTGCTCTCACTTCTCAGCGCAGAACACTGTCTGCATAAAATTACCAACTTAGACAAAGCCCAAATGAATGAACACATTGTGCGTCATGTTGCCATTTTAATGCACATTATTCTTTCTACACTTGTTCACCGTTTAAAACGGCTTTAACACTTGAGCACATTCCATATGGTTAAATCCTAGATGTATAAAACAGACGTGTTTATTTCGTTTTATATCTTCATATTCAAGTCTGTTTCATTTCTATCATGAGACATAAATATGCTAAAGTTATGCAAAGAATATCTTATTTCCATGATAAATGGCAGTCATTTATCTATTATTCATTTAGCAAACAATATAAAGCAATTTGAGATGCTACAATAAACTCTTCAGCATAATAATCAAATAAATTGTCATAAATCTAAGTAATAACTAA
The DNA here is from genome assembly GCF_001515645.1 of Sinocyclocheilus grahami. Lineage (NCBI taxonomy): Eukaryota > Metazoa > Chordata > Actinopteri > Cypriniformes > Cyprinidae > Sinocyclocheilus > Sinocyclocheilus grahami. Next base: position 161,188 of record NW_015505448.1, on the reverse strand, counting down.
GTAAACGGACTGTCGTGCATAAGTGTGTTTTGGGTGGCTGGGAACTGAAACATGCCTGGTTTGAAACCAAACTAATGTTTTCTCACATACTTCATCCATACTCTCTGTGCTAGTCTGGCAGTGAACGTGTCCTTTAGCCTCCGCAATGAAGACTGTCTAGACTTCAATCATTGCAATTCGACCACAAGACTCCTTTATAAGTGTGCATGACCTGGAGGTGGAAGGTACAGTTGGAACCCAGCTGGCAGAAGATGATGGTTCCTCACAGCCTATGGCATTATGGCTTTATAATTTCAACGTGTAATGCCTAATGTGAGGAGACTGCACCTCATGTTGATTGACAGTCCCCTTTGGATTTTCCCATGGACGCTTTTCACTTTCAAGAGCTTCTCTGATGCTTGTTTCCATTTTAGTTTAACCTGAAGAGCTGTTAAAAAAATACCTGATGTAATCTGTGCTTATGATTCTGTAGCCTCTGAAATGTTTCATACTTGTGAGATGAAAATAACACCTTTGACCAACTTGCACATGATATTTTTGGTTCTTCTGATCTACCTAAGTAGACCATATACTTTTTGGCATGGGACACTTTTGAATGTAATGAATCCTTAATCTAAGTTAAGAAATGTATTTAAATTGGTCTTAAAATTAATCATGTCATTTTTTTGGTTCTTTTCTTTTCCAGCTCTTCGATCACATAGCTGAATGCTTGGCCAATTTCCTTGAAAAATTGGGCATCAAAGACAAGAAGCTGCCTCTTGGCTTTACCTTTTCATTTCCTTGCCAGCAGACCAAACTAGATGAGGTGAGATGAGATGAGAAGGATTAAAGGGAAACAAACACTAACCTTAGCAGCTCTTCTGTCAGAATGTCATGTTTCCATGGTTGCCCTTCTTTCTGTACAGAGTTTTCTGGTGTCTTGGACCAAAGGTTCTAAGGCGAGTGGAGTGGAGGGGAGAGATGTTGTGGGCCTGTTGAGAAAAGCCATCAAGAAGAGAGGGGTGAGTGTAATGAGTCAGTGTGTTATGCTTTTATATTCACAAGCTACTGGTTTTAGTCTTTCTAGTATAGTGAAATGATTAAGGCAAAAGCTTCTTCATATATGTATGTATATATTAAACTTGAATCCACCGATAGATGCAAATACTCAGTGGTAGTATTTACACTACTGTTCAAAAGTTTGGTGTCAGTGAGATTTATTTTTTTTTTTTTCTGAAACAGAGTATTGCTTGTTTTAATACCAGGTGTAAACGGAGCCAATAATGGAGTGAGCATGTACAAACTTTCCAGAAGAGAACAGCGAGAAAATAATTATTAGATTATTCAGAATTGAAGCATGTGAATTTCCTTTTTGGAATAAAGGCTAGAAAATGTACATTAATCAGTGATGTCTGGTGTGAATTCACCACTTGGTCCTCACGTAAAGTTAATAAATGCATGGGAATTCTTATGTGTGAATCATGGAGGGTGTTGTTGTTTTGTGAGTTTCTTAAGATATTTCTGAGAACAAGGACTTGATGTTGTGTGTCACAGTGGAAAAGGTTGTCTGTTAGCAATTCCATTCATCTCAATGCCACTTACTTGGCAGATGCAGGAAGCAAACTATTTGAATTCTGCTCTTTGACTGCATAAAGACTTTTTTGAGCCAACATTCATGTGATTAATTATGCTATAGCCACAGCAAAATGATTTCATGACAAAAACTGATGTTAATGGTACCACAAGAACATGCAAAATTTGAATTAATTCAATAGAAATAATTCAATTGAATTAATACAAACAATAATGTTATTTTTATAAATAAATAATACAAATAAAATGTATAATTATAATAATTATTAAAATATATAATAAATGTTTTTTTTTATTACCTCCATAAGGTGAACTTTACCGAATCTACCAGCAGGGGTTAACAGGGCCATGCTAACCAGCCAACACTCAAGTCCATTTTGTTTTTAGCATCACCCTTTAAAAAATCGCTGCAACATAGATTCACATGCCTCTAGGGCTGCCCCCAACTAAAGATTTTTCTAGTTGACTAGTTGTCAACTTATCGCACGTTTATATTAATTTCATTACATAAATATATACTGACAGTGGGGAACTAAACTATAATGAGCCTTTAATATACAGCCTATTCCATGCTCAAGCACACACATAAAGCTTGCCAAAAGTAATGACTGTGTTGGGAAATACAGCAAGGAGATATTTGAATCATGTATTAATAAATGAGTGTTTTCTGGTGTCGGCTGCAAAGATGAAGCTGACGATGCTGACTCGTCATCTCCGCAGTACAGTGGATGTACCTTTAGAGAAAAATCGACCTTTCATACGGATTACATAATGAGAGAGTATTTGTTTTCGATTTGAATTTGTTCTTTTAAAAATGAGACGTTTCAAGCTTTCTATAGATATATTTCTCATGTCTGTCAGGCTATTATGTTGAGTTTTGGTTCATTTTTTTGACGCGTGTCAGTTCACAGAGACCGAGACGTCAGAAAGTGCGTCCTTTTTTCTTTTTTTTTCTTCTTATTTTTACAAAAGCACGTCTTGTTGTAACATTTAGTTGACTATTAGGGGCACAGCCCTACATGCCTCATTAGTTTATTTGACCTTTCGTAAGTGTTTCAGCTTGGTTCAAAATAGCAAACAAGTACCAGCATTTTCTTTTTTTTTTATCTCTACAGGACTTTGACATTGACATTGTGGCTGTGATCAATGACACCGTTGGCACCATGATGACCTGCGGTTATGACGACCATCACTGTGAGATCGGCCTCATTGTCGGTGAGTCACTGTCTTACATTTGCACTCAAATGCTAGCTGAGATCAGTGGGAAATATCAGCCAGGGTGGCAGTGATATTGTCAGACGTGCTTGCTGTGAATGAAAGGTGCTTTATTCAAACATAGACTTTTTGTTCTGTCATTTGTTTTGGTTATTGGTTGTGGGAATATTAGAGCACACATTTCAGGCTTTTTATTGCCGCTTCAGGCCTGTTATTATGGCCTAACAAAATGATTTTGGCGGCGTCTTCACAATGCTAATTCTCACACTCCTCTAAATGAACTAATTGTTTTGATTCATGTTCCCCAATGGTGTGTCAAATACGTGTAATTATAGAGGCTAGAGCAGATGTCTCTGAGTCTTTCACACAACTCAGTTATTACACTCTCTAATTTGTACATGATTTTAACACTTTCTCACATTAGATGACGAATACAGAAGGCTACATTTATAGTTGTATGTGGAAATACAGCCAAAGTTCTTTTAGAGCGCAAACAGCTGGAGTGAAGCTTCTTTTTGTTTTCTTTTTTTGAAAGAAATTAATTATTATACCTTCTATTTCAAATAAATTCTGTTATTTTGAACTTTCTATTCATTAAGTTATCAAACGGTGTCGTGATTCTCACAATAAATAAATAGATACAATGAATTCATGAATTAATAAAATGGGCTGCAACTGTTTTCAACATTGATAATAAGAAGAATTGTTTCACCAGATCAGCTGAAATTCAGCTTTGCAATCACAGAAATAAATTACATTTTAAAATGTATTAAAAATAGAAAACAGTAAAAAATATTTCAAATACTGCACATTTTCTTTTATAAGAAAAGAAAAAAAAAATTAAAATATAGGGGTGTAACGATAAACATATTTTCAGTACGCATCTTTCAGTTTGTTACGCATGTGTAATGAACAAATACAGCATTGTTTTAACCACTGCACGAGCGGAACTTCGTTGGAAACTTCCAGTTTTATGTATTGTTACTTTTGATAAGAAACGAAGGTCTCATCTCTCGCGCTCTTTGATGTGGCGCGACAGATCGCTGTATAAACGCCTCAGTTCAAACGGCAGCGCGATCATCTCTTCCTATTTACTACTAGTTTTAACGCGAAATAAACATGAATGAACATCTTTTGTAATTGTTCAATCAGTCTTTCCACCGTGGAAAGACATCAATTAAACAGCTCGTAAACAAAATGTCACGTAGCATTTCATTTAAAGCTCGTTAGTTCGCTATAAATGATGTCTAGAGAAGAGCATTTTGTGAAATATTAGACTATATACTCATTATATTTTACTTTGCCTGTTAGTGATGACTTAATTATTTAATGTGTTTAAATAAATCTGTTATGAAACTAGTTATGACAGCTACTGCATATATTTCAACAACAAATAGAAATGTAATAATTTTGAAGTTAATTTAAAATAACTTTTGCATTGTGCAGTTTACATGTTTGCATACAATTTTTTATTTTTTTTGTAACAAGTACTGTCGTTGAATAAATGTATTATTTTCTGTTTCCTGGATGGAAAAAAAAGAATGTGTAAATAGTCACCACATTACCATTTTTATGTCTATTTACGCATGACAAACTAGGACTTATTTCTTTATCAGTTTATGTCATTAAAATTATAATGATGGTATCAAGAACATAATGAAATGTTATAAACCACAATGGACAGCATTGTCTTTGTTTATAAAGCATCCTACAAGACTAAGATATCCAGAATGTAGATTTAAGTGGTTGAACATACTCTAGGCCTCAATAATTGACACACAAACCTCAAGAACGGTGGCAATCAACAAATGTAAAAAAAGATGAGCTCTTTAAATCACTGCACAACTAACAATAATGACAAAACAACAACGAAAAAGTTTAAATGAAACCAAAAAATAGCAAAACAATAACCCTATAACAGTATCTACATAATTTATTCATGCTGCAATGCATGCTGGGAACTCACAAAGCCTTAACATTTCAGCAATATAAAATTCTTTGTTCAGACAACTCTGTTTGACTAGTTGGGACAACATTTGGGGTCTGACAAAGGTTTTTATGTTCAATTCTGTTGGTCTAACAAGGATTTTTTTATGTAGTTTCAAGAAAACTGCTAGTATTTGAGACTCAAAAGGTTTCGTAAGCTGGAAAATATGCAGTTGGAATTTTTTTTTTTTTTTTTTTTTTTTTTTTTACATTGTTTTTTTTAATAAAATAAATAGAAATAAAATAAAATTTGGGGAAGTACTAAATTTACTAAAATTAAGATAAATAGAAAAATAAATAAAAAACTAATAAAATGAAAAAAGCACAAAGTTATAGTTATTAAATCTTGAACTACAAGTAAGATTAAAACAAAATGTAAAAAAAAGCTAATTCAGAATTTTTTTTTTTTTTTTTTTTTTTTTTTACAGTGTATTGATTATTAAAATAAATAGAAATTAAATAAAATTTGAGGTTGGTTCTTTGTTAATTGTAAACTTATAGTAATGTAAAAGGGCTCCCTATAGTTTAAAGCAGAAGCTGAGGTAGATTTGTATTCCTAAGAAAATGTTAAATTATAATTGAATTATTTAAAGAGCAATTTGTTCAGTAATCGACTGTTTAATAAAAAATGCAATTTTATGTTTAGTTTTTCCCCGTGCTGTACCAAAACCATAACGAACCGTGATGTATGAACCGAGGAATGTACAGAACCTTTATGTTTGTGTACTGTTACACCCCTATTAAAATATTTTAAATAACAGTTTTAATGCCAAATTTAAGTGTATAATGTGTAAGTGAAGTGTTTATTAAATTGATATTTAATAAATAATAGGAACTTAACATAACAAGAAGTCTGTACTCCTATATAGCTGGAGGTAGCTGGTTTATTTTGAATCATAAGACAGTTTTGAGAGACTACAGTAGGCTTTAGTAGCTGGGTTAATAAAACAAGCTTACCCAAAGCTTACCCTGCCATTTCCCACTGAGACAGACCACTGTTGAGTGTACAATTGAAATATAATTCAACATCGTGAAGATATAATGAAGTCATTTCCCCTGCCTGCACCTTTGAACACAATATTTAGGATTTGCATGAATCTGTTGAGTATGTGCTTTTCATAGTGCTTAGAAAACCAACAGGCTGTAGTTTTAAAGAGGAATTGCATTGAAGAATATTTGCATTTGCATTCAATCATTGCATTCAAACTGCATTGTAGAGAAAGCAATAAAAATATACCTCCCTGACATTACATGGTTTAAGACATGAGTCGTCTACATCGTCAACCAGTATTATATTCTTAAATATCTTTCATGTTTTAGGCTCCTACACAGATAAAGCAATACTGTTTCACAATTACAAATCATGAATTGGCTGCACTGCTCAAGCCTTTGTAAGAGTAATTGAAAAAAGGCATGTTGCATCTGCAGTCTTAGGTTCAGAACAGACCCACCCAACATCCATCATACCTTTGGCATTTTCTTGAACTTTCCAGTTTGTTATCTGCTTTAGTAGTAGTTCAAATACGCAAAGCAAAGACAACCGATAGCAGTCATTTTTATCATGGGACGTGATGATGGATTTGTACCACTTCACTTGGCTAGACATTTCAGTTACTCTGGTTTCTTCCCATTGGATAAGAGACTATCAGATGATATTAGTTTGAAGTATAGTTCAGTGAAAATATCATATACAAAGCACAGATTACAGATATGTTATCCTTTAAAAATACAGTTAAAGGAAATGTAACCCCAAAAAGAAAATACACTATTTACTTTCCCTCATGTTGTTTCTTGCTGGCTTTAGTATCTACTTTGCCATTCCTTAACATGATCCTAATCGTTAAAAAGCTCTCTGGCCTCAACATGCATCGTGGCTTTGTCATTGCAGGACAGATTTAGCATGTTGACAGGCTTCATACATAATCATTCATACATAATAAAATTGAACACTCCCCTTTCTTTTGTTGCTCATGTGCGTTGGCTGCTGCAGAGACTGAGTATACTTAATTTATAATAAGTCACAAAGAGCTCCTTTACCACCAAAGATTTGACATTGCACTGTAGAGATATCAGAGCTCCTGCATGAATATTTTATATAGTTACACAAGCCTGTATATCAGATTTCTTAAAGGGGTCATATGATGTTGCTAAAAAGAACATTATTTGATGTAATGAAGTGTGTTTGTGGTTTAAGGTTAAAAAAACACATTATTTTCCACATACTGTACATTATTGTTTCTCCTCTATGCCCCGCCTTTCTGAAATGCAACGATTTTTACAAAGCGCATCGGTCTGAAAAGCGAGGTGTGCTCTGATTGGCCAGCTATCCAGTGCATTGTGATTGGCCGAATACCTCAAGCGTGTGACGGAAATGTTACGCCCCTTACCATACTGTGATGCCGTGTCCGGCCGGAGCGATGAGACAAAAACATGAAAACCCATTATAAACGAGGCATTCGTTGCATCCAGTGGGGACATAATTATGGATTATAATGACTTATACTGTCTTTTTACGCGTTGCATTGCATTGCATCGCGCCGCGTAAACATAAAACCATGTCTGCATTTGTGATCGGAGAAATGACAAACAACAAGCCCTACTCTACACTGCCCAAAAAAACTTGCTTTAAATATAAAAAAATATAAAATTATAAAACTCTTTAAATATAAAAAACGTACTTACAATCTGTGAGTCAGAACAGCCGGCATTGTAGTCTACTCTCTCAGGATCAGGAAACGGTCCTCCATAAAATGTGCTGCACACATCTGAATATTTGGGTTAAACTGTTCTGCAACAGTGTTGTAAATACAACTTAACCACTGATTTCTAGTCGTGTCCATTTTTGGAAGGTTAAAGGAGTTTCGCTTTCACAACGAAACACAGCATCACACACGGTGGCCTAGAGTGAGGAACGGCCGGCGGGCTGAGTGAGCAGAGGCGGCAGGCTTGATAACAGCGCGGCCGGCGGATTCGACGAAGGAGGCGATCCACAGCGCAAAGTTGTTGTATTTCCTCAGCAACCAGCACGGATCAGCTCCAGGCATGACGAAGCAGATATCGTCCTCTTTTGGAAGGCCAAACAAAGTAGTTTCACTTTCACAATGAAACACAGCGCCTTCACGACATGGCGGCGGCAACAATACTACAGTGAGAATAAAAGTTACGCCTTCTTTCTTTGCGTGAACATTTGTGTGGCGTTATGCAAATCTTCCCACATAGTGAGGTAGATATGTGGGGCGTGTTAGAACGAGCCGTTTTAGGTAGGTGTGGCTGACTCTTAACTTTTATAAAGAATATCTCTTTGGATTTGAGACTTTAGTCTTTGCAACTTTACAGATCGTCTTTATGCACCAAGAGCTTGTAACACTCCAAAGAGAAAGGAAAAATTGAAATCGCATCATATGACCCCTTTAATGCTACGTCAAAACAGAAAATGAATTTGGACAAATCTCAGGAAAGAAGGAGGTATCGATTCCCACAGTCATGGAGAATTTTACCATTTTGAATTTCCAAGCCTCTTGAGAAATGTAATGCTGTGTTGAAAAGTTATGAAACTGTATATACTATAGTTTGTGAATTTCTGATTATGCTCTGCATGGAGTCTCAGGAAGCTCAAACCTGCATTGAACCACATTCAAATCTCTGGTCTTTTTTTCTCTTTGTGGAGATATTTATACATAAGCATGAATCTCTTATACATATGAATGAGAAATAATCTCCAGCAATCCCTATGAAATCCTTTTAAAAATACTTATACATTAATCATGAACTACTTGAAAATGGAGATTTCATGGAAATTCATTGGTCAAAAAGGGTGGGAACCCTTTTTGGAGTGTCTCAGTGTGGGTCATTTCTCTTAAAGTAATGTTAAGCACAGAACTTGAAAACCGCTAGTTTAAAAGTCTGGAAAGGAAACGCATGGCTTGAAAATAATAAATAAAAGCGGAAGAGACTTATTTGTGTATTTATTTATTTAAAATAAAATAGCTTTTATAGCTTTTACTAATCTGCTGATGTGACTCTTAGTTTCATGCTATGACATTTTAATTTATATGTGTAAAACATTTTTAATGTGGGTGGTGTTATGGGTTTGTAAACAAATCTTGGTGTGTTTTACAGGGACGGGCACCAATGCGTGCTACATGGAGGAGATGCGGCACTTGGAGCTGGTGGATGGTGATGAAGGTCGTATGTGTGTGAACATGGAGTGGGGTGCGTTCGGCGACGACGGCGCCCTGGATGACATCCGCACTGAATTCGACCGGGAGATTGACGCTGGGTCCCTGAACCCCGGCAAACAGCTGTGAGTGACAGTCCTGCACCTGACAGTTAGTGCCACTCCCGACAGTTCTTTTGTTGACACAAAAAGCCATTGAAGCCCTTTTCCCTAGAGGCCAGCTGTGTCAGCCGGTTGTTCTACTAGGCAATTACAGAAGAAGGTACAAGGTTGTCACCATGGTGACACCAAGTACACAGGCATTCTTGCGTACATGTTCATTCCAAGAAGGCAAGTGTGAACAATTTTAGGAAGACCATATGTTGCTGCGATAGCTAGAAACAGTCATGAAATAAACTCTTGCGCCATCATTAAAGGGATAGTTCACCCAAAAATGAAAATTTTATGTTTATCTGCTTACCCCCAGGGCATCCAAGATGTAGGTGACTTTGTTTCTTCAGTAGAACACAAACAAAGATTTTTAACTCGAACCGTTGCAGTCTGTCAGTCATATAATGGAAGTGAATGGGAATCACGGCTTTGAGAGTCAAAAAAACATACACAAACAAAACCATATTAAACCCTGCGGCTCCTGACGATACATTGATGTGTAAAGACACTAAACGATCGGTCTGTGCAAGAAACTGAACAGTATTTATATAGTTTTTTACCTCTGATTCACCGCAATGTCCGAACTGTCCTGAGTGCATTCTCAACAGCCGGCGCGTGATGCGTCGTCTTCTTGCTTTATGGCGGATCGCAGACTTATAAGTGCATTACCGCCACCTATCTCTCAAATGGAACATTGAGATTGTAGATAGTGTCAATGGTCCATTTGAGAGATAGGTTGGGTTAATGCACTTATAAGTCTGCGATCTGCCGTAAAGCAAAAAGAAGAAGACGGCGTGTCACGCACCGGCTGTTGAGACTGCTCAGGACAGTTCGGACATGGCGGTGAATCAGAGGTTAAAAAACGATATAAATACTGTTCAGTTTCTTGCACAGACCGATCGTTTAGTGTCTTTATACATCAATGTATCGTCAGGAGCCGCAGGGTTTAATATGGTTTTGTTTGTGTATGTGTTTTTGACTCAAAGCCGTGATTCCCATTCACTTCTATTATATGACTGACAGACTGCAAATGTTTGAGTTAAAAATCTTTGTGTTCTACTGAAGAAACAAAGTCACCTACATCTTTGGATGCCCTGGGAGTAAGCAGATAAACATCACATTTTCATTTTTGGGTGAACAATCCCTTTAACTGTGCATTAGCCTGCTTTTCTGATCCGAACTCATGGGTCTCGAGAGTTTTAAAGCTGCAGTTCCTGACCCTAGTCATATTGACTCCACAGGCGCTTTCATTTTGTGGGTAAGAAGCAGCACTTTGAAAGGCTTTAAAAATGCAGAAGTGTAATCAAATACTATGATGCCCTGAGTGCTTGTTGCTGAGCTTTCTAAATGCCCTCAGTGGTGGAGTATGGCAATTGATTGCCTTATTGGATTTGCACATGCACATGCACAAACCAATAATTCAGGACTGATAAAGTAGCTTTGAAACCTCTTGCTTTTCCCCCAGAGATCCTGGTTTCAAAAGATCAATGGGAATATGCTGTTTCTTTACAGTTGCAAGTCAGTGTTATTGTTCTCTCGCATACCCTGCTCCCTGAGACGATGAATGTTTAGACTGTGTCCAGATCGAGTACTGTAAACATTTTCCTTTTCCCATAAATAAGAACTCTTAACAGCAATGTGAAAAGAGACGGAAGTGGTTTTAATTTTTGTTGTATAGTAAGGCACGATATGGACTCATCAGTTATTTACTCTACCTTTTATCCAGTTTATTTATACCAGTATATAATGGACCAGGGTCAAG
>NW_015505448.1:143993-150213 GCF_001515645.1 Sinocyclocheilus grahami | reverse complement strand
AATTTAATCCCCCCCCCCCCCCCCCCCCATATTATTATATAGTATATAATATAATATATATTTTATAAAGTTAAAAGTTTGTGGTTGGTAATATCTTTTAAAAAAAATTTTGAAAGAAGTCTCTTATGCTCGTCAAGGTTGCATTTATTATCGTGCTATTCAAAAATTCAGTAATTTATATTTTGAAATATTAATTTAATAATTTTAAAATGTAATGTATTCTTGTGATGCAAGGCTGAATTTTCTGAGAAGAAATGTTCATTGCATGTTCTAAAGCTTTAAATCCAATTTTTATTTAATATTTTTGTCACACTTGCTGCCAGCCTTATAGCCGAGATAAAATCTTGTTGCGAGTGACCCCAGTCTCCTCTATATTAATTACTTTCAAGGACATGTCTCCAGATAATAATCATCATTTGTGTGAACATACCACCTCCTCCTTTTTTCACAAATATTTCCCACACCCCTGATTACAGGGATAGTCCCCTGAAGAAACCTGGGGTTAAGTATCTCACTCAAGTGAAAAATGATGATTGGGGATCTCTCCAGTTCACGGGTTGCCCCAGCGTGGGATCAGTAACCTCTAGGCGACCGTTGCCCCATACGTCACACTGTATCATGACATACATGTTCATCATGTTCATTGACCTGACTCTACGTGCTGCATTTTTTTGTTTTTGTGCAGGTTTGAGAAGATGATTAGTGGGATGTACTTAGGGGAGCTGGTCAGACTCATTCTGGTGAAGATGGCCAAAGACGGTCTGCTGTTCCAGGGACACACCACTCCAGATCTGCTCACCACTGGCCACTTCCAGACTTCCTTTGTCTCTGCCATGGAAAATAAAAAGTCAGTACCTTTTTGTGCTTGTGTGTTTCTTGCCATACTAAAATGGCAGCAGAAGTAAGCTAAATCTGATAAAGTTGATGAATAAAATGGCTAAAACCTGTTTTTAAAGGAATAGGTCACCCACAAATGTAAATTTGATTTGGAGAAATGTATCATTCCATCACTTGGTCACCAATGCAGTGAATGTATGCCATCAGAATGAGAGTCCGAACAGCTGATAAAAACATCACAATAATCCACAAGTAATCCACACCACTCCAGTCCATGTTAAACATGTTTAATTAATTGCATACTTTAAGAGTCAACTTTGACTTTTCTGGTATACCATGGTGCTAAAGTGGCACAAGTATGAAAATCCATGTTATACCCTTGTAGCATTTCAAAAACATAACCTAAAAAAAATGCTTTACCTAAATGCTTTATTATTATTTTTTATTATTATTTTGTGCAGTAAACACTTTGAAGTGTAAGGTTAGGGTTTAGCATTAATGTTGAACTAAGTTTTATAAACAGGAAAAAAATTGACAGTGACAGTTCTTTGGAAACTTCCCCAGAACTCCGTAATACTGAGTTAGTACTGTAACTTTCAGTGCCTTAAAATGGCGATCAAGCCCGCTTGCATTTCTGCCTCATTAAATGGAGACCTCATCATGATGACCGATAGCTGAAAGTCAGTGCAGACCTGTTTCACTTCATCAATTAACTACCCCATATTTAGTTCTTTCCCCAGCAAACCGAGCAGTTGAGACATCCGTGGGAGAACACCTGTGGTCTCGACAGAAATGACATGCGTCTCAAAAATACTGGCATGGGCTTATTTTAATGTCAGACTAATGTTGGTTCACCGACTGAGCACATTTGTGCTATGAAACGGAGTTCAACTTTTCTTGTGGATTTAACATTATGAAACTTGTTCAGATCTCAGACTTTTTGGAGTTGGAAGTCAATCAGTTGTATCTGCCCAGATACGTAACATATCCAACTTTGTGAGTAAACTGCGAACATTTAAATGAACAATCCCAAGACCAGTCATTGATTTGAAATCAGCAGGTGTGTTAAAACTTGTGACAACATCAGGACCTGGATTCGGTTGAACATTTCCAGAAATCAAAAGTAACAGTACAATGAGCGCCCTCTGCAGTCTAGATTTCTTGGATAATTTTTCCTCCTCTAAGGTCCTCAAATAAACATGAGAACTACCTGGAGTAACAACAAAATTTTCTTGCACAACCATGATTCTGGCAAACCTTATCAAGTGCACAGAATTTAAGCAAATAAATAAAGAAAATAGTGAAGCACCACTCGTTATGTTATTTAGCGTGCCCTTTTTCGGACAATTATCAACTCAGCGTGTAGAACTTATACGGAATTGTTCTATTCCATGAAAACCTCCACTGCAGCTCGTCATAAAGAAGAAAATAAATAATACAAAAAGGAATGATGCCATTTTTTTTTACTTATTCCTGATCTTAACCCAATATACAGTCTGTTGATTAAAAATGTCCAGTATAATCCCAGAAACCTCTCCCGAAGCAGTTTCAAATGCTGATGATATAATTGTATCTCATGAAATTTCCAGGGTTGAAGACTTTTGAAACGATACTGCAAGACGGAGAAACCCAATTTTAAAAACCACCCTGAACAGTATCATCATATCTTATTTAGCGTAGAGAGCATAGCAAAACCTTTATCCAGTAAGGTGTGGTACTCATCAAGGCCAAACGATCTCACATCATGGATCCGAATTAGGGAAACGATCCAGAAGATCCAAAGCCCGTCTTTGTCATCCCTTAAGGCCAAAAGAGATCACATCATAGATCCAGTTGCGAAAGATCCGCTTCAGAAAGTCCAAAATCTGACACGGTCCCTTGTTCAATTTCTAAAACCTTTAGAATTCTTCTTTTATATCTAAAAGTAGAGTCTTAAAATGTATAAACAAACGAAAACAATACAAAATTAGACAACCACATGCTCAACAAACACAACAAAAAGACATGCCGCCATCTTGGAATGTGCCACATGCTTTCATTATCTACAATATTTGTTAATTGTAGATAATGAAAATGTAATTAAATCAGATGCTGAAGTAATTATGTTAGCTTGCATGCACGATCTTGGCATATCACATCACTCAAAAAAACTGTGTTTTTAATTTTTGTTACCAAGGACATTATATATATGTGTCTATGTATATCTACTTTAGGATCCAAAAGTCTGACGACAAGTGGAAATATTTTTTACTTATTACAGATAAGATCAGCATAATGATTTGATTGGAGATTTCAGTGTTATTTGTTGCTCTTTTTATTTAACAAGAATAGTACACAGAAACACACATCACAAGGTTTTTCTATAAAACCTAATGACTGATTTCATTCTTGTATGATTAGATCTGAGAATATCAGACTTTTGGATCCGTTCTGCTGATGATATAATTGTATCTCATGAAATTTCCAGGGTTGAAGACTTTTGAAACGATACTGCAAGACGGAGAAACCAAATTCTAAAAACCACCCTGAACAGTATCATCATATCTTATTTAGCATAGAGAACATAGCAAAACCTTTATCCAGTAAGGTGCGGTACTCATCAAGGCCAAACGATCTCACATCATGGATCCGAATTAGGGAAAAGCTCCAGAAGATCCAAAGCCCGTCTTTGTCATCCCTTAAGGTGCGATACTCTTTAAGGCCAAAAGAGATCACATCATAGATCCAGTTGAGAAAGATCCGCTTCAGAAAGTCCAAAATCTGACACGGTCCCTTGTTCAATTTCTAAAACCTTTAGAATTCTTCTTTTATATCTAAAAGTAGAGTCTTAAAATGTATAAACAAACGAAAACAATACAAAATTAGACAACCACATGCTCAACAAACACAACAAAAAGACATGCCGCCATCTTGGAATGTGCCACATGCTTTCATTATCTATAATATTTGTTAATTGTAGATAATGAAAATATAATTAAATCAGATGCTGAAGTAATAATGTTAGCTTGCATGCACGATCTTGGCATATCACATCACCCAAAAAAACTGTGTTTTTAATTTTTGTTACCAAGGACAATATATATATGTGTCTATGTATATCTACTTTAGGATCCAAAAGTCTGACGACAAGTGGAAATATTTTTTACTTATTACAGATAAGATCATCATAATGATTTGATTGGAGATTTCAGTGTTATTTGTTGCTCTTTTTATTTAACAAGAATAGTACACAGAAACACACATCACAAGGTTTTTCTATAAAACCTAATGACTGATTTCATTCTTGTATGATTAGATCTGAGAATATCAGACTTTTGGATCCGTTCAAAAAAGGGTCAGTAAGAATTTTTTGGATTGGTTTTTGAAAGTTTCTTATGCTCACCAAGGATGCATTAATTTGATCACCAATACAATAAAAACATTACTATAGTGAAATATTAATGCAATTTAAAATAAATAATTTCTAACTTAATATATGTATATCTGTAATAACAAAACTGAATCTTCAGCCATTAGAAATCATTCAGAAAGAATTCTAAAATGCTGATTTGGTGACAAGGAAATTAATGTAGAAAACGGTTGCTTTAATAATTTTGTGGAAACCGTGATACATTTTTCAGGATCCTTTGATTTATTTGAAAATTTATTTGAAATTGAAAATTGTAGGAGTCTTTAATGTCACATTTGATCAATTTAATGCATCCTCATTGAATAAAAGTTTTTAATTCTTTTAATAAAGATTTTATTGAACCCAAACTTTGGAATGATAATGTCCAAAAAAAATTAAAAATTGTCCAAGAAACATTCAAAATATGAAAGCAAACTATTTTGCAACAGCTAAAGACAAGTGATGTTGTACAAGTGTCTGCCCTTAAGGTGATATTCATGCAAACCTCCAAATTCATCAGAAATGACTTTCTCTTCTGCAGGAATAACGAGGGTCTGGTGAGTGCAGAGCAGGTGTTGAGAGGACTCGGACTAGACCCGTCCCCCGAAGACTGCGTGGCCACGCAGCGAGTGTGTCAGATTGTGTCTACACGTGCGGCCCACCTCTGTGCTGCCACGCTAGCGGCTGTCCTACGGCAGATTCGAGATAACAAAGCCGCAGAGAGATTGCGCACCACTGTCGGCGTGGATGGATCAGTCTACAAAAACCACCCACAGTGAGTCCAGTGTCCAGTACCAATGTGTGCTTTTTATGGCACTAAATGATTATCATATTCACATACAATGGTATTTACATAGCACTCTAATGTACTTCAAAGAATACCATGGCATGGTGTGGTACCAATGTATCACAGCTTGAGAAGTGACACCCTGTAAACGTGTATTTGTTTTTTTGGGGGGGGTTGTTGAGGAAGTCTTTTTGTGCAGATTCAGAAGTAATTCTTGAAACAAGATTTACACAAAAAAAAGCATTGTTCTGTTTGCACTTTGGCCAAGAATAATTACTGTGGCATAATTTTAGATGAGGACAGGTTCATTTCATAAACTTGCTGCCGAAAGCCCATCTCACCAATAAAAGATTCTTCCTGGATGTTGTCAGAGAGTTTGGCAAGGCCATAAGCGCGCAGCAGGGAGTTGAATTGCTAGGGCTTTTAACAACCACTTGCTGAGACGCGGCTTCATGCATCGATTCCCTCTGATTCCTCAATGACTATGGAAATTGATGACTGAAAAATGGCTGAAAAATTAGCTAGGGATCATCTAATGGGTGCTACGCAACGATATCGATAGAAGAGAGTTTTGTTCCATTTGTCTTGTTATATTGGGTCAGCACTACATCTTAGATTTTCTGATCATGCATATGTATTTATATTTGTTTGCAAATCATGCTTGTCAATGTTTTAGACTTGTCATGCTGAGGTAGTCTTGGTACTTTCAGTGGGTTAAAACTGACAAAAAATTTATGTTGTGTCGTAATTTTTTCTGCATAATGCATATTTATATAATTGAAATAAAATATATGTATGTATGTGTATTTTATATAAAT
This sequence comes from Sinocyclocheilus grahami, assembly GCF_001515645.1. Classification (NCBI taxonomy): domain Eukaryota; kingdom Metazoa; phylum Chordata; class Actinopteri; order Cypriniformes; family Cyprinidae; genus Sinocyclocheilus; species Sinocyclocheilus grahami. Next base: position 144,383 of record NW_015505448.1, on the reverse strand, counting down.
ATGTACATAACACACATGCATACATACAGTGGGGCAAAAAAGTATTTAGTCAGCCACCAATTGTGCAAGTTCTCCCACTTAAAAAGATGAGAGAGGCCTGTAATTTTCATCATAGGTATACCTCAACTATGAGAGACAAAATGAGAAAAAAAATCCAGAAAATCACATTGTAGGATTTTTAAAGAATTTATTTGCAAATTATGGTGGAAAATAAGTATTTGGTCAATAACAAAATTTCATCTCAATACTTTGTTATATACCCTTTGTTGGCAATGACAGAGGTCAAACGTTTTCTGTAAGTCTTCACAAGGTTTTCACACACTGTTGCTGGTATTTTGGCCCATTCCTCCATGCAGATCTCCTCTAGAGCAGTAATGTTGTGGGGCTGTC
>NW_015505448.1:101523-142130 GCF_001515645.1 Sinocyclocheilus grahami | reverse complement strand
GGTACTCATCAAGGCCAAACGATCTCACATCATGGATCCGAATTAGGGAAAAGCTCCAGAAGATCCAAAGCCCGTCTTTGTCATCCCTTAAGGTGCGATACTCTTTAAGGCCAAAAGAGATCACATCATAGATCCAGTTGAGAAAGATCCGCTTCAGAAAGTCCAAAATCTGACACGGTCCCTTGTTCAATTTCTAAAACCTTTAGAATTCTTCTTTTATATCTAAAAGTAGAGTCTTAAAATGTATAAACAAACGAAAACAATACAAAATTAGACAACCACATGCTCAACAAACACAACAAAAAGACATGCCGCCATCTTGGAATGTGCCACATGCTTTCATTATCTATAATATTTGTTAATTGTAGATAATGAAAATATAATTAAATCAGATGCTGAAGTAATAATGTTAGCTTGCATGCACGATCTTGGCATATCACATCACCCAAAAAAACTGTGTTTTTAATTTTTGTTACCAAGGACAATATATATATGTGTCTATGTATATCTACTTTAGGATCCAAAAGTCTGACGACAAGTGGAAATATTTTTTACTTATTACAGATAAGATCAGCATAATGATTTGATTGGAGATTTCAGTGTTATTTGTTGCTCTTTTTATTTAACAAGAATAGTACACAGAAACACACATCACAAGGTTTTTCTATAAAACCTAATGACTGATTTCATTCTTGTATGATTAGATCTGAGAATATCAGACTTTTGGATCCGTTCAAAAAAGGGTCAGTAAGAATTTTTTGGATTGGTTTTTGAAAGTTTCTTATGCTCACCAAGGATGCATTAATTTGATCACCAATACAATAAAAACATTACTATAGTGAAATATTAATGCAATTTAAAATAAATAATTTCTAACTTAATATATGTATATCTGTAATAACAAAACTGAATCTTCAGCCATTAGAAATCATTCAGAAAGAATTCTAAAATGCTGATTTGGTGACAAGGAAATTAATGTAGAAAACGGTTGCTTTAATAATTTTGTGGAAACCGTGATACATTTTTCAGGATCCTTTGATTTATTTGAAAATTTATTTGAAATTGAAAATTGTAGGAGTCTTTAATGTCACATTTGATCAATTTAATGCATCCTCATTGAATAAAAGTTTTTAATTCTTTTAATAAAGATTTTATTGAACCCAAACTTTGGAATGATAATGTCCATCTGATTCCTCAATGACTATGGAAATTGATGACTGAAAAATGGCTGAAAAATTAGCTAGGGATCATCTAATGGGTGCTACGCAACGATATCGATAGAAGAGAGTTTTGTTCCATTTGTCTTGTTATATTGGGTCAGCACTACATCTTAGATTTTCTGATCATGCATATGTATTTATATTTGTTTGCAAATCATGCTTGTCAATGTTTTAGACTTGTCATGCTGAGGTAGTCTTGGTACTTTCAGTGGGTTAAAACTGACAAAAAAATTTATGTTGTGTCGTAATTTTTTCTGCATAATGCATATTTATATAATTGAAATAAAATATATGTATGTATGTGTATTTTATATAAATATGTACATAACACACATGCATACATACAGTGGGGCAAAAAAGTATTTAGTCAGCCACCAATTGTTTTAATGTCACATTTGATCAATTTAATGCATCCTCATTGAATAAAAGTTTTTAATTCTTTTAATAAAGATTTTATTGAACCCAAACTTTGGAATGATAATGTCCAAAAAAAATTAAAAATTGTCCAAGAAACATTCAAAATATGAAAGCAAACTATTTTGCAACAGCTAAAGACAAGTGATGTTGTACAAGTGTCTGCCCTTAAGGTGATATTCATGCAAACCTCCAAATTCATCAGAAATGACTTTCTCTTCTGCAGGAATAACGAGGGTCTGGTGAGTGCAGAGCAGGTGTTGAGAGGACTCGGACTAGACCCGTCCCCCGAAGACTGCGTGGCCACGCAGCGAGTGTGTCAGATTGTGTCTACGCGTGCGGCCCACCTCTGTGCTGCCACGCTAGCGGCTGTCCTACGGCAGATTCGAGATAACAAAGCCGCAGAGAGATTGCGCACCACTGTCGGCGTGGATGGATCAGTCTACAAAAACCACCCACAGTGAGTCCAGTGTCCAGTACCAATGTGTGCTTTTTATGGCACTAAATGATTACCATATTCACATACAATGGTATTTACATAGCACTCTAATGTACTTCAAAGAATACCATGGCATGGTGTGGTACCAATGTATCGCAGCTTGAGAAGTGACACCCTGTAAACGTGTATTTGTTTTTTTGGGGGGGGTTGTTGAGGAAGTCTTTTTGTGCAGATTCAGAAGTAATTCTTGAAACAAGATTTACACAAAAAAAAGCATTGTTCTGTTTGCACTTGATCGTTCTTGATTGTTCTTTGGCACTGGCCAAGAATAATTACTGTGGCATAATTTTAGATGAGGACAGGTTCATTTCATAAACTTGCTGCCGAAAGCCCATCTCACCAATAAAAGATTCTTCCTGGATGTTGTCAGAGAGTTTGGCAAGGCCATAAGCGCGCAGCAGGGAGTTGAATTGCTAGGGCTTTTAACAACCACCTGCTGAGACGCGGCTTCATGCATCGATTCCCTCTGATTCCTCAATGACTATGGAAATTGATGACTGAAAAATGGCTGAAAAATTAGCTAGGGATCATCTAATGGGTGCTACGCAACGATATCGATAGAAGAGAGTTTTGTTCCATTTGTCTTGTTATATTGGGTCAGCACTACATCTTAGATTTTCTGATCATGCATATGTATTTATATGGCTTGCAAACTTTGTTTCGTGACATTTGTTTGCAAATCATGCTTGTCAATGTTTTAGACTTGTCATGCTGAGGTAGTCTTGGTACTTTCAGTGGGTTAAAACTGACAAAAAATTTATGTTGTGTCGTAATTTTTTCTGCATAATGCATATTTATTTATATTTATATAATTGAAATAAAATATATGTATGTATGTGTATTTTATATAAATATGTACATACACACATGCATACATATATACCAAATTTATAAATGGTAAAATTATAATTTACATATAAAATATATGATAAGTATAAATATTATATAATAATATTTAAGAAATATTTAGTACATGTAAAAATTATACTTTTAAAAGATAAATGGCAGAATTGTACTGTACTTATAAAATGATGTATTTAATATTGCATGTCTTTTGTTTTTAAGCCCTGCTGTGAGACTTCAACAGCATTAAGTTTTCGGAGATGTTTATTTAGTAATACTTTCGATAATAACTTTACCTCGGTGCTGTACAGACTACTTATTTGCATGGCTTATGTTTTATGAAATTAAAGCTAACTGCAAGCATCAACTTTAATTAGTTGGTCTATTTTAGTCCAGCATGACTTGGATTCACAGCTTTCCTCACCCAGGCTGCTAACTCATGCATTCGTAGAAACACATCACGTTCTGAAAATTTCCTGAAGGTGTGGATGGCACTCTCAGAGACGAGTGTACTTCTCTCTCAAGATGCGCCTGTGTTGATTCGCTGTGTACAAGTGCCACCTCAAGCCAGTCATGTGCACAGACATCATTGAGTGAGCTTCATTTAGGTTGTGATACGTTTCTGTGGCACCTGTATCTAGAGGCAAATATTCTTTTCTGATTTAAAAGCTCTGGGTTTGTTACGTTGTGAAACGTCAAAAATATGAATGACTTCACATACTGTATGTGAGGCATGAGCTGCAGGTAGATTTAGAGCAAAGTTGACAACTTTTCAAGTTTTGACAGATTTCATTAAAGGGAAAGTCAACAATAACGAGACTGAAATGAAGAAATACTCTGTGAAGTTTTTACCCCTATATGCAGATCTACAACAGACTTTTTTTTTGCCCAAAATATCTTCATTCCAGTTTCATGTGCTTCTACTAATTTAAATGAGTTATTGAATCATATGTTCTGAAAATAACTCTTCACAGTAAGGAAATTTATGTAATCATGTTCAAAACCTTTTGTCCTCTAGGCTGAATCAGTATAGTTTTAAAGGACTGATTATATCTTTGTTTTTTGTTATTTATTTTATTTGATAAAATATACATTTTATTAAATTACATTGTTATAATTTATTACACTTTTTAAATAACATTTTATTTTATTTTATTTTAAATTAAAATTTTATTTATTAAATTGTATTATAATTTATTAGACTTAACCGTTTTATTTTATTTAATAAAAAGTAAATTTAATTTATTAAAATTCATTATTTTGTTTTATGTAATGTAATGTAAGACCAAGGCTTACTTTTTCTACAAAAATGTAAAATGTCATTACCATCACACAAAATGCCACAAATCCACACCACCACACATTATTTCAAAAACCACTTGTAGTCTGATGAAGGCCATGATCAGAACCTCCAGGACATGATAAATGTTTAACGTTCATGCTATTTTTATATATTTTTTTGAATCGTTTATTATGTAATTTGTGTAAGTGAAGAATCACCAAACTACAATTGCAAACATTGCGTCACTGCCCAGAGTAGTAATTCTCCGATTTTTAAATGTACCACTCAACCTCCTATTTTGTTATAAACTAACGTTATTTTTTTCCCCTGTGCCCCACCTTTTCCTTCTCCTTTTGTGCATCATTCACCTTTTGCTTGCTTGTTCTTTCTTTGCTTTTGGGCCCTTTTCTCTCTCACCCACACACTTGTTTGTTCTCTGGCTTTTTCCTGAAGGTTTGCCCGCCGACTGAATAAGATGGTGCGGTTATTGGTGCCTGACTGTGACGTGCGTTTCTTGCGCTCTGAGGATGGCAGCGGTAAGGGGGCTGCCATGGTTACAGCTGTGGCACACCGATTGGCAAAGCAGCATGCAGAGCGTCAGCGTATTCTGAACACACTGCGTCTCAGTCGGGATCAACTCCTGGAGGTGAAGAAAAGAATGGAGGAGGAGATGAACCGAGGCTTGGCTAAAAAAACACATGCCACGGCAACTGTCAAAATGCTGCCCACCTTTGTACGCTCCACACCGGATGGAACAGGTTAGAGTGAGAATCACAGAGTTTTAACTTATTTTAATTAACCCAAAATGTAAATTCTATCATCTTTTATTCACCCTCATGTTCCAAAACTACAGAGCCCCTAAAGGGACATGGTGTTGGAAAAATACAGGGTGGGAGGAAAAGTTTTTTAATTTTTTTTTCAAATCTTTTGCATTCCCCCCAGGTGAACGCAAAGTATCTCGGGGGAACACAAATATTTTGCGAGAGAATGCAAAAGATTAAAAAAAAAATTTCCTCCCACCACCATGTCACTTTATGGGCTCTGTACAAAACAGTGTTTTTTGTGAAAGTAGAAATGTTTTATACCTTTTCCCTTATGTTGCACTTTTTCATAGAGCAACAGTTCATAATGAGCATGAAAGCACCATAATTGTGCTCCAAATGACTCATGCACTATATTCCTGAAGTCATATGTTATATGATATAGGTATACTGAATCATATAATATGATATAGCCAAGTATGAAGAACAGACCGGAAATTACTGTAAACCGTTCAGGATTCAAAAACACCATCATAACATTTATTTATTTAAAGAAAATGTATAGCTTTATTTTCTTCCTTTTGTTTTCTTTTTTTCTTAAAGAACTAAACAATCTCTTTCTTTCGTGCTTATGTTTTTTTCTTATTATTTTTTTAAATATTTGAATTCTGGACATGCATGTGGACTTTGTACAAGCTGTGGTGGATTTGATGCATCAGTTTTTGTTTTGTTTTTTTTGTTCTCTTTGAAACCCATTGACAGTTGTTGCCACTATAAAATGTGATATGAAAACAGCTGTGAAAATTAATGTTTGTGTGCTTCGTGGAAGCAAATAACAGAAACCGCTTTGAAGATCAGATCACAAATGGGCATGCAAAATAAAATGTCATTCCATCTTGCCAAAAAAATCAAGGAAGATGGGGAAAGTGTTTGAATATAAATTGCATTGCATAATACATCATATTTTGATTCAAGCTTGCTTAGAATGACGTCAATTTCTGAGAATGTTTTCCATGCATAATTGTTTTTGTGGGCAGAGACAAATCGTATAAAACTGTGAGCAGATACCGTTTATGTATGCATGTGTGTGTGTGTGTAATTATATTTATATATACAGTACACATACATAAATACAAATACTTGCTGTTTTGTGTGTTTGTCTCTACATATATATAAAATGTCATTCCATCTTGCCAAAAAAATCAAGGAAGATGGGGAAAGTGTTTGAATATAAATTGCATTGCATAATACATCATATTTTGATTCAAGCTTGCTTAGAATGACGTCAATTTCTGAGAATGTTTTCCATGCATAATTGTTTTTGTGGGCAGAGACAAATCGTATAAAACTGTGAGCAGATACCGTTTATGTATGCATGTGTGTGTGTGTGTAATTATATTTATATATACAGTACACATACATAAATACACATACTTGCTGTTTTGTGTGTTTGTCTCTACATATATATATGTATATATATATATATATATATATGTGTGTGTGTGTGTGTGTGTGTGTGTGTGTGGGATCTGAATGAAGATTTCTGAAGGATCAAGTGACATTGAAGGTGCTGCTGAAATTTAAGATTTGCCATCACAGGAATAAATTACATTTTAAAACTAATTTAAATGTTTTGTATTTTTATCCAATAAATACAGACTTTTTCCAAAAATCTCTTGCCAACCCAAACCTTTCTGATGAGTCTGTTAGTGTACTTACTTAGTGATCTTAAATATGTCTTATTCATATTTTATATTAAAAGTGTTTCTTTTTTTATTTTATTCTAAAACTTTATTTGCACGTTTACATACAAATTCTGTTTTCATTGTGGTCTCAGACTTTTGAAGCCCCTTGTTAGTGCGCTGATACAGCTAAAACGCAAGTGAGATGGAGAAACAAAAGAAGAATCGTGACTAATCTAAATATACTGTAGGGCCAAAACTTTATTGACCAATATAGGGCAAAAAAAAAGATAAACTTTAGTATATGTAAAACCCTCACTGTTATGAGATACAAATCAATTACCCCTCTGTATCTACTCCATACTACCTATGTAACTATATCGTTCCAAAACAGTCCAGAAAGTTGATTGGTGTGTGGGTGCGTGTCTGAACGAGAGAGTGTGTGTTGTAATGTGTGTGTGTGTGTGTGTGTGTATGAGAGAAATTGTTACGGTTTCTGAATCTATTGTGAATGTTCTACAGAGCGTGGCGACTTCTTGGCCCTGGATCTGGGCGGCACAAACTTCAGGGTGCTTTTGGTGCGCGTTCGAAGTGGGAAAAGACGGAGTGTGGAGATGCATAATAAGATCTACACCATCCCCCAAGACATTACCCAGGGCACCGGCGAGGAGGTATGCCCTCTAATCATACTCCACTTCATTAACACCCATTCAAGATACGAATTGGGTACAGGGTGGATTCCTTTCATTTGCATGATGATTACGTTGCAGTGGAAAAATTGTTGATTTTATTTTTTTTCTTAACTGAGCTTCCAAATTTAACTGAAAATGGCCCTAATATATGATGGTATTGTGTGTCTTGGATTACAGGATAAGCGCACTAGACATACTATGTGACCTCCTAAGTAAAGCTATCCATGTTTTTGAATGTGAATTGCACTTTATTTGAAAGTGGTCACCGCACAGCACTCGAGCAGTACGATCCAGCTTCCAGCTGCATACATAGTGGTGTATAGTAGGATGAAACTGCACATCCAGACACGTGTTGCAGCATAACCTGTTTTCTTGTACTTGTGTGGTTTCCAGTGAGACTGCTGTTGAGCTCGTTTTGATAAGCACATATCCTAGATAATGCACTTTGTGCATGAATGATCCTTTATCTTCACCTTTGTGTATATGTGTGTATGTGTGTGTGTGTGTGTGTGTGTGTGTCTGTTTGTGCGTGAATGGTCCTCTGCAGTTATTTGATCACATAGTGCACTGTATTGCTGACTTCCTGGAGTATATGGGTATGAAGGGGGCATCGCTGCCTCTGGGTTTTACCTTCTCGTTTCCCTGCCATCAGACCCGACTGGACCAGGTAAGTCCACACATATTCACATAGACATCTCTGCTTATCTAAATGAGGACACACTATAGAATTGTTTTGTTTTCAAATGTAGGTAAATAAGACTTTTCGGTGATTTTTAGCACTGTAAAGTGTGCTTCTACAAATAGGGTACAAAATGGGACTTAAACTCATACATTTTTTTATTATATATATTTTTTTAAATCAAAGGATTAATTGAAATGCAACTTTTTTTTTCAATGTTAAATTATGTGTCATATGTATCATCTGTTTATCTGTCATTAATATTAACGATGATGTGTGTATGTGTATATATATATATATATTTATATTGTAACGGGGTGGAAGGAACATGCGACAAGGAGAGCTCAAATAAATACCCCGGAGGGTGGATTTATTCACAGGTAAAGTGCTCAAGTGAGTGCGGTGTCCTGAGGTGAGTCGGTGCTTCTCCGTGCGCGAGTTCCAGTGTCGGTGAGTCCGTGCGGCGCTCGTGTTTGGGCTGCTTGGTCACGGGCTGGTTTCTGGAATGTAAAGGAGAGAACACGTTAGACTTCAGCTTCTGGGAGAGTATGTCCTTCCCTTCCGTCGGGCCTCACGCGGCTTATCTGGCCGCGGGCTGATGACTCTCAGCTGTGACCGATCAGCCCGTGATGAGGTGTTCCTCTTCCATTTTCCAGGGCAACGCTGATGTGAGCTCGGGACGCTCGTCACAATATATATATATATATATATATATATATATATATACATACACAGTACTTTGTGTGTGTTTACAATAAAATAACAGTAACAATTAACAATTATTGTCAAATGTTGACATTTGTGTAATTGTTGTCAGAAAGATTGGATTACAGAAAGTAATCAAGATCTCTCATGTGAGAAGTCAAAATCATTATTTTAAGGGTAGTTTCAAACAAACAAATTTTCATGCTAAGGTCATTTAAACCATTTAAATGACCAAGGTCATTTAAACCATAAACCATTAGTGGTGGGGTTCCTACCTATATTGCTTTTAAAAAAAATTTAATGGGACATCAATTTGTACCCTATTATAGAAAGTGGCACAGATATTATTTACTCTTTTATAAACAATTTTTCTTTAAGATGATGTCCCTCAGGTTTAGCTAATGTCTGGGTGTATTTTTCTGAAATTACAAACACAGAAGCAATGAAAGCAGTGAACCATTTATCTACAATGTTGTCCTGTGTCCACTATATTCCCATCTGTCTTCCTCACAGGGTATCTTGATAAAGTGGACGAAGGGCTTCAAGGCCTCCGGGTGTGAGGGAGAGGATGTGGCCGCGCTGCTGAAAGACGCCATCCATCGCAGTGAGGTCAGCACTACCGCCCACTAAAGTGCTGCAAAAGCAATTTCTGCACTTATTAGCCACAATTACTCTTGTCTTTTATGGCAAGATGTAATTAGTAGATGTTCAGTCAGATGAATCGTGTCCTGAAAGGCAGTCATGGTTCATTTGCTTTGCCTTGCTGGTAATCCCTCTCTCTTTGTCTGTCTACTTTTGTTTTCTCAAAGGAATTTGATTTGGATGTGGTAGCTGTGGTGAATGACACCGTGGGCACAATGATGACATGTGGGTACGAGGACCCACAGTGTGAAGTGGGGCTCATTGTCGGTGAGTGTGATTTTCTTGGCCTCCGTGCATCTGATTAGTTTGTGTAGATGACTTTCATGGTTCATAAGATTTAGTGATTGTCTAGTTGCCTCAATATACATTTAAATTCCTATGTCTTCTTAATTTAAATATGCATGTCATAGCATTAGAGCACGGTTTACCAAATGGGGGTTCCTGAGGGAACTGCAGGGGTTGTGTGAGTTGATGAAAAGCAAATAATTAAATCAAATTTAAAATTAAAATAAATAAATGTGGCTGTACAATTAATTGAAATAGAACTGAAATTGCAGTTTAGCTTAGTGGGATAATCAAATCAAACATCGCTATTTAATAAAAAAAAAAACTTCTAACTAGTCTATTTTGCAGCGTGTTTCAGAGTGGAACTGTTACAGGGCTTTCCATGTTTTCAGTGTCGGTTCACAGTAAATGCTGATTTTCATGAACTCCATTGAACTGCAGTTTCACATGCATTTTGGGAATGCAGTATGTGTTATGTTCACCTTATTTCTTTACTTAAGAATTACTTCATTCACACTTTTTTATTTTGCACAGTTTCCAACATTTCTGTGGATAAAAGTTTACAGTATTTCACCAGTATTCCTATAAAATAAAAGCTTGAGGATTTAACAATTTAAAGTGAATAATTTAGGACATAGATATTAATAATGTAACTTACAGTGTAAAATAAAATAATTATTAGGCACAGAATGATCAAATTCATTATTTGATTTACAAATGTAATACATTTATATCTTAATTTTTATAATTAGAGTTATATATATATATATATATATATATATATATATATATATAAAACAAATAATAATTAATTCAGAAATATAATTATATATATATATATGTGTGTGTGTGTGTGTGTAGTAGTATTTGACATTCTTCACATTTTTGAGCAAGTAGCCTTAAGCACTTGGTGTCAAGGTGATTTTTAGAGGATGTATGAAGTCAGTTCCTTTAAAGTCACACCGGTTTTCAAATATTTTTTTTTTTGTCTTCATTTTCAATTGTCAAAAGTATTTTGATTCAGACCTGTACTTCTGTTATTTTGTCAAATTAAATGCCGCCTCTGGTATTTTATATTTTTAAGTTTAGTGTTGATATCTTAGATAATTTTCGGGGACATTGTAAATGTATTTGTGTACAGCATCTGATATCATTCCTGATATTTATGTGTGAGAGAGTGTATTTGTATTTGTGAACTGCATGCTTCAGTGCGTTTCTGTCTTCATCCTGTAGGCACAGGGACTAACACATGCTACATGGAGGAGATGTCAAACGTTGAGCTGGTGGATGGAGATGAGGGTCGTATGTGTGTGAACATGGAGTGGGGAGCGTTTGGGGACCGCGGGGAGCTGGATGACTTGTGCACAGAGTTTGATCGAGCGGTGGATGACCAGTCCACTTACCCTGGGAAACAGCGGTGAGAGTTCAAATCTTGATACTTCATGCGATGTCAGCTTCCCGTTAGAGAAATGTTGGCATGTCTAATGGGGTTTCAGATTTGAGGCCCAGGATGGTGCAGGTCAAACACGAATGCTGGTCAGGATCAACCCAGACGTCAGGTTTTTGCTCTGGCTTCCAGTCACACATTAAATAGATTTTTTTAAAGTGCTATTACTTATTTATAGGTGACTCATTATGGATATGCTTGCCGAATTTAAACTTAATGCACCACTTAGATCATTCGATTCAGGTCAGCTTAGTGCAATGCCTAGGGTTCTTTTCAAACATGATGAAACAGCGTTTAGCTACTAAACTGCCCGCAGCTGGAACCTACTTCAAGAAGCTCTCAGATGTGTCCCAAAATCAGTCAGATTCAAGTCCAAACTGAAAACCCATTTTTACATTTGCGTTCTCCCATCACAGAAGTAGTTTACTGACACATGTTTATTTAGACAGTCTTATGCCATTTGAAACATGTATGATTTTCTTTTTTTCCACAGAACGTAAAAGGAAATGTTTTAAAGGATTCAAGATGCTTTTTTCCATGCAATAAAAATGGGCAAGACACAACAAGCAAAACCCCTTAAAATCTCACCATTACCATCAAATCTAATTCACACTAGTGCACATTAAACCCAAAGGTGAAAGAGATACGAGAATGGGAATGGCAAGATTTTCAGCTAATCCCTGGTGTATCTTCCAGTGTGTTTTCTTACATATGACTTTGTCATTTTGTGTTATGTTTTATGTTTTTTTTTAGGTTGTATTATTTTTTTAATTATAATGAACTCGGTAGTAAAAATATTGAATTTATTTAAATTAAAATTAATTTAATTTAATGATAAAATATATTTTTTAAATTAAAATGTAATTTAAAATACCATAAAAAAAATATATATATATTTAAAAATACCATTAAAAATATTTAATATTTAACATTTTTGCCTTTTTTGGAGCTTTATAAATAACAGTGGAGAGGAAAATTACCAGCTAATGTTTCTGTTTGCATTCCAATCAAGAAAGAAATCATGCCACTTAATGGTCATGTATTAATTTAGGTGACATGTCCCATGAGTGCATTATTTAGTTTCCTTTGTCATTTTATTTACAGTTGCAGGAAAAGTATAGAACCATGAAAACCATGGATTTGACCATAAATTGATCTGCTCATCAGTCGTTACAACACCACCTGCTTAAATTTAAAAATCAAAAAATCTGTCAACCTTTATTCATCCTGCATTCAATAACAGATTTGCCGTCCTCCACCAGTATTCAATAATAGGCAACATTAACCTCCACCAAATGTTTCCTGTAAGAGCAGATCAGATCTACACAGCAGTCAGGAGGAATTTTGCCCTGTTCCTCTTTACAAAACTCATTGAGTTCTACAAAACTCATACTGCTCATTGAGCAGTAATCTTGGGATGTGTGGTCTGAATGCAGTTTTGAGATCATGCCAAAGCATCTCAGTCAGCTTGAGGTCAGGACTCTGGAGTGACTGGACCATGCCAGGAGGTGTATTTTCATCTGTTGAAGCCATTCTGTTGTTGATTTACTCATGAGCTTTGGTTTGTTGTCCTGTTGCATCATTCAGCTTCTGTTGAGATTCATTTGGCAGACAGATGGCCTTGCATTCACCTGCCAAATGTCCTGATAAACTCAGAATTTTCCCATTGACGATAGCAAGCTGTCAGGCCCCGAGGCAGCCAACAGCTACAAACCATGATGGCCTCTACCACCATACATTATGATAGGGATGTGATTTGATGTTGATTTGCTATTCCTTTTTTTGCACACACACAGTGTTGTTGCTAGTAGTGCTGTGAAAAATCTAGGTGAACATCACACATTTTTGGACAGCAGGAGCATCCTGGTTAGGTGTTCTGAGATCCCTTTTGTTTGAAGCATACTTCACAACAGTTTTTTTTATACACACTACACTACTGTTCTGTACTAGTCCTTCGAACTTTTCACCAAAATTGGCTCAGATCATCTTCAGAGCATTCTGGCAAAAAGTTATCAAAAGCTTTTTGATATACCAAGCTGTTTTCTTAAACTGCGTTAACGAATTTGACAAAGTTAGTGAAAAAAAATGGACATGAGGCTATATCTCCGCTTTAGTGGATTTTGACTAAACTTGTTATTTGTTATAACAAGCATGACCGGAGTAGTTTTCGCCACCTACTGGTCAAAATATATAAAAAATTGACATTTCAGCTTAGAACTGCTGAGCAGTTTGGCCAAAAATAAAAAAAATTGAGCTCGTTAGATTCGTAACGGCATACCGAATCAAACGATACTAAATTTTTCTATGCCTTTTTGGGTGTCGGCTATTTTGAGTTTTGTAGTAAAATGCTGTATCAACAAATATCTTTAACAGGGGTCTTCAACCCTGCTCCTGGAGAGCTACCATACTGCAGAGTTCCGCTTCAACCTTAATCAAACACATCCGAGCCAGCTAATCAAGCCCTGCGTCCCAATGTTCATACTATCCATCCTAAATAGTGTGTGAGATTAGAATAAGTGTGTCCCAAATCATAGTATGTTGAAAAGAGTATGCCCATAAGTCCCAGGATGGTCTCAAAAGTGTGTACTTTTTACTCATGCATTATTGAGGGACGATGATTAATTTCCTTATTTCTTTCTGTCACTTTTCAGGTATGAGAAGATGATCAGCGGGATGTATCTTGGCGAGATCGTCAGAAATGTCCTCTTGGACTTCACTGCCAAAGGCCTGCTTTTCCGTGGCAAACTTTCAGAGAGACTGAAAACTCGCGGCATCTTCGAAACCAAGTTCCTGTCGCAGATTGAGAGGTGTGTGTGTGAGAAGAATCCATCACCAGACATTGGCTTCTGGTAACATTGGTATCTGAGCCTCAGGGGCCTTCTGCTTTCTTTCAGATGATATTTAAATGCTAAGCACACTAATTATGTCCAATATTATTCGATAAGCCTAAGGCATCTTGGCACATTTAATTAGATTTGTGTTATTTTCTTTTGTTCAATCATAAGGTAATATTCCAACCAAGGACCACCCATAAACTTTGGCTGGATTTGGCATGTTTTTGCATATCTATGCTATTTATATTCCATCTGTGTCCTTTGGGGAAGAAATGCAGCCATAGTGTTTTTTTTAACCCTTGATTTAGTTAAAATTGTAGGAGGAGATATGCTATACAGTTTGTTCTGTGACTATTAATTATTAGTCAACATAATCAATCGGGCTCTTTCTTGCAGCGATCGTTTGGCTCTGAGGCAAGTTCGTTCCATCCTGCAGCACCTGGGTTTGACCAGCAGTACGTGTGACGACAGTATCCTTGTGAAGGAAGTTTGCAGCGTAGTGTCCAAACGAGCAGCCCAGTTGTGCGGAGCCGGTCTGTCGGCTGTGGTTGACAAGATACGACTGAACCGTGGCCTTGAGAAACTCAGCATCACCGTAGGAGTGGACGGCACGCTCTACAAACTTCACCCACAGTGAGTAGCGTCTCAGCAGGATGCTGGGATAAGAGCGAAAACGAGACCGTGAATCTCTTTTGCAGATAATACTTGCCACTGATAATTGAGATTTGGTTAAATTAGTGGTTTTCAAACTATAGGTTGTCATTCTACATGTAGCATGTGGGCTTTTGTGAGAGGAGGAAAAAAATTAGCTAATGACAGGGAAGAAAAATTGTGCCACAATAGCCTGACATGACATGACAGTGTACAATTATCTGTACCCATGACGCTTTGTTAATGTATTTGTTAAATCTGAGCCATAAATTATATGCTCCTAGATTGCCTATAGTATTTTCACCTGAGTCTCCGTAAAAACGGATTAATCTTTAAAAATCAATGATCCCTTTACATTTGCTGAAAAAGGCTGCTTGTATATAGCAATATTTCTCACAGAGTACCGCTTTCTAGCAAAGCTGTCATAGACGCTTGATCTCTCATCTAGGCACTCTCTCTTCCAAGATAAAAATAGTTGTGCACAATTATAGGTTCTATTTAGATTTTGTTTTTTACAAACTCCAATTTTTAGTTTAATAGAAAAAAGTCATTCTACAGTTCAGAAGTTAAGGGTCAGTCCATTTTTTAAAGAGAAAATTTATACTTTTATTTGACAAAAACATTGATTAAAGTGACATTAAATAAATTTGATAAGATTACAAAAGATTTCTTTTCAAATAAATGCTGTTCTATTGACCTTTTTAAAAACCTGAAAAAAATCCAGTTTTCAACATAATTAAATAATTTAATTGATACGTTTAATTGAGCAGCAAATCAGCATACTAGAATGATTTCTGAAGGATCATGTGACACTGAAGACTGGAATAATGATGCTGAAAAAAATTCAGCTTTACCATCACAGGAATTAATTACATTTTAAAATATATTCAAATTGAAAATTTGTTGAAAGTTTTAAATTGTAATCATTTTTCACAATTTTACTGTTTTTACTGTATTTTTTTAATCAAATAAATGCAGCCTTAGTGAGCATAAGAGACATTTTAGAAACATTAAAAAAAAAAAACGTTTCCAACCCCAAACTTTTAAACAGTAGAACATGTTACTTACTCAGATAAAACTGCTGTTCTTAAAGCAGATTTGCTGATTTTCAACCAGCTTTTTATTGTTACAAAGCTAGCAGTACATGCAATTAAACAGTGTGTACTCTTTCTACAACTTACCTAGTGGTCGATCGATATTGGTGTTTTGACAGCCTGTGTAAATATATATAAGACATTTTAAATAATTTGAAAATTAATGTAAAAAAATACATGTGTAAAATAAACATTCTTATACTTTAGATGACAACTTCTTGATTCTGTAATCCTATTATAAACAGGGCACTCAGTAATCTGGGAAGTTTGTGTGCATTGGGAATCATATTTTTTTCAAATAAAGCCAAGGTAACACTCATTCTACATGCAGCACACAGTAAAAATGACATGAATATGACAGTGGGCAGATAGATAAAGTGCAGCATAGTTTGAAATCACTATGATCATCATTATGGGTGTTGAATGGAGCACCACAGGCTTTTTTCCCCCTGGTTTCTCTGTTTTCTGTAGTCATAACACTAATTTTAATTTAATTAATTTTTAAGTATTATTATATTACATTTTTTTAATCATGTGTTATCTTGTAGTTTCTCTGTACTTATCAAAGCCAGTTTATCCTAGCTAGTGTGAACCAGGTTGATGATGCTTAAGTTGGTAGAATAGCATTTTTCCATATACAGACTGAGTTTATCTAACAGTTTGATGAAAGTGTCAGTGACCGTATACTGTCAAGCTGTCACTCAAACAACCCTTAAAAAACCTCCCTGGAGGAACATGTTGTGCTTTTAAGCATTGTTTTCAGAAGCCCCCCGCCTACCTTACTGAGAGTCACTTTTGAAAAGAGTCATTTTATGAATCAAAAATGACAGTGTTTTATGCTGAAAAAACAGTATTGAATATGGTAGCAAAAGTTTGGCACACATTTGATGTGAAAATGTATCATGCAAAGGCTCGTAGTGGGACTTTTTTTTTTTCTTCAACCACTTAACAGAAAAAAAAAACACTTCTACTCTCCTTTGAAATAAAGGGAGTTTGAGATGAGTTTCGATTTTCACTTTAACGAAAGGAAGCCAAGCATATACCCTGATTTGGCCGTTTCAGCTTTATTCACACTTTTAGTCTGTTGGAACAAAGAACAAATGAAAGACTATTGGCTATTAAAAAAGGGATAAGCTATTTGGTATATTCTGCCTCAACAACTTTTTCAATAGGAAATAAGTCAACATGAAAAAGAAAACGGCTTGTCAGGCTATTAGATTGAGTTCTGTGTTGTTATTATTACCTGGAAATAAAGCTATCAAAAATCTTTTTTTATTATTTTTTTTTTATATAAATAAAGCTGAAATATAGTAAGTCCTGTTTGTTTTCAGAAGCCCCCCGCCTACCTTACTGAGAGTCACTTTTGAAAAGAGTCATTTTATGAATCAAAAATGACAGTGTTTTATGCTGAAAAAACAGTATTGAATATGGTAGCAAAAGTTTGGCACACATTTGATGTGAAAATGTATCATGCAAAGGCTCGTAGTGGGACTTTTTTTTTCTTCAACCACTTAACAGAAAAAAAAAAACACTTCTACTCTCCTTTGAAATAAAGGGAGTTTGAGATGAGTTTCGATTTTCACTTTAGCGAAAGGAAGCCAAGCATATACCCTGATTTGGCCGTTTCAGCTTTATTCACACTTTTAGTCTGTTGGAACAAAGAACAAATTAAAGACTATTGGCTATTAAAAAAGGGATAAGCTATTTGGTATATTCTGCCTCAACAACTTTTTCAATAGGAAATAAGTCAACATGAAAAAGAAAACGGCTTGTCAGGCTATTAGATTGAGTTCTGTGTTGTTATTATTACCTGGAAAGAAAGCTATCAAAAATCTTTTTTTTTTTTTCTTTTTTTTTTATATAAATAAAGCTGAAATATAGTAAGTCCTGTTGTTCATCCATACTGGCTCTCCTCTTTTGTCTCCTCAGCTTTGCTACCATTATGCGGGAGACCTTAAGAGACCTGACGCCCAACTGTGAGGTTACTCTCATCCAATCAGAAGATGGCAGCGGAAAAGGTGCTGCCCTCATCACGGCTGTGGCTTGTCGATTAAGAGATGCTGGAAAGTAGTGACTGAACAAAATAATATAAAGGGAAAAAGATGAGGAAGAAATTACGCAATGAGCTTCCTTTTTTTGTGCCACAATGTGACCTTACTGAAACAACACTCCTGTCTGTAAAAGAATGTATCTTATTTATTTTTGTTCCATTTTATCCTTTAGGTCATTCATTGCAAGGACTTGGCATATACTGGTAGGGTATTGTTTATAGAAAAGGGGAAAACATCAAGCAGAAGAAAAACTAACTATTATATATATCTATTATATATAAAATATGTATTGTTACTGATTTGAATTACTGTACTGTCAAGTAAGCACGAAGAGATTTTGTTCACCACTTGAGCTGTGAAGTAGGGGAGTAAACAGAATTTTAATTTTGAAGTGAACTCTTCATTTTAAAGGACTAGTTTACACAAAAATGTGCTAAAAATAATTACTTGCCCTCATGGCCATCCAAGATGTAGATGAGCTTGTCTAAACAGACTTGCAGAAATGTAGCATTACATCACGTGCTCACCAATGGATCCTCTTGCAGTGAATGGGTGCCGTCAGAATGAGAGTCCAAACAGCTGAAAAAAACACTCCAGTCCATCAATTAACATCTTGTGAAGCAAAAAAAAAAAATCCATAGAGACATTTTTAACTTTAAACGGCTTCTGGCTAAAATATGAGTCCTCTATCCATATAATTTCTTTCTCGCTTACAAGTGAAAACAGTCCAAAACAGTTCTAAACAAATATTTTGGTGAATTTTTGATGTGAGAGAACAAGAGGGGATTGACTTTTTTCATTGGAGAAGTGGCAGAAGTGACAGTCGAAAGTTAAAACATCTTAATGATGGATTTGTTTCTTACAAACGTGCAGCTTTTCGCTTCACAAGAAGATGTCATCTAATCTGGACTGAAGTCCTGTGGATTGCTTGTGGATTCTTGTGATGTTTGGCTGTTTGGCACCCATTCACTGCAGAGGATCCATTGGTGAGAAAGTGACATAATGCTGAATTTCTTCAAATCTGTTCAGTTGAAGAATCGAACTCGTCTTCATCATGGCATGAGGATGAGTACATTTTCAGCAAATTTCCTTTTTTTTTTTTTTTGGTGAACTATTCCTTTAAATACCTTGAATGGTGATTCTTAAGCGAGGAAGGTCTTTTGCTTAATCTTAATTAGTGTCTGTGCTGCTGTTCCTGTTACTGAAGTACAGTCCTACTGCTATTGGACTGAGTTGAAGCTAATTTAATTAGTCTTTTGAACAGTTCCAATGCTGGTCTGAAGAAAGCTGTCAGGCGAAAGCTTTTTAAGGGCTAACTTGATGGTTTGAGGAAAACTGGCTTTAAGTGCTGGACTGTAAGTTCCAGAATTTAGTCCTGGATAATATCTACTAATGCAATCCAAACATCTTGTGTATAGACAAGTAAATGTTGCTCTCCATGTTTAAATGCACAATATTAATTGCATTGGCACTTTTTAGGTTGGAAATTGCAGGTGAAATTATCACCGTTAGATGTCAAAACTGAGACTCGCACTGTGAAAATTAACGTGTCGGATTGTGTCTTTTCTTGCAGCCCTTGGTGAGATATTTATTATTGATGAATGTTGCCATTGCTGATCAGAGTTGTGCTTCACAGTTTATCATGTTGTGGATAATGTCAGGGTTTCTTCAACAGCTGTAAGGCGCAATATTCTTTGAGCAAATATTGAGTGAGTGTCATTTGGTCAGACTTTCAGTAAGGTATCTTCTGCAAACTTGTCCCTTTAGTATAGTAATCATATAAGATCAATTTGGTCATTTTATTTGTATATGATATTGCCTATTTATCTACTTGATTAAATTGCTTGTTGTAGGTTGGATTAATTTTACAGTTTAACTTGTGCAAATTGCTTTTCACATTTCCCTTTGACTTCAGCATGCATGTTTCATTCACACTAGAACAGTTCCAGACAATAAAGATTGACATCACCGCCTACCACCGATATAGTGCATTACCAGTTGCCGAAATTTATGGAGCCTACTAGAAAATGTCAGGTCATCTATTTTTGTATGTAATTTCAGTCTTCACACAAAGGCAGTGCAGAAATATCCCTCCGGCTATTTTTTGTCTGCATGAACACTGCGGGCTCTGGCATCAAGAAATGTACATGTGCACAAAATATATATATACATACATTTATGTTGGTTAGTGGTTGTAGTTGGTTATGCATTTCAGTTTTGCTAAATTTAATGCATCATTGCTGAATAAAAATATTAATTTCTTTCAAAAAATAAATTCTTACTGATCCCAAACATTTTAAAGGTTCTTTCTTCTTTCAGACGAATCAAGTCGGAGTTATATTAAAAATGTTTTTTGATCTTTCAAGCTGTTTAATGGCACTCAGTGGGTGTTGCATGCATCAGTCCAAAACAAGTTAAAAAAAAAACCCCCATCCATAAAAAAAAAAGTCTCTCACACGGCTCCGGGGGGTGAACAAAGGCCTTCTGTAGCGAATCGATGCGTTTTTGTAAGAAAAATATCCATATTCAAAACGTAATAATCACTTTAATGTTGCTTGCGCTCACTGTTGTACACTGGAAGCAGTTCTGGGGGAATGACGTTTGAGTTCAGCTTTGCGCATTTTAAGGTCACTGTGAAAATAATATTTTTATTTTGCATCGGTTTATCAAATTATACAAGTATGAAAATATTAATGTATTTATTCATACTGTAAAATGCTTATAGGCTTGACAAGGGAAGTCAAGAGTCAGATGTGTTTTAACAATCACTGCTGAATGCTATCGAACCTG
Source organism: Sinocyclocheilus grahami (assembly GCF_001515645.1). NCBI lineage: Eukaryota > Metazoa > Chordata > Actinopteri > Cypriniformes > Cyprinidae > Sinocyclocheilus > Sinocyclocheilus grahami. The sequence continues at coordinate 121,559 of NW_015505448.1, read as the reverse complement.
CTACGTGATTTGAGATGTGGTGGAAAAGCTATTGTGGTTGAAATAATCATGATGTTTCATCTGTGATCCATGTCTATTTTAATGTCCATTGTTGGACATTATTAAATAAACTAGTGAGATTTTAGTTTCGGGAATGTCACAGGGCTAGTAGAAGCCATGGTGGAAGAAGCGCTCAGTTTTCTATTGATTAATGTTAAATTGTTGCATGTGTGTGACTACCATTCAGAATTTTGGGGTCAATACGATTTTTTTTTTAGAAATGGATACATGCATTCAGCAAGCGCACATTCAATGGGTCAAATGTGACCGTAAATAAATGTGCAATGTTCTATTTCAAATACATTTTTAAGTTATTGTTCATCAGAGAATCCTCAAGAAAATGAGTATCACAATTTCCAAAGAAATATTAAGCATCACAACTTTTTTCAACATATTAAAATTATTTCTGAAGGATCATGTGACGCTGAATACTGCTGAAAATTTAGCTTTGCCATCACTGAAGTCATTTTAAACTGTTAATATTTCCACAGTATTATTGTTTTTACTGTATTTTTGATCAAATAGCTTTGGTAAGCATAAGATGTGTTTTTTTTTTTTCAAAAACAACAAAATATATATTTTTTTGACTCCAAACAGCATTGTACCCGTAGATCCTTGGAAAAAAATTTCACTTGCATTGAACAGCACAAGCAATCTGTGGAAGCTTTTGACACTTTCAACATGATCATATTCAACATATACAATGACAGCAGCTGAGTATTTATTTTATGTCACTACTGATCATAACTAAAGGGCTGAAATGACATCCTTGTACTGACCATCCGGTAAAGGTTGATATGGGTTTAAGTGTTATAAATGAAGAACTGGGTAACATGGTCAGGCTCTTTCTACAGAAAGATTACCCGAAAATGAATTATTCACATTTGAAAAAAGAAAATAAACTTGCAGAAGGATGCCATTACTGTACTTACATTACATAACTTTACATAACTTCACACTTTTGAATGGTACAAAAAGAAGAGTGATGGTTTTCCTGTAGATTTGAAGAAATACTTTGACTGTGCCAGAATAAATAACAGGCTGTCATTGAGTTTTAAAGGAAGAATTTATTGACGTTAAAAGGAATGTCAGGTACCTGTTTTTGAAATGGCCAGTGATTTAAAAATAAAAAACCTAGCTTCATCTAATGTTGTAATACTGTCCTGTATTACAGTATCTGTGCTGTATAAGTGGAACAGGACGTGATGGGGGATTATCTGCAACCTTTCAGAATGTACTTATATTTTTGATTGGCTGCATAGCAGAAGGTCAAGCATGCATTAAAGTACAGGCTATAAATGAGACTTTCGACGTAACAAGTGATTCCCTGAACCCCCTTGGCCAGTTATCCAACAGTCATTGGACGCTATAAAAGAAGCTTCTGAAGTAACTGAACAGAGAGGACCGGATGATCACATGGTCCGCTGTAATGTACTAAATAGATTTTTAATAGCACTGGGAATGTGGTGGTCCGTGCGATATCTCTCAAATTTGACCTATGCCTCTGAAAGAGAATAACAGAGCTTTCAGCTGACTTCCTCTGTGAACTGGAGAATTAAAACTAAATGATTATTTAATTATTCTCTAAAATGTCAAAACCATATTCAAACTAGTTTAAAGAGCTGGTTTCAAATAAGACCCTCTATTAGCGCTGCTTGTATTAAGGACTTACTTCTGTATGCTTTTTCAATCAAAGGGCAACTTGATTTTTTTTTTTTGATTTTTTTTTTTTTGTCCGACTTTAACTCTTTCATTTAATTCAACATGTTCCACTTTATTGCATTTAATACTGTTGTTTCAGGTTCCTCTGTTTAAGGTGTTTCACAGTCAATGAGAAATGTAGGGGAGACGGGGGCATTGTTTTTCTCTCTATTTAATAGGCTTTCATATAACTCACAGAGAGTATAAGAAAACAGTAGTAGTACTACTACATTTACAATCATTTACTAGGAAAGACATATGATGTAATGTTCTGTAACACTCCCATTAGATGTCATTACTTGTATTACATACATATGAGTGTAATCTTGTTTTGTGTTCCACATGCAGAGGAGAGAAAAGCCTGCAGGTTTGGAATGACATAAGTTTTAGTAAATGATGGGAAATCATGGTGAGTTTATTTTTGTTTGAACTACTCCTTTAATTGTCTTGCTGGATATTTTTGCAAAAGTAAACAGATGCAGTAATTTGAATGCATGATGGCAATAGATACTTTATACAGTATATACACTACTGTTCAAAAAGTTTGGAGTTAATACTTTATTCAGAAAGAATGCATTAAATTGATCAAGATTAAAGTGTCAGTAAAGACATTTGTAATGTTTGAAACAATTACTATTTCAAATAATCCATGGCTTCCACAAAAATGAAAAAAAAAAACTTTTTTTTTTAAAACATTTATAATAAGAAATGTTTCTTGAGCACCATTGAGTTTTGCCAGCACTGGAATAAATTACATTTTAAAATAGGCTAAAATAGTATATTTAAAAAAAAATACTAAAATATACTGACAGCGTTGTTTTGAATTGTAATAATATTTCACAATATTGTTTTTACTGTATTTTTGATCAAATAAATGCAGCCTTTGTGAGCATAAGAGGCTTCTTTTAAAAACATAAAAAAGAAAGCTTACCGACACCAAAGAGTAAAGTAACTGTGAATCCTTGGGGAAAACACATTTCATCTATATTGAACAGCAAAATCTACTGAAGCTTTTGACACTTTCAACACAACCCTATACTCAATGTGTACAAGGACAGCATGCTGATGAACTAAAAAAAAAAAAAGTTAATAAATAAATAAAAATAGAATTGCATGCAAATTGAGTAGTTTTAACTAATTGCTGTTCCTGAAAATCAGTCCAGTTAGTGTGTTTTAAGGGTTTGAGCCTGTTCAGTTCTGTATTCATGAGCTCAATGTGCACTTCAAGGCCCTTTGTGTCGTGTATTTGATGAAGGATCTCATAAAAGGTGACCCTAAATTCAAAAAGGCCACAATGGAGAAGAAATCTGGCCAAACCATTGTGAATATTATGCTGAACTGAGGATGAACTCCTCTGAGACAGAACCTTGGATTTCCTTGACTGCTCTGAGGCAATGCAGCCATTAAAATATCTGTTTGTTGTGCTCCAGCTACTTGCATTTTTAATACCCTGCTGGTTCTTCCAGTGACTGTTATACTGTGCTGTGATGCGCATTTGTGACTGTGAATGCCTTAGATCAAGAATAAATATTCCTGAGTACATAAATACTGACATATCAGAGCAGAATATCTTGTTGCTACATATACAATGTTTTTGTTAGGATTAATGTTTATATAACTTTAAAACATTGTCAGATGTGTTTGTTAATTGGTGTTTGCTACAGTAATTAATATTGCTCATGCTTTGGGTTACGGATTTCAGCAAAGTAGGCCTATTGTGCTGCAGTGTTTGTGATAATGAATCAAATCGTGTGGCTTGTTTATATAGATGTGAGTTATTATTTTTGTAAATCAAACTTTAAATCCTATTTAGGATATTTAGGAACATTTAACCATAATTAAATTAGTTTTTAACGCCATAAGGAGTAATAAGTAATTTGTTTATGCAAGCAAATTTGACGACAGGCGATTATTAAAAAATAATGCACACCCCAAGCACGCCACAACTTGTGAATGATGCCCTTTACACCTCGGATGTGGATTATTTTTCTAATAATTCGAAAGCCTAGAGTCAATTATTCTGCTTATACAACTGTTACAACTCCTTAAGACATTGTTCAGGTGGATTTATTTCAAGACATTTGTCACGGTTTTGTCCTTAAAACGCTCTTGCAAAGTATGTCTAATTTCTTCTGCATCTCATCTCAAACCTCGACTGCTAATTCCAAAATGTCATTTTAATGCTAGTAATGGAGGCTTGAGCCATTAATAATGCAGTTATTAATGCAATCTTGTACAGTTATTATTAGAGAGAGATTCAATGTAGCTGTGTTAAGTGTGTGTGAATTACCTGTCTTACTAGTCTGAGCGTATCTAGTGTTCGGCAGCAGCGTCTCCATAATATCAAAATTGTAAGTTTAACTGCTTCAAGAAGAGATAGAGAACTGGAGAGATAAAGGCCCCGATCAGACAGAACGCATTTTTCAGGTTTGAATGCGCAAGGTGCACCACACTGCCTTTATTTGGTTGACTTTTTTAATTTATTTAGAAAAGAGCAGTGCGCAGCGGTTTTTTAATGTTCCTAGGCAACCACCGAATAATCAAGGATTATAGCACGAGCACTCTAAAATCTTTCACTGCGTCCAAAATCGTATACTTACCTACTATATTGTAGGTGAAAAACAGTATGTGAGGCAAGTAGTATGTCCGAATTCGTAGTATTAAAAAAAACAGTACGCAAAAAGGACCTACTTCTTCCACCAGGATTCTGAAGTGCGCATTCAATGAACACTTTACTATCCTATGAGGCCACGGGAGAGAATTTATGAATGGCAGTGAAGCGACACAACTGACGCTGGTAAGTCATGTGACAGTAACAACATGTCGCCATACCCTAGCCTCCCCCGCCATACCACGGTTGTTCGTTGCCATACACTCTTAAAAATAAAGGTGCTTCACAATGCCATAGAAGAACCTTTTTGTCTAAATGGTTCCATAAAGAACCTTTAACATCTGAAGAACCTTTCTATTTCACAAAAGGTTCTTTGTGGCGAAAGAAGGTTCTTCAGATTATAAAAAGGTACGAAAGAGATGGTTCTTTAAAGAACCTTTGACTGAATGGTTCTTTGTGGAACCAAAAATGGTTCTTCTATGGCATCGCTTGAAGAACCTTTTGAAGCACCTTTATTTTTAAGAGTGTACCCTAGGCAATTGTCCCCCATGCCCCCGGAATGCGATTTTAACCAAGTGACCTCCCCCCAGAACCTCAGGGCGGTGCAACTGGTGCGGATCGAACGCGATCGCGAATGGACAACAACGGGCGCTTTTCTGCTCAGAGTTGATTTTTTTTTTCAACTTCAGGGCAGAGAGGGTCTGTATTACTTACTACTGGAGAAAGCGTAACGGTCAACTTGGATCACGTGTGCCTTAATAACCAATCACATTACAGCCTTGATGTCTTTTCAGTAAGACGACTTTGACGACTGAATTCCAGTAAGAGTTGTGCGACACTCAATCTCTGCAAACTCTAAAACTCTAAAAATAGTTCATTCCAAAAGTATTGTTTAGTGTAAAACATATTGAAGATTAGCCGATGGGCTGTCGATTCATTAAATGATCATCTGTTTCCTCACAAAAGCTGTTTATTCAGTGTAGTGAAGTCTCTCCTCCCATGACATCCATCTCCTATCCCACATACTGCTAAAGCGGAAGCGTTAGCATTAGCCATTATGCTTTTTTGGCTAAAGGCTGCAGGCTTGCCTTCCAGTGGCTTTGTCTTAGTCTGTGTACTCTGGTTCAAAAAGGTAGGGTAGGGGTAGGGCGAAAAACTCCATCTCATTTTCTCCTCCAACTGTTCGCTTTGTTAACACTGGGTCGGTACTTCCGCATACGTCACACGTGACCTTTCCATCATGACTGTGTAATACGTGAAATCGAGCTATAGTGCAAGACAAGCATTTGTGGTTAAAAATGATAACTGTTATAGATCAATGGTTACAGTCTGTGCGTTATAAGTGATTTATATATAGTTGCGTGTCTTAACACATTCATTCAAGCAAGCACAATTTAGAAACATATATGTTTGTCCAAATTGTCCATGCTGATGAATTATATCCGTTAGAAATTTGCACCAATTATTTCATCACCTTGAGTGTCTGACTGTGACAGTCTCAGCTATTAGCCTTGCAACCGGAGGTGTTTGTCATATACTCATCATGCTGAAACTCCCTCTTGTTGCACAAGTTGCACAAACCTCTTTTTAGATATCTTAAAATGCTTTTTTATGAAGCCAATGAAATTCAGTGCCTGGTGCTGGCAAGAGAAGCTCTCTTGTTGATGCCAGGTGTGCAGGTTTTTTTTTTTTTTTTAAGTTTCTCTCTGTCACACACACAGGAACAAGGACACCTGTGCAAGTCTGGCCGGGGCTGCGATCCTCTGGGAGATTAAAAACAGAGACTCCGGGAGGTAAGGTAGAATAATGACACCTGCAACTGAGGCATAATGAGGGGACGCAGGTGATAACAAGCTAATTTCTATCCTTTTCAATCCGTGGGCAGGATCCAGTGGAGGTCTGACATATGATGATTAATTCACTAAATACCGATTTGGGGCTGAAAGTTGGGGCCTGGAGGGCAGGATTTAGAGAAGAAGTAGAGATTCATCTCAAAGCAACAAACGCTCTGGCATGAATTGACTGAATTTAATTAAACCATATAATTCTAGATGGTTGAAGAGAAGAAACCTTTGAGTATGCAAACTCATTACATGCACAAGCAAGGAACGTGATGAAAACAAAGCTGCTCCTTTGTTTAAAAGTTAAGAGGCGTACAAACAGCTTTCTCGCCTTCAGAATAGGCCAATCATTCATATTGAACATGCCCTCAGTGTTTATTTTATACTTTATTTTCCCAGAATGTGCCATAATTTGCATCAGTTGAGGATCTCTTAAATGGAGGGACAGCAATCCTCCTGCTTTCCCTGTATTAGTTGTCACACAATAAGATGGCAGATGGCAGCTTTTGAAAAGAGGGTCTGCGTACTATTTTGCATAGTTTGTCAGGAGCAGAAATATCTCCGAGTATTTCAGAGTTCATTGCAGTCTTGTCAGCAAGAAAAAAAACATCACTTACTGTCACCTAGTATGCTTGGAGCTCACTTAGAGCTGTGAAATGCTTGTTTCTTCATTCTTGACACATGGTTCAAAATTATGTCAACACGATAAACAAGAGTTTATTTGTATTTTTGTCCTTGTTCAGGGCTCATGTCGCTCCTTTGATGTAAGTCTACATTTTAGGTTTTTATTACCAGTTTAATTGCCTGCCAAATACTGTATAAATCATATATCCGATTGCTTTGAGAAGCAGTAGCACTTTCCTCACAAGCTGTGTGATTTGAGGTATCACTCACCAAAATGGAATACTGGAAGTGCCTGATTTTAAAAGAATAGTTCACCCAGAAATGAAAATTTGCTGACAATTTACTCAACCTCAGGCCATCCATGATCTAGATGAGGTTTTTCTTAATTGGAATAGAATTGGAGAAATTTAGCATTACATCACTTGCTCACCAACGAACACAATGCTTACTCCAGTGAAAAAGTCCATTACCGTTGGACTGTTGTCTTCACACTTAAAAATCCACTGACAAATATTTTTTTAAACTTTCTTGGACAGTTTTCACTTGTATCCGTGTATATTTCTTTCCTGATTCTGACAAGACAACTTTTTCACTGCACAAAGCAATATTATGGATATAGGACTCATATTTTAGCTAGAAGCAACAGTTTGAAGTTAAAAACAAATTAATGATGGATTTTACATGACGTTAATTGATGGATTGGGGTCGTGTGGATAACTTGTGGATTATTGTGATGTTTTTATCAGCTGTTTAAACTTTCATTCTGACGGGAACCCATTCACTGCAGAGAGTCCATTCATGAACAAATGATGGAATGCTACATTTCTCAGATCAAGAAACTCCTTTACATATTGGATGGCCTGAGGGTGAGTAAATGTTCAACAAATTTTCATTTTTGGGTGAACTATTCCTTTAAATACACAGTATGAAGCTTTAATTACATCTATGGGAACTTTCCATTGCACAAACAGTTCTTTACTGGAAAAAGGTTCTTTAGATTATTAAAATGTTCTTCACACAAAGAAAAAAATGGGGTTCTTCTGTGGCATTGCTGTGGAAAACCCCCCTTTGAAACCTTTATTTCTAAGAGTACATAAGCCCTTTCTTCAAATAAACTTCAAATTAAAAACATTTTATTTGCAGATAGGAAAAAATGTTTTCTAAGCTGATTGTGAAACACAGTTTGTCATTTCAAGGTTTTGCACTATTGCTGAATGGTCACATGTGTCTTATTTTGGGTGACATATAATTGATCAAATAAGCTAAAGGCACAGGGACAAATGTGGAACAATGCATGGAGGGACATTTTATCAGTCTCAGTGCTATCTGCTATTATTTAATCCTTTTTAACGTTTATTTTAATGCTGTGCCAAAGCACACGAACACCTTTTGACATTGATTTGTATACATAATTTGCATTCTACAATGATAGTGATAAGTGAAAAGCAAGCATACTTTATTGTAGCTTGAGCATAATTACAGTTAAGAATGGTCGACAGACCTTTTCTCACAATCAGACATCTGGTCGGTGTCATCACCCTGCAATCTCTATTCATTATCCAATGTACTGCATGCTGACAACTCCTGTATCTTCTAACTAATGAATCACATTGCTGGATGCACTGGGTAAACAAGTCTTAAAGGTGGGGTAAGCAATTTCTGGTTGCCAATGTTGACATTTGAAATAACCAAAACAAACACGCCCCTACCCCAAAAGGTCTCGCCCCTATTTTGATAGCTCCGCCCCACACATACGTACACAACCCAGGCAACGATTAGTTCTGTGAAACAAAGCAAAACCAATGTTATACCGTGTCTACACCGTACGCGAGTGGCGCTACGCGACAAAATACTATGGAACTCATTGTAATCAGTGATGCTGTCTACACCATAGATATATATACATATCTATGGTCTACACTGGATGCGGCGCGGCATGGCACAACATGACAAATCCCCGACAGAAAACTGCTGCTACATTCTATTTATGACGTGTTGGCACAAATTTCAAATAATTTTCAACGGTCGCTTTGTCCAGTGTACTAGACAGACTTTTTTAGCTGTTGCGTTGCAGACACGGTGTTACTCACCTATCGAGAAGAAACAACGCAACCTCGGCGTCCGATCGCAGGCCTTCCGCTCCTTGAGTTCTCTTCAGCGCTGGAAAGCTGATCTGATATTTACACAGGTCCTACTTCTTGCCTTATTGCCTAAAGCCTTCTTTTGTTCTGCAGATGTTTTCCTCTTTTGTTTTTTATCCGCCATCTCTGTCTTTCTGTCGCTCGGCTCAAGGCTAATGTCCGTCCTGTGCACTGAACGCTCTCTCCTCCACATCATGAGTAGACACACCCCTTACTGCTGATTGGCTACAAGTTTGTTTTGCTATTCGGCCTGAATCAGTTTTCTAAAGCTTTTCTGAAAAATCGCTTACCCCACCTTTAAGCACCACGTTTGTCCTCATCCTAGTGGCCAATAATCGCATTAAGTCTTCCACGAACACCATGTCTGAAAACAAGATTCCTGGTGCTCTCTTTTTGCTGATAAACAGTTAGTTTTGATTTGATGATACATCTTTGATGCTTTGACTTCCCAGTAGATTCTTGCTTTAACTGTAATTATTGCCCACAAGTAATCTACACGACTCCAGTCCATCAATTAACATCTTGTGAAGAGAAAATCTTTGTGTTTGTAAGAAACAAATTAATCATTAAGGTGTTTTAACTTTAAACCGTTGATTCTGGCCAAAATATCTGAGTCCATAATCTATAATAATGTTTTGTTTTTCCTTGTAAACTCTGCTTTATTTCTCTCCTAAATCAGATGAGCCAACTTTTTCACCGGTGCAAGCGTATGGACTCTTATTTTAGCTAGAAATTAAAAATGTCTTTTCACTTCACAAGATGTTAATTGATGGACCTGAGCCATGTGCATTACTTGTGGATAATTATGATGTTTTTATCAGCTGTTTGGACTCTCATTCTGACGGCACCCATTCACTGTAGATGATCCATTGGTGAGCAAGTGACGTAATGCTAAATTTCTCCAAATCTGTTATGATGAAGAAACAAACTCATCTACTTTTTTGATGGTAATTTCAACAATTTTAATTTCCTTTAACTGCTTTGCAACCATTTAGAGCAGTTTAGCAGTGCAAAACAATTCCCTAGCAACCCCTCTACAGCTGTTTATTTATTCAATTTATTTATTAGTTTATTTATTGAACACTTCAGCAATGCAATTCCCTAGCAACACCATAGCAACCACTTAGAATGCCATAGCAACCATCCAGAAAACCCTATAGGGCTATATTACGTTTAAACGTCAATGGTTTTAAAACTTTCAAGCAAGGCATTGCCAATCCAATACACAACGTTTGTCCTGACAGAGATTCCTTTTTCTAGTTTTAAAAATGTAATCATAGCTGTCATAGAGAAAGCAGTTTTTTGTGTGTTTGTAATGGAGGTTTACAATATCTCAGTTTGTTTGGGAAAAGCATCATTATATCTTATTTGAGTTGAAATAAATTGCCAGAGAGTTTGTACCTCTTTCAAGGACAATAAGAGATTACGTTATGCTCTCTTTGAAGCCTATTTTATTGCCACTGTGAGCTTATTTTATCACAAAACCCAGGAGACCGGTGATTTATGTTCTCATTTATATTCTTTACTGTAGAAATTGCAGTGGAGCTTCAAACATCACACTGGAGAATGAATATGAGAACACACCTTTTCAACTCTCCAAACATATGCTAACCAGCCACACTGTGAGTGATTATATATTGGTTTGCTTCATTTTTTTCAGCAACACGGTGACAATGTGAAATCACACTTTCAGAGCCCAAAATTGCTTCTTCAAACATGTATTGGTAAACCTGCAGGGAGAGGAGACAGCCCTTATATTTTAGGTATAAATAAACGTTTATTTGTAATGAGGTTTTTTTAGGGTGACTACTGTTGAAAAGTTTAAGATCAGTATGATTTAAAAAAAAAAAGTTTTTGAAAGAAGTCTCTTATGCACTCCAAGGCTGCATTTATTTGATTAAAAATACAGTAAAAACAGTAATATTGTTTAATATTATTACAGTTTAATAATAATAACTGTTTCTGTTAGCGGTTCAGCATCGTTACTCCAGTCTTCAGTGTCACATGATCCTTCAGAACTCATTCTAATATGCTGATTTGCTGCTCAAGAAACATTTATTATTATAAACATTTCTTATCTAGTTAATGTTGGAAACAGTTGTACTGCTTAATAGTTCTTGTTGAAACGGTTATATATTCTTTGATTAATAGAAAGTTAAAAAGAACAGCATTTATTTGGAATTTAAAAAATGTCTTTACTGTCACTTTTGATCAATTTAATTTGTAATTTCTGAAAAATAAATAAATAAATAGAAAAAAAAAAAAGATTGATTTCTTTCAAAAATGAAAATACTGACCCCAAGCTTTTAAACGGTAGTACAAGTACATCCCCTAAAATCACCTTGTGAACATAGATGGTTAAAAGTAATTGCAAAAAAGCTCAGAAACGAGTTCTAAAAATAGCTTCATTTGCAGATGATATGCTATTTGTAATCTTTGTTGCTAGATGATATGCTATTTAAAAAAAATAATAGAATTTTATCAAAGATTATGATTGATCGGGCTGTGATTGAAAGCTTTAAGGCATTACAGTGCTATTCTGATAGCAAAAAACCTGACTGAAAGAGACTAATTATTTAACAATCCCCAAGATGCTTCATTTCATTCTAATATATTTCATTAGAGCAGTGTTACGAGTGTATACATTCACAATATAAAATGCTGGGGACTGAAAGACAATTGCTAGTAAGATTAAATATTCAAAGATGACAATATAGTCTCTTCCCATAAATTTAAAGGGATATTTCTCCCAAAAAAGAACTCATTATTTTTATTTTTTGTCCATACACTCTCAGAAATAAGGTACAACAGCTGTCACTGGGGTGGTACCTTTTAAAAAGATACACTTTTGTACCTTATTTATCCCAAAGGGCGCATATTAGTACCCTACGGTTCATATTAGTACCTAATGTGTACATATTAGCCACCCGGATATCTGTATCCAAATCAGATGGTCACTGTAGTCACCCGGACCCAGTCTGTATACAGACCAAATGGTGGATCAGCACCTAGAGATGACCACAACAGGCCTGAATGTCAGCAGAGAACATGACAACTAGATGAGTCCTGGAGACAGATCCACTGCGAAGACCTCGTCAACTAAACGGCCATCTGCTCAAATCCACAGCAAAGACCAAGAGAACCAGATGAGTCCTCTGCACAGACCCTCTAGCCAGCTTCGACTCCTTCACCATTTGATGTATTCAATCTTAAAGTGGAAGGAACTGGATGGATGTTCTGAGTGATGCCAGTCCACAATCTGATTTTTGATGCAGCCTGGAATTAAGCCACAGCACGTTGGTTTCATCTGGCCAGAGGAGAACTTTCCCCCTGAATAAGCCTGGTAATTCTAACCTTCTCCCAAGGTTTTTTTTCTCTATTTCTTTTACCAATGGAGTTTGGGTTCCTTGCCACTGTCGCCTTTGGCTTGCTTAGTTGGGGACACTTAATTTTTGGCAATATTGTCGACTTGATTGCATAAACACTATTGGAAGAGAACTGAAGTGGGCTGGGTGATGACACCACTGAATCAACAATGAACTGAATTTAAATGAAAAAATTGACTGTTTACTATTGTCCTCTTTTTAGAGCTACTTTACTGCAGAATTGTACGGAGCACCGCACATGACATGCAGGGGACATTTTTTTTATCGTGCACACAATTTACTAATTCATTCCCTTGTTTTAAGTAAATTGTGCGCACAAACTAATAATTTGTTCTACTTCCTGTCCGCATTCTAATAAACCTGTTGCTGATGTTATGTTATGGACAGAGACACTTTAATTGGGTTTTATTTTGAGTTGGGAATGAGTTAGAGACATTCTCAAAAGCCTTCAGCATTGTATGGAATTATTTGAAGTGAGAGGCATCTACATCGATTGATAAGAATGTGGACAGGAAGGAGAACAAATTATTATTTCGGAGCCCTGCATATGACATTCAGGGGAAAAAAAGTAAATCGTGTAATAACAAAATTTTTATTTTTGGGTGAACTGTCTCTTGACATGTTAATGAAATCACATTGTATGGTACACTTGTGTTTAAATGCATCATTATGTGACTGCAATGGCAGAACTGATTACCTGATTTTGGATCCATACAGGAAATGTTTGTAATTCAAGACACATGCTTTCTGATGGCCTGAAGTAGGTGTAGGCCATCAGAGAACAAATATTGAAATCGATAAATTTGTCAGATATCAGTCAGGTATGATTGGTCGATATTTCTCTCCCTTAAAATGAACAAGACGCTCAGTGCTTGGCATGCTCCTGGCGTTTTAAAAAATGCATTGCTCCCACTGAAAACAATTGAAAAAAAATATGCTTGCCTCGAGAAAAAAACGCTTTGGTGGACATGACGCCTTAGTGTGGGCTCCCTGATCTGTGGGCTCTATATGCTTTATGATACATTATTGTTCACAATGTGATTTTGTTAAGCATGATAGGTTGCCATGAGCAGACTTTAGTGTATACCTGCTGACGCAATCTGTTAAAGTGCTAGTAAAGAGGTTCATTCTTCCTTCTTCATCGGCTGATTGAGCCATCTCCAGGAGTGAGAAATGCAGCTACGTAGATTAATCATTAGGAGAGGTTAATGACTAGGAAAGATGTGCTTTGGTAACCTTCTCTTTCAACATAACTGGGTTTGGTATGTAAACAATCTTAGCTCTCCTTTCACTTACTGTGATTTGTCCTCTTGATAATTACTTGCTCTCTTTCTGCAATGTGCTTATTAACATTTTCTGATGAGTGCCTTTCTGAATGAGATGAAAGCTCATCTGCTTGTGTAATCTGAGGAATGGGTAAAAACACTGTCTTGGTGTGACTTGCATATCGCTGTCTTTTGTTGACAGAGGTGCAAGGACCATAGTGTACACTGTTCATGTTAAAATAGAAGTTATATGAAAATAAAGCTATTACATAACAGACAGTTCCCATTTTGCACTGTATGCTGTGGGGAATGAAACTTCCTAGCTATGTGGATTGACTATATGAAAGTGTAAAAACGTAGGGAGATTTCATTAACAGTGTCACCTTTGGCTTTCTCACTGGGAGTACAATCCCCTACGCTGTAAAAATCTTTTGTTAGGTAATCTAAAAAAAGTGCTTCATGTGGTAACATCTAAATTGGCAGTTTGAGTTGACGTTAAAATTATTAATGCAACTTACAAAATACGACCTTGAAGTATTTCTTGTTTTTAAAAAGCTAACTGAGAGGTTAAAGATTAATCCGCAACCTCACAAAGGTCCAAATAAATATTATTTGCCATTTTATTTTCCATTCAATTCAATTTTCAATTCAGTTTTTATTAGTTTCTAAATTATTTTGTCCAAAATGTCATTTTCTAGAAAATCATAAAATAAACACAAAATTAAATTGGCAAAATGCAAACAATTAAAAATAAAAACACCAGAACAGGGGCCTGTACCATGAAGCTGGATTAGCTGGCTGGTCAGGTAAATTTCAGTTTAGTTTGCACCAATCCTGGGTTTTAGGTACCATGAAAGTGGTTTGGCTTTTAGCTGCGTTCATTGCCATAGTAACTTACACTCTACGGCTAACCTGCTCTGGGGCAGGTTATGTTCGGAGTTAGAGATCTCAAACTGAAATTGGACCAATCAGATGTGAGCAAAGTGACACATGTCTGACACAAGTCACTCCCCCATTTTATCTTGCTCCAAATTAAAAGTCACTAGTACTAAAAAAAAAAAAAAAAAAAAAGGTCTGGCTTTAATGATAATTACTTTATTTATGATAATTGAGTTATTTTATATGACTTATATAATTAATTATATGATTTATATTATTATTAATCCATTACACACAAGCAATTTTAGTTTAACAATTATTATAAATAATTTATTTTAAATGAATGTTAATATATACTGATCGTATGCAATATAAATAAGCTGTAGAATCAATAGATAATGCTTTAAAAATGACTATGTGACCTTACATGTTCGAGTCTCTATTTCTGTATATAACAAGTTTCACTTGTGACTGCACTGATAAAGCAAGATAATTTCTTTTATTTGTCCTCTTTCATGAACAAGTACTTTTTTAAAATTGTAAATGCATTTAAATACATCATATTCTTAAATCTCTTAACCTTTAGCAAAACCTTTAACCAAGGCTCGTGATTGGCTGTTTGCCAGTGACGTCACATTCATGTGCACCTGCTCCACAAACTCAGGATCAAAGCCTGAGTTGACAAAGAAAGTTGATGATCAGCATCATGGTACCAACAATGCCAGATTGGAGTGGTTTGGGTTTGTCAATGCGAAACTAGTCCTGTAACTCTGAATTTGTTCATCTACCATCATGGTACAGGCCCCAGGTAACAGGGTAGTTAATTTAGCCTTAATTAAGCCAATTAATGAAAAACAACAAACATAAACAAATAAATAATCAACAAGGTATGTGGCTGTAGAGAAGCACACAATGATGGGGTGAACTGAAACGGTCTTTAATTCCAACTTAAACACAACGGACAGGAGAACGTACAACCACAAACACATAAACTCAAATCAATCCAGGGGGTATTCCAAAAAGCAGGTTATGTGACATACCTGGGTATGTTTGAGGAGAAGCGAGCGGATAACCTCAGCTTTCGATTCCAAAATCTGCTCCGGACGCGTTTTGGAACCACATTCCTCGAGTAAGCAAGGTTTGGGGTTAATCAACTGAAAGTTCAGGGTTTAGCTTACAGTAAGTTAACCGTGCTTTCTGGAATACACCACAAAAAGCAGACAGAAACTGAGGGCATATAAACACAGGAAAACAAAGGAGCAAATGAGATGATTAACAAGTTAATTGATGATACACAGGTGAACAGAATGACATATTCAAGACAACCAGGAAAACTGGGTCAAAGGAAAACAAACACAGAAAACCACAGACATGTAACCATTTGTATTTAACATGTAAATTTCAGATAATTAAAAAAAAATTATGTTATATGTATATGTACATTCATTTGATCACTTTAGTAATGGTTGATTTTTTAGATTTTCATGCAATATGTGTAAAAAAAATGGAATGTGATTATTTATTTGTCTGATGTTAAATCTTCGGTTTAAAAGGTTATTTTTACTGGAATGATGACAAAAACAGCAGGTGAACACCTCATAGCAGTCATAGAGTGTGCCTTGGATCGGATACATGAGGGTTGGTTCACAGCACATTCAGAGTTAAATTTTTCATCACAGGTCAAATGCAGTATGATCCGCATCTCAACATGGAATTCAGGAAACTGAGAGTTGAGTGAGATCTCAACACCAGGTTGCTTCAGCACATATGCCCTTGGAAAAGTGCATTGTGAGTCACTTTTTTAAGTATTTCATCAGTTACCGGCATAACAAATGGACTACGAGAGTACAGAAAATAAAGGGAAAGTAAAAGAAGTATTTATTTAGACAACCTGATGTAACATGGAGGTCACATAAAATGGTTTTGGAAAGTTTTTACTATTCTTTCATTTACTACTTTTCAAATGCCTTTTATGCATATGTATTTTATGATTTTACCTTTATCCCAGACCTACACTTTCTTAAAATGTGCAAATCCATTCTTAAACAATTTTTTTTTAAATTTACATTTACATTTGGCAGACACTTTTATCCAAAGGGTTTTACATTGCATTCAAGGTACTTTTGTGTATTTCTATTGTTGGACATTGTTAGTAAGCAAGTAAATTAGTGAAAACTTTGACCTAAGAACGAAGTCACCCCAAAGCTGAAGAAACAACTGTAAACATGCCTTTATACAACAATATTATTATTGCACTGGTACAGAGAGCTGAAGGACGGGATATGTCATGGTCTTTAGTTGATGTCTTTAAGATGAGAGCAATCCAGAGCTGGCTGGCCAGTTGATTATCTGCCACTTCAAAGCGACAGTATTGAAAGCAATCTTTTTTTTTTTTTATGTTGTCTATGTGTATTTTATGGAAGGGTGTCAGATATAAACAGCACACTCTGTATCCGTGGTTACCAATTTAAGAAAGGTCCACGTTGATCATTTGGCTTAATCTGACTGTAGTGCGCCAATCCCTTCATTTCCAATATGTGTGCCTTTGTCTGATAGACACTTCTTGTGGACTCCAGGGGATTTTGAGTGATGAGAATTTAAAAGGCTGTCATTGATCTTTCCACTGCTGTATGCATGTTTCATGCACTGAAATAGTATTGTTGGTTACATAAAGCATGATTACCTCCCTATGACATGAATTCATATTTTGTCCATTAAAAACCCTAATACTGTCCTCTAGGGCCTATTATTGTCCTGTATTGTCTATAGGATCTATATTGGAAGTCTGTGAGAAAGCTTTGATATTTTTTATTTCTGAGTTTAAATGGACGGTTCATCTAAACATAAAAAGTTTGTCTTCATTTACACACCCTCAAGTTGTTCAAAATCTGTCCGAGTTTCTTTCTTCTGCTGAACACAAAAGATGATGTTTTGAATAATGAATAGTTTTGAATAGCTGCCGGAAACCATTGACTTCAATAGTATTTTATTCCATACTATGGAAACTAATGGCTATCAGCCACTATTTGACTACTATCATTCTTCAAAATACCTTTTGCGTCCAACAGAAGACAGAAACTCATAGAAGTATAGAACTATCCCTTTAAGGTGAGCAACTTCGCTTTTGAGTCCACTTATATTTGCCCTTATTTTTTAATGTAGTCTATTTAACGTAGTTACTAATTAAAGTTCAAGAGTGGCAAGAACAGAAAACATCTCACAGCACTGTATTATTGTTACACTTTATTTTAAGATGTCCTTGTTGCAGTGTAATTATACATTTAAGTACTGAGTAATATTAATTAACTACATGTACAGTACTTACTATATGGTTAGGGTTAGGATTAGGATTTGGCTTAGGGTTACTTGCATGTAATTATACATAATTAATTGTTATTATAATAGTAAGTACATGTAAAGTGTAACAAGGACACCTTAAAATAAAGTGTTACCCAATGAATCTCAACGTTTAAGCTTTATGTTAATTCATGTAGATAATAGTCATACAACAAACCACTTAAAACCAATTTGTTAATGATTGTGGATCAGTTTACACTCTCATATGAAGGTGAATCTGACAGGCTAATCAAATAACTATTAGACTGTGTATTTGTGAGCCTTTGGATGTGAAAATATGTGTTAGACACAATACACACTGAAAGACTAAGGTTTATCAAATTTGCATGTGAAACAACACATCTATTGTTTTACCTGAAGCATAAAAATGCTGATGATTGAAATTTTGTTACCACGTTTCTCTGGGATTTTATTCTGAAAACTAATATTCATTGTTTATCTTGCCCTGAGGCCACAGAGAAGTGCATCACTTTGAGAAATTTTAAATGAATAATAATAACAACATTCAGTTTAATTGATGTAGGCATTATGTTTTTTGTGTGTGACATTAAACCAAATTGGCACTTTCACAACAAATAACACAGCTTTCAAAATTTAAAAAGTCTTTATGACATTTTCATTCCTGCCACATGAAGCACAAAAAATAATGCACATTTTCTGCCAGTTTGTAATGCCTTCGTGGGATATAGGTTACCTGTTCAACTTTCCAGTCACCAGATGAGGACATTTAAAAAGAGACATCTTGAGAAACTTTTTTCTTTTTTGCAGTAGTGTGAAATGAGAAACTGATAAAACTGCAAAACCAAGAGGTGGAAATTAGAAAGAAGATGGATGGAAAAACAGATGGAGACAGAAGCTGGGGAAGTGATGTGAAAATGTGAAGATGGGTAGAAACAGGAGTACAGAAGTAGTGAGAGAGCTCACTAATTGCCTGAGACAGACTTTAATTTATTCTTTAATAGTGTGTGTGTGTGTGTGTGTGTGCATGCACGTTTTTGTGACATATGAGGACACAAATTTGTATAATGACATGGGTATGACATAGGTATTACAAGGAGAAGGTGACTTATGAGGACATTACTCCATGTCCCCATTTTTCAAAAGGCTTATAAATCATACAGAGTGAGTATTTTTGAGAAAGTAAAAATGCTGAAAGTTTCCTGTAAGGGGCAGGGTTAGGTGTAGGGCAATATCACATACAGTTTGTACAGTATAAAAAATATTATGCTTATGGAATGTCCCCACAATTCACAAAAACAAACATGTATGTGTGTGTGTGTGTGTGTTGCATGTGAAAAAAACAAGCATGGACAGGATGGTGATCGGATCTTAAAAAAAGCACAAGTTTATCCTCACTCAATATATCCATGGTCAATATCCTCTGTAAACAATGCCAATTATTTCAAAGTGTATTACCTTCTTTCTTCTGTGGAAGTCCACAAAAGAATTTCTGAAGACTGTTTTCATCCATACAATAAAAGTCAATGGACTCCAGGGTGCGTTTTGTAACCAAGATAACCGCGCCATTAGTCTATTTCAGAGCGACAGTATGAGATTAATACATAATGTTTTTGCTGAAAACTCACTCTACGGTGACAATGAAGATATTGTATATAATAAACTGACGCATAAATGTATTATGAGACAGAACGCAGAAGTTTACCATCACCGTAATGAGGGAATTATGATCACGCAATATTTACTGATGAATCGGCAGAGAATCATCTTTCTGCGAGTCATTAAGAAATTATGATTCTATTCCATTTAAAGAAATATGAGGGAAACGTGTGAATACACAACGTGCGCAGTTTTGGAGTTACTTAAAGGGGTCATATGATGCTTTATTAAAGATCATTATTTTGTGTATTTGGTGTAACATAATATGTTGACATGCTTTAATGTTAAAAAAACACATTATTTTTCAAATACTGTATATTATTGTAGGTCCTCTATGCCCCGCCTCTCTCAAACGCTTCGTTTTCTACAAAGTCCCTCCTTCCGACAAGCGCAGTCTGCTCTGATTGGCCAGCTGACCCAGTGCATTGTGATTGGCTGAACACCGCAAGCACTTGTCGGAAATGTAACGCCCCTTACCATAATCGCGAGCTTCATCTTTCAAAATAAATGTAAAGACAGAGCCCGAAAGGGGAACAGAGTCGCGTGACAGACACAGTGATGAAGCTGGTATGTGT
>NW_015505448.1:55947-93221 GCF_001515645.1 Sinocyclocheilus grahami | reverse complement strand
ACCTCCTCTCCTAGGTTCACGAAACGGTCGTCCATAAAATGCATCACTGTTCTGTTGTAAGTAATCTTAAAGATTCCTAAATAAATCTACTTTCGGAAGGCCAAATAAAGTGCTTTTGCTTTCGCCTAGAAACACACAACGTCTCCCTGACATGGCTGCTTCAACACTAACTGCTGTTCCTGAAACCACGCCTTCTTTCTTTGCGTGCACATTTGAGCGGCATTATGCTAATATTTCCACATAGTGACGTAGACATGTGGGGGCGACATGTGTTTGAACGAGCCATTTTAGGGGGGCGTGGCAGAGTCTTAACTTTGATAAAGAATATCTCTTTGGTTTTGAGACTTTAGTCTTTGCAACTTCAGGGATCTTATCTATGCACAATCAGCTTGTAATACTCCAAAGAGAAAGGAAAACTTGAAATCGCATCATACATGCTACATGCACTTTTACAAGTTGTTTGAACTGAAATGTGTGTTGGCAGTGTGTGTACACAACCACGCTATAATGATAAAAATCCACCGAGTTTTTCTTTTTAAAATCTGGTTAAATGTTTTCCCCTTTCTCAAATCGAGCAAATCTCAGATGCCTGTCTGTGTGACGTCACACAGACAGGCCCCTCCCACTATAGTTTGATTGACAGTAGCATTTCAGCACAGACTGGACTGGTGTCTTACCTCAGACCAACCCTGAGTGAGCTGTCATCAGTCCGCCATTGTTTCACCGCTGGAGCAGATGTAGACAAGAATGACTCCTAAGCGATTGAGGTGTTCTGTTGTTGGATGTAATAATGAACATAGCAGTCGTCATTTACTCCAGACATCTGAGCCGCTGAACTGGCAGTGGATTACATTGTTTCTGAAGGGAATGCGCCCCGATCTACATAAACGCATCTATGTTCGCGCGAATCATTCATAATACAGCCTCATCTACAGAAGAAATTAGTATAATGTTTTCTAATGAATCTTTGCAAATTGCCTTTCCTAATAATGTGCTAATTAGCAAGTTTTACGATGAATGCGGCTAAAGTAAACAGTCTCTCTGAGAGTAGCTCGGAAGAGAGGGGCGGGGTCAGCATAGCTCATTAACATTTAAAGGAAAATGATACAAAAACGTCTTGATCTGAAAAGAGCTGTTTTTGACAGGGTAAAAAAAAATTTTTTTACACTACCATTGAGAAGTTTTAACCAAACTATGTTATAGACTTTTCATTAAGACCCTAAAGAATCCTATCAACTTGTGGAAAATTGGCATCCTATGACCCCTTTAAAAGTTTGTATATTGTGTAGCGTTCGCACTGATCAAAAAAAAAAAAAAAAAGGAAGCAAACGCGATTGAATATGTACAGGTTTGTGTCTCGTTATTCTATTCTAAATATCATTAACTCCCGATTGAGTTTGCATTCCTGGCAGAAATAAGAACTATTAGTGTCATTGTAACCTAGTATTATCATAAATAGTGGTCAAATATCAAAGCTATTTAATCTCAAGCTCAAATCAGAATATTTATTGTAAAAATGTTTCTGTAACAGCTGTCAAAAATCTATATATTTATAGCTCCACTGTGATTTGTGATATATTTTCAAGGCAAAAAATAAAATACAAATTTTTTCAAAACACCCCCCCCCACTGGTTTGTTCACAAATCGCACACTGATGGGCTCCATAACAACTTTGAGCTCCACTGACTGTATGGAGAGAAAAAAAACACTCCTTAAATATATTCTTTTATGTTTCACAGAAGAAAAAATGTCATTCAGGCTTAGAATGACACAAGGTTGAATAAATGATGACAGCATTTTAATTTTTGGGTGAACAATCCCTTTAAATATATTGTTGTTTTCTATCTAGTTTAACTTGTACTGTTGTACTGGAGAAGTGACAGGAATGTGAAAGTAGAGGCAATGGTATAAGGACACGTTGTACCAAAACATTCATCCACGTGAGCTCTTGTGTCTCAAGTACATGCACTCAGGCAACATCTGAGCGCTCTCATAAAGATACTTTACATGATCATTTTGTGCTGAACATAAATTAATATGTATGCAGTTTAGAATATGCTTTCTTAATTCTTATGCTGATTATTGGATTTATTTTACAATGTTTATTATGAATAAAAGAGTTAGCAAAGATGGAATATTTTCCATCCATTTAAATTTTATGCAGTTTTTTTATCACTTCAATGCATTTTTTTGCTACTGTATTCTGAGAAGATTATTTATTTATTTATGTTTGTAAAGGAAGACATTTGTCATCATTCACTCACCCTGTCATTCCACCTCTCATATTATTTTCACATTCTTCAATGAAATACAAAGATTTTAGGCAGAATGAGCTTCTGTTTTCCATATAGAAAACTGATGGTGATTTAAACTTTATACAAAAAAGCACTGACTTGTGCGCTTTAGGTTATTACAAGTCTTCTGCAGTCATACAATCGTAGCTTTATGTTCGGGAGCAGACATAATTTGAGTCATTTAAAAAAAATTATGTTCTCTGTAGTTCTCAAAATCAACTTTTTGGTGTTCAAACTTCCCATATTGCGATCGGTCACATGACTTGTGAAAACCATTGATGTCTGACATGAAAATTGTCAAACCTGGTGCAATGAATGATGTGAGAGATTTTTGGACTGCTTTTTGAGGCTTTTGTAAACCAAATTTTTTAAGTTTGGAGGTATTAATCAACATTCACGTTAAAAAAAGTGGTCGTGAAACAATTTTCATTCAGAAATTGCTACTAAATTTAACAAATAATTACAAAGAAATGGCAGTATTGTACAGTAAATAAATGTGAAATTTTGAGGTAGAAAAATTTTATTTTCTAAAGTAGATTTATTTAGGAATCTTTAAGATGACTTACAACAGAACAGCAACGCATTTTATGGACGACCGTTTCTCTGACGTTATCTGTGGTTCAGGAGTGGCTTAACAAGAGGAATACGACAACTGTAGCCAAATTCCTTGACACGTCTGTGTGTGGTGGCTCTTGATGCCTTGACCCCAACCTCAGTCCATTCCTTGTGAAGTTCACTCAAATTCTTGAATCGATTTTGCTTGACAATCCTCATAAGGCTGCGGTTCTCTCGGTTGGTTGTGCATCTTTTTCTTCCACACTTTTTCCTTCCACTCAACTTTCTGTTAACATGCTTGGATACAGCACTCTGTGAACAGCCAGCTTCTTTGGCAATGAATGTTTGTGGCTTACCCTCCTTGTGAAGGGTGTCAATGATAGTCTTCTGGACAACTGTCAGATCAGCAGTCTTCCCCATGATTGTGTAGCCTAGTGAACCAAACTGAGAGACCATTTTAAAGACTCAGGAAATCTTTGCAGGTGTTTTGAGTTGATTAGCTGATTGGCATGTCACCATATTCTAATTTGTTGAGATAGTGAATTGGTGGGTTTTTGTTAAATGTGAGCCAAAATCATCACAATTAAAATAACCAAAGACTTAAACTACTTCAGTCTGTGTGCACTGAATTGATTTAATACACGAGTTTCACAATTTGAGTTGAATTACTGAAATAAATTTACTTTTCCACGGCATTCTAATTGATTGAGATGCACCTGTATGGTATAATTAAAAATGTTAATAAAAACTGTAATAGTACAAACAAACAAAAAACTAGTGATTATCAATTGACACCAAAATCTCAGACAACAGGGAAGAACTATGTGCAAAATAATGTACAAATAAACAAATAACCATGCATTGTTACACTCTAAAAAAAAAGGTTCTTCAGCGGTTCTTTGGAGTGGTTAAGGTGTTATATAGCACCACTACCGTATAAAGAACCTGTTAAGCCCCTGTATGGTTCTTCAGCGGTTTGTTGGAGTCGATGAGGTGCTATACAGCACCACTAACGTAAAACCTGTAAGCCCCTGTATAGTTCTTAGTTATCTCTCTTAGTTTCTTAGTTTAGTAGGGGAAAGGGTTAAAACAACATTAAAATAGTCTATTTCTTGAAGATATATATATTTTAATATAACCCCACATGAGACCTTTGACCTCAGAAAAAAAGGACCTCTCCACAAACAGCAACACCAACTTCACACATTACTAACCAGTTAGACTTTATTTCTGGAGTATCTAAAACAGAAGTTCTTTATTGAGAATTAAGGTTTAGATGTTTTTTTTTCTTCAACTTACCGTTTTGGTGAATAGTGTTTGCTTTAGTTGCCTCTTGACCCTTGACTTTAATTTGAAGTTAAAATAAGTTTCTCTTTGGTTGTTACAATAGTGTTTATAAAGCACACATGTGATGGCAAGGAACTTATGATAAAGTCATTTCATGCGTCGGAGTCTCTGGTTGCATTTTATTGAAATCTGTAGTTCTTTTATGAATTTTATATTATTGCAGTTCTACGATGCTACGTGACAATGTGAGAAAATTGTATACACCACTTATAGAATTATGGGTTATAAAGCGGTTTCAATTCTGTCACTCATAGACATGAAGAATCAGCATGTGAATCTCAGCAATGATGACAAAATATTCTGATAATTTTGATATGATTTTTGAACATCATAAAACAGGGCAGTAAAAAGTCCCAACAAAAATAAAAGCAAATGGTAAGAATAAAAGAAAATACTAAGACAATGCAGCTGCATAATTTATTCATGTATTCATGCATGATGGGAGCCATGGATGAGTTATGATTGGTGCACCATTGTTGAGAAAAAGTGCTATATGGCACCATTTGACAAAGGTGCTATATATTTTTAGAGTGTAGGATGGACAAATAAATGTACATATCAACTATTAAAAATGAGAAGATAATTTAAGATACTTAACTTTTTTGATGTCGAAGGCTGTGCATCCAGTCAAACTCTACAGTTATGCAGTGACAATTCATCACTTTGTAAAACTAACCAGTTTAGTGGACATTTTCTGTAAAATCTTCTCAGGCTCATCCTTGGAAACCAAAAAGTTTTAGAAAAGATAAGGTTGGTTAATTACAGACCTGGGGCCGTGTGAAAGAAATTTCTTATCTTAAGTCCTAAGTTAAGATTTGCCAAGTTAAAGAACATTTAAAGATTTAAACAAAAATTGCCATAGTGACTAACAGATAAGATATGTCTGTAATTCTGAAATACGTCTTTAGGATATTTTCTGAGAAAGAGATTAGATTAGAGCAGGGGTGAGTAACCTTTTCCTGCAGAGCTCCTGATATAAAAATGCTGGATTTTCTCAAAAATGTATATTAATAATTTAATTTTCAGTTAAAAAAAAATAGTCCATAGACTCCTTTCAGTACCTTCATGGCACCTCAGGACCCCTATGTACTTGAAAGCCCTGCCTTTAGCATTGTTGCATTAAACTAAATGGTTATTGTCAAAAAGGGGAAGATGGTGCTGGATTGAAGGCTGTGAAAGTCTAGTCTTTGAGTGCACTGAGAATTGCATAAATGTCCAGTGGACAGTCCTTTGACACAAATGCTAAGTAATGTGCAGTATACTGGATTATAGTATTTTAGAAACTATTTATTTAAATTGCATGTGACTATGAATCAAGGAAGCAAAATTTCAGAGAAAACCCATGATTTTTAATGGCCATGGGAAAGAGCAACAATTTCTGTTGATCTACCAAACCTCCTTCCTTTTAAACCATCATTACATGTAATGGACTAACACTTTGAAGTGACTCTTTTATTGTGACATTATGTTAATATTTTGCTGCTTTGAAGCAAAGAAGCTGTACCTTCTGAGCACTCAAGTTTTGTTGGTTTGGTAGTTTATATATGGGTTTTTTGTGCATTTGACTGCTGGTAGATGTTTAGATATTGACCTACTAACTTTGAAACATTCTAAATATGCCTTTTGAAAATACAAAAGACACAAAAATCAAAGAAAGCAGGAAACACCAGTTTGTATGGTGGCCGAGAGAGCTCAACCCGCTGCAAATGAAAAAACCCATGCAAATAGAAAAAAAACACCTGCAAATTAAGAAAACATCTTCATCAAATACAGAAACGTGCTGCAAATTCTCACAACAGCTGCGTTTCTGTATTTGTTTGTGTTGAGTCTCAGCAGCACATTTCTGTATTTGCAGCGTGTTTCTGTATTTGTTTGTGTTGAGTCTTAGCAGCACATTTCTGTATTTGCAGTGCGTTTCTGTATTTGTTTGTGTTGAGTCTTAGCAGCACGTTTCTGCATTTGCAGCGCGTTTCTGTATTTGTTTGTGTTGAGTCTTAGCAGCACATTTCTGTATTTGCAGTGCGTTCCTGTATTTGTTTGTGTGGTGAGTCTTAGCAGCACATTTCTGTATTTGCAGTGCGTTCCTGTATTTGTTTGTGTGGTGAGTCTTAGCAGCACATTTCTGTATTTGCAGTGCGTTCCTGTATTTGTTTGTGTGGTGAGTCTTAGCAGCACATTTCTGTATTTGCAGTGCGTTTCTGTATTTGTTTGTGTTGAGTCTTAGCAGCACATTTCTGTATTTGCAGTGCGTTCCTGTATTTGTTTGTGTTGTGAGTCTTAGCAGCACGTTTCTGTATTTGCAGCGCGTTTCTGTATTTGTTTGTGTTGTGAGTCTTAGCAGCATGTTTCTGTATGTGCATCGTGTTTCTGTATTTGTTTGTGTTGTGAGAATTTGCAGCACATGTGTTGTCAAACTGATGAAAATGTTTTCTTAATTTGCAGGTGTTTTTTCTGTTTGCATGTGGTTTAAAAAAAAATTTTTTTTTAATTTGCAGCAAGTTAAGCTCTCTCGGCCACCGTAATTTTGTCCCTAGATATTTGAGTTTCTTAGTAGCATTTAAGATAATTTGTACCGATTTCATGGCTTTAAAATTGTATTTTAAAACAACTTTTTAATGTTCAGTTAAAATCATATTTATCAGGTTTAAAATCCATGTATTTCCATTCACACGCATTTAAAAACTTAAAGGAAGGAAACATTTGGCTTATTGGAAAGCTACCTGCTCTGGTGAGGTTTAAATTCATGATGAAATGGAAACATGCATTTAGAAAATAGATGGAGTGATGCTGAAATGAAATTTCAAATGTTGTCATCATACTATGGAAGTCAATGGCTGGCAACTGCTTGATTACCAACATTTGTCAAAATATATTCTTTTGTGTTCAGCAGAAGAAAGAAACTCATTGACAGCAGGCTGCCCAGTCAACACGTGAGATCATGCGATGATCACAGTGACATCACACGATCCTCATACTGTGATCCTCACGGTGCGAGTAATAACTGAAATCATTGTGAGTTCACACGATCCTCATACTGTGATCCTCACGGTGTGAGTAGTATATGAAATCATTGTGAGTGCACACGATCCTCATACTGTGATCCTTACGGTGTGAGTAGTACATTGAGTGTGCAGTGACCTCCCATTGTGACCACTGTATGGGCGCACAGTGGGCCTCATTTACTAAACGAATGTACGACAGAAAATTGGGCAACGGTCGTTTCAACGCAAAACGTGGAATTGATCAATATGGACGTGAGCGGTGGCTACGATCAAATCTCACGTCTGGTCTCAGCTCCTGTACGCAAGTTTTTGAGTTACCTGAACTTGCGCAGAGCATAGTAAATACGGTGGAGAATTGTAGATTGACAGCATTTTGTTCATTTTTATATTCCTGACCGTCAAACGAAGCTCATTAGTCGATCATTAACCAGTAAGATTAGAATGTCTTTTTTTGTTGTTGTTTTGTACAGGGCTTTAGCTTTATACGCGCGAATAGCAGCATAAACGACCATGAGGATTCAATCGTCACATCATGCACCTGCAGCACTTCTGTGAAAGGAGAAAAACATAAATTAAGTTTATAAAAGGAATAAAATCAATAGCATCACACAAAATATATAATAGGCTATAATATAATTAAAAGATTAACAAAAGGGGAAAAACACTGTGTAACAAGTATAGGCTACGCTCGTTTTTGTGACACTCTTAATGCATTTAATTTCTTTTCTTTATATCTTTATTTGATTGAATCCATCTGATCGCACAGGCGCCTCACGCACACACAGACAACATTAGTTCTAGCATTGCCTGACATTTCAGCCATTCATCATCAAACTAAAATGCAGTCAACCAAACAGTTACACTGTTTATTTTAAAAGATCTGCTGTAAAATCAGTGTGCAGCGCCCAAACAATAAACATTTTTGCTCATGTGAAGGATTTTACACGGATATTAGAACATGAGTGAAGTATAAAGCCATGTTTAGGCTACAAACAAATGTTACAAATATGGCAAAAATGGAAACATTTGGATTCTTGCGGTATGAGACAGGCGCGTGAGCCCATCTAAACCCCGGGGTGTTTTTAGGGGCATGATATTCAAATGAATTGTGTTTTTGCGCCACATTTATCAACATACGATCATTCGTACGATGAGATTGGCGACATACGAATGTTTCATAAATCACACGTGAACTCTATCGTAAGTTGATTTGTGCGCACAATTATTATTTGTGTATGTATGCATATTGTAAATTATTTCTATATCTAATTCAGTGCCACATTTTACTTTCATACCACTAACGTTCTAAACTAAACTTAAAAAAAAAAACTTCTACAAATAGCCACGGTCTCCTGGTTGTCCATGGTGAATAAAATCAGTCATTTCAGATCTGTCATCACCATTCTCGTTCACAGCTTCAGTTCCTGAAACAGTTAACACTAATAATAGTTCATTTAGAATGATTGGAGTAATGAATAGACTAGCTGTAGGCAGTCAGGTAGAAGTGCTTGATTTATCAGCATGTGGCATTTGAGTATGAATGCTGAAATCAGGCCTGTATAATTTAAAGGGGCTCTGACATAACGGAACCCCGCTGTATGTACGGAATATGTTTGAAAAGAAATAGTAAATAAATTCAGCTTCTTTCATGTTTTTCTTCACATTGTGAATGCAGACTAAAAAGCAAACCATTTTTAATTAGTGCTTTTCATTATATAAAGTAAATGAATTCCAAATGTTTATGAGACAAAATTCTCTTTTTTATTTTCAAAGTAAGCCGAGAGGCAAAGCAACAAAAAACAATGTAGACTTACAAATATCAACTGAACGCTTTTCATGACAAATTGTACAGTGTAGCAGAAAAGAAATAAAAAGAAAACCTTGATGCTGAACTGTGTCACAGTGTGACATTGTCAGGTTGTGGGCTACTAAGCTTTAATTTATTACTGACTTTGTGACTCTACACCTATTCAAAAACTTTTAGTCTGCAAGAAGGCATTTCTTCCACCAAAAATGAATGATATAAAAACTACACAAATCATATCACATTTATAGTGCTGCACAGCTGAAATTGGGCTCAGTCAAACCTCACAAAGAAAACTGATTGCATTGCCACTAGACATTTTTATAAGTTTTACTGCACAACATCATGCAAATAAGCCACAAGCTAATAAATTACGTAATAATAATTAACATCAACAACATTTGCTGAGTTTTTTTTTACTTTTGCATTTAATAGTGAGCACTTTTGCTTTGAGCAAATGATACTTCCTCTGTCATGTTCACATGGGGGTAAAGAGCATGACTCTGTTTGATATAGAATGCTGGCTTATTTCTTTCTGAATAATAAACAGTATACAATGTATGTTGCCTACATTTTTTTTACACAACGAAGTGGAACATTAGGCATTATTCTACAATAAACATTTCACACAGTAGTACATGCCACATTAGCACATGACCTCATCACTACAACATGTTAGTAGCATCCAGCATGGTTGAGCAAAAAAAATGCTAATTTCAATTTATTTGAATTCAAATCGCAATTGGCAGGTAATAGATGCAAATATCCTACATACATAGGGGTGTTATTTTATTATTATTATTATTATTTGTGTATGTATGCATATTGTAAATTATTTCTATATCTAATTCAGTGCCACATTTTACTTTCATACCACTAACGTTCTAAACTAAACTTAAAAAAAAAAAACTTCTACAAATAGCCACAGTCTCCTGGTTGTCCATGGTGAATAAAATCAGTCATTTCAGATCTGTCATCACCATTCTTGTTCACAGCTTCAGTTCCTGAAACAGTTAACACTAATAATAGTTCATTTAGAATGATTGGAGTAATGAATAGACTAGCTGTAGGCAGTCAGGTAGAAGTGCTTGATTTATCAGCATGTGGCATTTGAGTATGAATGCTGAAAACAGGCCTTTATAATTTAAAGGGGCTCTGACATAACGGAACACCGCTGTATGTACGGAATATGTTTGAAAAGAAATAGTAAATAAATTCTGCTTCTTTCATGTTTTTCTTCACATTGTGAATGCAGACTAAAAAGCAAACCATTTTTAATTAGTGCTTTTCATTATATAAAGTAAATGAATTCCAAATGTTTATGAGACAAAATTCTCTTTTTTATTTTCAAAGTAAGCCGAGAGGCAAAGCAACAAAAAACAATGTAGGCTTACAAATATCAACTGAACGCTTTTCATGACAAATTGTACAGTGTAGCAATTGTCGGATTAACAACAGAAAAGAAATAAAAAGAAAACCTTGATGCTGAACTGTGTCACAGTGTGACATTGTCAGGTTGTGGGCTACTAAGCTTTAATTTATTACTGACTTTGTGACTCTACACCTATTCAAAAACTTTTAGTCTGCAAGAAGGCATTTCTTCCACCAAAAATGAATGATATAAAAACTACACAAATCATATCACATTTATAGTGCTGCACAGCTGAAATTGGGCTCAGTCAAACCTCACAAAGAAAACTGATTGCATTGCCACTAGACATTTTTATAAGTTTTACTGCACAACATCATGCAAATAAGCCACAAGCTAATAAATTACATAATAATAATTAACATCAACAACATTTGCTGAGTTTTTTTTAACTTTTGCATTTAATAGTGAGCACTTTTGCTTTGAGCAAATGATACTTCCTCTGTCATGTTCACATGGAGGTAAAGAGCATGACTCTGTTTGATATAGAATGCTGGCTTATTTCTTTCTGAATACTAAACAGTATACAATGTATGTTGCCTACATTTTTTTTTACACAACGAAGTGGAACATTAGGCATTATTCTACAATAAACATTTCACACAGTAGTATATGCCACATTAGCACATGACCTCATCACTACAACATGTTAGTAGCATCCAGCATGGTTGAGCAAAAAAAATGCTAATTTCAATTTATTTGAATTCAAATCGCAATTGCTTTTTAATTTAATTTAATTAAATTTAATTTAATTTATAGTTTACCCAAAACTGAAAATTTGCTGAAAATTTACTCACCTTCAGGCCACCCAGGATGTTTGTTTCTTCATCTGAACAGATTTGGAGTAATTTAGCATTACGTCACTTGCTCACTAATGGATCCCCTGCAATGAATGGGTGCCGTCAGAATGAGAGTCCAAACAGCTGATAAAAACATCACAATAATCCACACAACTCTAGTCCATCAATTAATGTTTTGTGAAGTGAAAATCTAAAAGTTAAAAGACATTTTAACTTTTAACCGTTGCTTCTGGCCAAAATACGATACAAGCGTAATAATGCTTCTTCCAGTGAAAACGTCCATCTCCCATTGTCCTCTCACATCAAAATCCACTAACATATTTGTTTACTGTTGTAAACTGTCTGTGCATATTTCTCTCCTGACTCGACTTTTTCACTGGCGAAAGCGATATTGTGGATAGAGGATTTATATTTTAGCTGGAAGCAACTGTCTGAAGTTAAAAACATCTTAATGATGCAGTTTTCGCTTCACAAGTTAATTGTTGGACTGGAGTCATGTGGATTACTTGTGAATTATTGTGATGTTTTTATCAGCTGATTGGACTCTCATTCTGACGGCACCCATTTACTGCAGAAGATCCATTGGTGAGCAAGTGATGTAAAGCTAAAAATCAGTTCTCTCCAAATCTTTTCTAAAGAAAGAAACACATCTGTCTACATCTTGGATGGCCTGAGGCCATCAAATTCAGGAAGTGAAGTAGATTTTAAATAGCAGTTTATTTCTTAATGGCGAACAAACCTGGCATCCATTTATCAGCCTGGAAATAAAGAAGGTAATTTTTTGTGCTTTGTTTGGTCATCCTGTCATGATGGATACAGAAGTTTCATATACTGTGCAGAGTATGCATACTGCAGAAATAGTAAAATAGTATTCTGTATGCTATCCAAAATAACCCATGACCCTGAGGTATGATGAGACAGGAGGCTATATGACATAGCTTTGGTCACTGCACCCAACTCCATTTTGATTTTCAAATCCAATTTTATATTAAGGTCAAATGGTCTGCACTGTTATTTGCTAGTGATAAAATTGGATCCATTTGTTCAGACTACAGTACAAATAACTAAATGTAATTAAGTTGGATAAGACAAAAAAGTGGATTTTTCTTGATTTTTAAGGAATGTTTGTGAGCTCTGTAACAAAGCAAAATGTTATTTTCATTTTTTCAGTCAAGTGGAGAGACATCCATCTACAGTGTAATCACATTTCAAAGGACACAATTGTCAATGTCAAACATTGATAAATGAATCTATTTACACAAAGAGAAAAACACCAAACAGAAGAAATTGACAAATCTTAACTGAGCATAATTAACAATAGGCATACAGTTTTTCACTTTGAACTTTTACATAGTGTGAATAATCTAGTGAAAGAACAGCAGTAAAGGAGGACACCACTCAGTGTAAGTTTGTTAGTGTACCTCTAGTAGTCACTTACTCCATTTACTAACTACTGTATAATTGATTCTAGATTAGAGGTATGTTCCTTTGGTGTTATTTAAGCATTTGAAGGCATCAACATCTGGTTATGAACTAGCTAGTTCTTAAAAGTAAAAGCAATTTGCTTAAAAGTAATTTAGACTAAATTTGTAACATGCAAAATTTCTTTCAAACTATATTTATTTTTTATTTTTCAGAGTTCTAGGCCCATATTTGTGGTAAGCGCCAGGAAATACCACTAGATCATAATATTTTGTAATTTGATTTACTCTGTAAAGCCAAAACACGCAGTAAAATACAGAGGAACTTAAAGCACATATAACTGCAGTGTTTGTTGTTGAGAGGCTTATATTTTACAATTATATAAAACTGATGCAAATTCTTATTGAGCTTATTACAGGGACTTTTTGCAGGGTTTTTATTAACTGTGCACGGTCAGAGTGTGTAGACCTTAATTCTTCTTGTTTTATTTTGTTTGTCTTGGTATATTATACTGAGTGACTTGTCATGGTAAATCTATATTAAGTAGTTCAAACTATAATGAATTACTAGGTTTTCTATTCAGAGGCAAGCAGAGACTGCGATTTAGACAAACGGTGATGTGTAATTATTAAATTATGTGATGTAATTTGTGTTTTTCTATAAATACAGTTCAAAGGCAGCAGAGAGATGACAAGAGTGGTCAAAACTCACTGAGGAAATTTAATGAAGCCTCAAAAAACAAATGTTATAAAATATGTATAATGTTTTTGGTAACACTTTCTATGAAACCCGTATTTATAATACATTATAAGGGTATTCTTAAGGCATTAATGAATGCATAATGCATTATAAAAAACCTTATAATATGTTGTATCATCTCATGAATATTCATAGGCACAGTTTTAATATATTATTATATTTACGTATTTGTGGTTATAGCTTTTAAGAGTATGATGATTTATAACACAATGAACATGTTGCATCCACTTTTATATTTCTCATAGTTATAATGTATTATAAGTCTCATATCTTGCCATTTTTCTTATGCTACTTTACTTAAAGCGGTCAAAGACCACTTATAAGTAGTAATAATAATAATAATAATAAAAAAAAATTCTCTCAAACAGCCATAAGATCAGATATCAGATCAGATGAATGTGTAATATGACACATTTGCTTTGAACAATTTTTATTGTAATATCAGTTTGATGGTACCCTTTAAACAGCTGTTGATAAGCGACTCTGCAACTACATATCAACTAGCGGTCATTAGAGTATTGGTATGTCTGCTACTGTAAATATTTGCCAACACTTTATTTTGATGGTCATCCAACCGATAAACTGACTATAAGTGTCTTTGCAAGTATGTCAACTTATTCTACCATACTAGATTCTACCATTCTTGAGCATACTAATACTCTAATGAGAGTTAGTTGGCATGTAGTTGCAAAGTTGCTTATAGTCGACTGATTAAGGGGACCATCAAAATAAAATGTAACTATATAAAACACTGAATTTTTTTCAGTTGGAGTATAAAGCTCACATCAATTAATTAACATTAGCTCCACAGGAAACACTCAAATAACACTCAACATCTAACCACTCACAAGCTGTAGTAAGATACTGTGCAGATCTTAAATAAACAATGTCAAGATATGATACAGTCCATTATTCTGTAAATGAAGTAGATTTAATATGGTGTTCATTGCGTGTTATAAATAATCATACTCTTAAACTTATAACCACAAATACGTAAGTATTATGATGTATTATAACTGTTGTTATGATTATTCATGAGTTGATATAACATATTATACGTTTTTTTATAATGCATTCATTATAATGCCTTAAGAATACCCTTATAATATATTGTGTTACCATGTTTTTTTTGGTAATGTTTTTTTTCTTGCAGTCTTAGCCATAGACGAGACCAGACAAGCCTGTGTGTGTGGTGCTGGTTTTTATGGAGAGTTGATGAGGATGGCAGACAGGTGTGGTGACCGTGAAGTGTGTGAAGATGAAAGCCAAGGGGGATTGTGGGAGATTATGTGTGCAGAGATGACAGGCAAGGTGACTGATGATCCTGACAGTATTAATACTGCCCACATTGACTCTGATTGTTTCTGATAGTTCTTCACAAAAAAAAAAAAAGTCTGCTGGTGGAGCTCGATTTGTAATGAATTATGTGCTTCATTAGCATTGCAAATGTTTTTAATAAGCATGCTTACTCCAAATACACTTGACAAATGTAATTTCTTTGTAAGTATACTAAGTTTGCTGATACATTTTTAAAAAAATTAAAAATTACCTTTTTTTTGTCAGAACAAAATATTTTTATGAAAATGAGCTTTATTTTTTGTCATTAAAGTTCTGACACCTGAAAGTATTGGTTCTGGGCACATTCTAGCAAATTTTAAAAATTTTCCGCATTGCTGCAGTACAGCTACCAGTTTCCCAATGTAATGAAATCAATAAAAGCCATTTAAAGATCTTCAAGGCCCAAGGTTTCATTCTCTTTACAGTACATTCATCTTGATATTACAGCATTACAGCAAAATAAGACATCGAGACACACTAAAGCAAAAGTTAGGTCTTAAATAAGCCACTTGGCGCAGACCAATTAGGACACACAGTCTAAACATTTGAGTCATAATCATAGATTGTGCTAATTCCTTGCATCTTCGCTGCACTGCTGTTCTGTCACTCTACAGTAGCTATATTACAACAGCATCTGTCCCCTTTGGTATTTACCATGAACGGTTCACTCCATTGGTTTTCACACCAGTGCTCATTTACATACAGTGGACAAATACAAACACAAATACAATATAAATAATACAAATGCACATGTCAGGCAAACATTTGTGCAACTGCGCAATACCGTCTTGAGAAAAGATAAACGCGGCCCATCTGGTGAACGCAGCTTGTTGCCTGATCTGAGAAAAAAACGTTTGGCTTAAATGTTATTTCACGGACTCCGATTCAAATATCAGAAATGTTTAATACAAGATTAAAATGTTTAAAATGGAGACCTGCACCAAACAGATTGTCCTGTTGAATGTTTAGGGTGTCTATTAAATGTGTGATATTTTTGGCATAAAATCTCAGAAAAAAAAGGTACAAAAGCTGTCACTAGGGCGGCTTTCAAAAGGAAGTCATTTGTACCAATTTGGTACTAATATGTACCTTTAAGGTATTAATATGCACCCTTCAGGCATACAGTAAATAAGGTAAAAAAGTTCTTTTTGAAAAGGTACCACCCCAGTGACAGCTTTTGTACTTTATTTTTATGAGAGTGTAATAAAAATCATATTAAATTAAAGTTGAAAAGTTGAAGTTTAATGCGGATGTGGCACAGTTTGGCTATATACAGTAGAATCTCTGTAAACAAATTATTTACTATACTCTAATATTTCTTTATATATGACTTCAGCCTCTTTTAACGTCACTTGTTTGCACTTTGTGGGAAACAAAATAGGGGATTTTTAGCCCAAAATGTTATCCTTGTAGAAAAATTAGTTCACTCAGATTTTAAGAAGGGAATAATTCCCAGTGTTTTCACAGAAAATCTCTGAAGAGATTAGGACTGACTTGATCTAATTGTCAGTTGATGTCAGTTGAAGATATAGATCTTTGGAGTCTTAATTGCCCACAACCCGAGTCAGTTAATGGCATGAATAATCCATTTATTGATCCCAGGCTTGGCTTTTACCCACCCTGACAGGACTTATTTTCTCCAGTTCCTCCATCTGAAACACTTTTTGGTTTGTGACCCCTTTTATTCCAGATCCCGCACTGGATCCTGTGTCATTCGAGCAGACCGAGTTATTACAAAGCCGGCCAGTTCTCCTGTTCTCCAACTCCAGACACGTCCTGGAGTTCTTCATAACGCCGTCTGTGTACACCCGGTTCCTTGCTCCGAAATTCAAGGGATTGGAGTTCACCACTGGATCCCTCACGTCTCCTCTAGCTTTCCGTCGCATTCCACTCCTCAGCTTCATTCCGTCGCAGCAGCACGAATGCGTCCTGCACACCGCCTGAAATCCCCTCTTGAAGTTCTCATTGTAATACCCGTAGATAATGGGGTTGACGCTCGAGTTCGAGAACGCCAACCAGTGAGCAAACGGGAACACGTAGCTGCTCAGGAGTTCCAACTCGTCTTCATTTAGACCTCCGTAGTCCGTGAGGAGCATCAAAGTCCACAGAGGCAGCCAGGAGAGTGTGAATAACAAGGCCACGATACTCAACATCTTAATCACTTTGATCTTCTTTTGGGAAATGAGGGGCCGGCCTTCCTTCTGGGCTCCAGGGGCCAGAGGCGAGGCGTGAGGCTGTCCGCTTTCATGCTGATCGTTCCCAGAGATCACAGAGGTGGTGTAGAGTTTGATCCCAATTCGTCCGTACATAAGAGTTATCAGGGTGAGGGGAATGAGGTAAATGTGTGCGAACAGGACGGTGGTGTAGACTTTTCTCATCTGTGGGTTGGCCCAGTTCTCAAAGCATGAGAAAAGTGGGTATGTGTGGTTGTAGTCTTCATTGTGGACCATGTAATGATGCTCCACTCTCTCCACAGTTAACGTCACAGCTGATGGACACATAATGACCACTGCAAGCACCCAGATCATCACTATGGTCACCTTGGCAACCAGCAGACTGAGTTTGGGTTGGAATGGATACACAATGCAACGGAACCTGAAGGAGATTGGAACAGAGCTCTTCACAGCTGAAACAAATCTGTCAGGCATAAACTCTATGCCAATGTGAGTTAATCCTCTACTTTTTTCTGTATTTACTTTCTTTTTCTCACATTTTAAATGTTTTCTTCATCTCACTCCTCCTTTTTATAATTTTCTCTATTTCATCATAAAACATAATCTATATGTTTTTATGTAAACCTATTTTCTGAACAGACCAGAGAAGTGGTAAAAAAAAAAAAACCTTTCTCACACAGGATTTGATGATATGCAAATTCAGAGTTTTCCTTTTTGAAGCACCGGACCACTTACTGGGTGAATCTCACAATGTCCAGGTCACATTTCAGCCCAAAATCAAATGAAGAAAAAAAAAAAGAAATTATATTTTGAATAAAGAAAATTAAGGCTTTTTAAGAGCCATTAAGATTCTTTTTGATTTTTATGTATATATTTACATATATATTTCTTATTATAAATGTTGAAGACTATTTGCTGCTCATATAGTTAAGAACCATTGTCATTTTTAATAATTAAGTTCCAATAATAATTGCACCAAATCAGCATATTAGAATGATTTCTGAAGGATCATGTGACACTGAAGACTGGAGTAATGATGCTGAAAATTCAGATTTGCATCACAGAAATAAATTACATTTTTAAATATACTAAAACAGAAAACAGTTATTTGTTATTTCATAATATTACTGTTTTTTAAATATAATATATTATATATATAATATAACTATATGTATTATAATTAAAATAATATATATTTTCTATAGAACATATGTCATGAAAATAATGGCTTTCTGTTTAAAATTGCACCAAATCAGCATATTAGAATGATTTCTGAAGGATCATGTGACACTGAAGACTGGAGTAATGATGCTGAAAATTCAGATTTGCATCACAGAAATAAATTACATTTTAAAATATACTAAAACAGAAAACAGTTATTTGTTATTTCATAATATTACTGTTTTTTAAATATAATATATTATATATATAATATAACTATATGTATTATAATTAAAATAATATATATTTTCTATAGAACATATGTCATGAAAATAATGGCACAAAAAAAATTTCTTTTGTATTTCTTTCTGTTTAATTTCAATTAGATTTTGAACTGTTCTTGACAAGTTTTGTGAGACTCAAACTGATAACAACACTGACCTGTCCACTGCGATGGCCACCAGCGTGAACACAGAAGCAGACACGGACATGCCCTGCACCAGACCACTCATCTTACAGACTGTGTTTGTGAACGGCCAACCTTGGAGGAAAAGAAAAAATATGAAATGACTGACAAGGAGAATTGTGCTACATAAAGCCCCCTCAAAACACACACACACATCTTTTAGGTGAAAGATTGCTGAACGCAGAGAGAGTGAAAGATTCTTCTCGTTTCATCAGCAGGATGTCTGAGCTGAATGCTGCAACTGTAATATAAGAGGACTTAAAGAAGATTCTCCTCAATCTTTTCCATGTACACAAGATGCTTGCAAAAATTTCTGCTTGGCAGGAAGATGTAGTTTTTTTTTTTTTTTTCACAAAAGGGTCTCCCTCAAGCCCAAGGACAAAAGGTTTAGTTGCCCCCGTTTTTGTTGGCCTTGCCTCACAATACTGAATTTCTGCTAACATTAAAAGATCTGTTCACTTGTGGGCAATGCCTGCTATAATGGCAATGACTCAAGTCATTCAGCATATTTATACCCTGTGAAATGCTCTTTAATAATACTGTGGACTGTAGAGTAGAATAAATAATATTGCAATGCTATTGGCTATGGATATAATCAGGTTGCATTGACAGATCTGGTTTTGTCTCCTTCCAGTACATTTTAAGCCTAGCAACAAAGGCAATTTGTTGAAAGGTGAGAAACACAAAGTGGAACAATGTAAATAAATGTTCCCAGAACTATACAGTCACTGACGAATATCAATATACAGACCAGATGAACAGGAGTTAACGAACACTTTAGCGCTATTCAGATGGTTTATTTCTCCAGAATGAAGCGTGTAAAGATAATTTGCATGATTTTTATCAGGACAGCAGTTATTTTACCAGTTACTGTATGATCATTATATCAATAATGGTGTTTGATGTTATAGTCTGGGTTCTGTAAGTAAAAATACAGCAAAAACAGCAATATTGTGAGATATTATTACAATTTAAAATAACTGTTTACTATTTCAATGTATTTTAAAATTGTATTTATTCCTGTGATGCAAAGCTGAATTTTTATCAGCCATTACTCCAGTCTTCAGTGGCTCGTGATCCTTCAGAAATCATTCTAATATGCTGATTTGCTGTTCAAGAAACATAGCTTATTATTATCA
Organism: Sinocyclocheilus grahami; assembly: GCF_001515645.1. NCBI lineage: Eukaryota > Metazoa > Chordata > Actinopteri > Cypriniformes > Cyprinidae > Sinocyclocheilus > Sinocyclocheilus grahami. The sequence goes on along the minus strand of NW_015505448.1, from coordinate 73,531 downwards.
GTGCTGAAAACAGTTGTACTGTTGAAAGTGATACATTTTTTCAGGAATCTTTCATGAATAGAAAGTTCAAAAGAAAAAACAAAAATATTTGGTAACATTATAGAGGTCTTGTCCCATTAAATTTAATAGCAGAATAATTAATTTTAAAAAATGTACATAGTAATAATTATTATTATTATAATTTTTACAAAAGAGAATGACACTTATGGGCCATTTTTTTTATTGAATTGCACACAGATTATCAGCTTGAATCAGTCTGATGAGTCATTCACTGAATGAACTAAATCCAAATAAACAAAGTCATTGCTTTCAATCATATCATACTTGAAATTAAACATAGTTAATGTGTACTTGAGGCTTGCGAAAGTTAAACCAGCACTTTATTTTACAGTACATGCACTTTCATGTACTGTATGTCTGTGTTGACAGATTCTGTGTGGGCCTATGAGCACCATAATGTGCAGATTTTGGACAGCTAGGACGGCTGGTATGAAAAAGTAATTAATACATCTGGACTGGACAGAGAAAAAGAAAAAGAGAGGCCAGGGACCAATGAGCGCTTCTGCCTGTGGTCTATCTCTCAATAGCCCACGGCTATTCTGTGCTTGTGAAGAAAGCGATCAATATTGTCAGTTCTCACTGGAGGCATTTCATAAGAAAAGGAGGATGCAATCATAGTCCAGAATGAACAATCATGCCCATCTTCTTCTACACAACCGCTATACACAATGTTTTCAACCAGAAATTATGATTCATTGATAAGTACCTTTAATGCAATGCAAGTCACTTTGAATAAAAGCATTAATGTAAATGTAGCAAGATAAAGAACTTCAGAGTAGTGAAGGGGACTTTTTATCTTGGAGCACCTATACAACTTGAAGCTATAACAACACGGTTTCACAATATCCAGGGCACTAATTGTGTTCTATATGAGATTTGTGTGTGTTTGATATCTAGGATAAATGCTAGAGTAAAATGAAAATTTTATTTTTATATAGTGGTGGATGAAGTACCTGAAAGCCACACTTAAGTAAAAGTACAGATATCTTATCATGAAAATGACTTTGGTAGGAGTTGAGAATATTACTTGAGTAAAAGTTTTAATGTAATATTTATTGTACTTAAGTATAAAAATATATATTTTTATATTAAACGTACTTAAGTATTGAAAGTAAAAGTACAAGTAAATGCAAAATGGAAAAGGAGCAAATAAATATATTTAAAAAATGTATACACAGTTTGAGCAGCAGGATTGTGTTCAGTTTTAACTCTTTCTTCCATTTTGTATCTTTGGGATAGCTTAAGAGGCACTTAAGAGAAAACTTTTCTGGAATCTGCATCTGAAGTGGCATTTTAATGTATTTACAGAGTTTAATGTAGCTCTGAGATAGAATTGTTTCATAATTCCCAATAAATAGATTATGATCCACAAATAAATGTAAAGAGATTAACAAAACAATAAGCATATTGATAAATAAACAGAATGAGATCCACAATTAAAATTTAAAATTGTGAGTTTCACAAACATGAATTAAATTCACAAATAAATAAAATGAGATTTGCACATAATAAACATATTCACAAATATCTTTTATGTCACAAACACAACTTTCATTTGTGAATCGCGTCCTGTGCATTTGTAGATTGCTGCACACATTTGTGGATCGCTCCCCGTACATTTGTGAATGAATTTCTAGCTTCAAGACGCTTGACAATCTAAAAATTTGTGGATTGCACCCACCGTCTACTCAAGCCAATCAGATAACAGCTACACTTCGCTGACCAATCGTAGCACGTTCTCGCTATAACCAATCACGTTTTGCTTTGCTTATATTTGTGATTATGTTTATTTGCAAATCTTGTTTTATTTATTTGTGAATTAAATACATTTTTGTGGCGCTCTAAGATTTATTTTTGAATCTCATTCTATCTATTTGTCAATATGTTTAATTTTTGTTAATCCTTTAAAAAAAATTTGTGGATCATAAACTATATATTTGGAATGATGCAACACCGTCTCCATACAGAGGGGACATGAATGCATTTAACTTGCAGTTACAAATGCATAAATAATGCTTTGTTTTAAACATAAAACATTGAATACTGATATTTGAAATGATTTAAAACATGAAAAAATAGTTGAAATGTGAAATTAAACCTGCCAATAGGTGGCAGCAAGTCTCTGTTAATGAGTGAGTCATTGAGATTCAACCGATTCATTCAAACGGCTCAGGCACGAAGCATTTGACTGTGTTAAAGGGGTCATATGATGCGATTTCATGTTTTCCTTTGTTTTTGGAGTGTTAAAAGTTGTTCGTGCATACAGAAGATTCATAAAGTCGCAGCCACGCCTACCTAAAACGGCTCGTTCTAACACGCCCCACATGTCTACCTCACTATGTGGGAAGATTTGTATAACGCCGCCCAAATGTTCACGCAAAGAAAGGTGTAATTATTCTTCTCGCTGTAGTATTGTTGCTGCCGCCATGTTGTGGAGACGCGGTGTGTTTCGTTGCGAAAGCCTAACTACTTTGTTTTGCCTTCCAAAAGAGGACACAACTAGAAATCAGTGGTTAAGTTTTATTTATCACACTGTTCCAAAACAATACAACCCAAATATTTGAGTGTGTGCAGCACATTTTATGGATTAAAGTTTCCTGAACCTGGTAAGGGACGTAACATTTCCGTCACACGCTTGAGGAATTCGGCCAATCACAACACACTAGATAGCTGGCCAATCAGAGCACACCACGCTTTTCTGAAGGATGAGCTTTGTAAAAATCAGAAAGACGGGGCATAGAGGAGCAACAATAATACAGTATGTGAAAAAATCATGTGTTTTTTTAAACCTTAAACTGCGTAAACACATTGCATTACACCAAATACATGAAATAATGTTTTTTTCATATGACCCCGCTAATGAATGAGTCACTGAATCCTTCATCCAACCGATTTGCTCAGAAAGCAGATTAATTCAATAAGGAAACACCGTCCTGTGTGTTGCTCAGAGACGCAAAACAGTACTGAGATCTTTGTTTGGAACTATTTTGTTGGCAAAAAAGTTGTTCGTGCATACAGAAGATTCATAAAGTCGCAAAGATTAAAGTCTTAAACCCAAAGAGATATTCTTTATAAAAGTGAATGCACAGCCACGCCTACCTAAAACGACTCGTTCAAACACGCCCCCACATATCTACATCACTGTGTGGGGAGATTTGCATAACACCGCCCAAATGTATTCGCAAAGAAAGGCGGCGTAACTTTTATTCTCGCTGTAGTATTGTTGCCGCCGCCGCCATGTTGTGGAGACGCGGTGTGTTTCGTTGCGAAAGCCTAACTACTTTGTTTTGCCTTCCAAAAGAGGACACAACTAGAAATCAGTGGTTAAGTTTTATTTATCACACTGTTCCAAAACAATACAACCCAAATATTTGAGTGTGTGCAGCACATTTTATGGATTAAAGTTTCCTGAACCTGGTAAGGGACGTAACATTTCCGTCACACGCTTGAGGAATTCGGCCAATCACAACACACTAGATAGCTGGCCAATCAGAGCACACCACGCTTTTCTGAAGGATGAGCTTTGTAAAAATCAGAAAGACGGGGCATAGAGGAGCAACAATAATACAGTATGTGAAAAAATCATGTGTTTTTTTAAACCTTAAACTGCGTAAACACATTGCATTACACCAAATACATGAAATAATGTTTTTTTCATATGACCCCGCTAATGAATGAGTCACTGAATCCTTCATCCAACCGATTTGCTCAGAAAGCAGATTAATTCAATAAGGAAACACCGTCCTGTGTGTTGCTCAGAGACGCAAAACAGTACTGAGATCTTTGTTTGGAACTATTTTGTTGGCAAAATTTAGCAGAAACAGGCAATATTGTGTCTAAAATGTAAGTCACTTAATGCTAATTTTATTAGACTTGTATAAAATCAATATTACATTTGTTGTCATGCTGATATCTGGAGAAAAACGGCACTCTTCGTGTGATATAGATTAACTATATTAAATGACTTAAAGGGGCATTTTTGCTTTGAATTTTGATGATGCAAAATGCGACTAAATCACGTAGTGTATGCATGCACTCTCTGTGTGTGTTTTTGTGATATTCTGTCAGATCGCAGATGATATATCGCACACCCCAGCCTCGAATTGAGTGGAAAATGAAATCAACCGCCGTTGTGCGAGCACTTGTTTGCACATGAGCAAAGGTGTTTTTTAGGAGTCTCAACTTGCAAGCGCCAGACCATTGATTCATCAAACCTGTCTGTGTTCTTCTGACTTTATTTTGTAGTAAGTAACGAATTTGCTGCGGGGAAATGTATAGGAGTAAAAGTATACATTTTCTCATCCTCCCAAAAATACTTACACCACTGTAATTTACATCACTGTTTTTATATCTAATGTAGGAGATTAGAGATGCTGCATGGGAGCTTATTGCAATGGACACTTTGGTGAATTACGTACAAAGATGAAGCTCTTAGTTCTTGAGCACATAGGCGTAGCTTTAACAGAGGGTTCATGAAGGAAACGTAATGAACCTTGTGCTGTCATTATTGCAAAAATCAGCACAGACAGAATGATTGGGATTTTGTATTATCCTGAACAATCCTGAACAATTTTGTGGTAATGACTGTCTGGCTGTGCATTATCCTGCTCATTATATGGCTACTTAACAAATACGTAACTAATTGGACACGAAGTATCCATTTGAGTTTAATTAATTTTACTGTCTGATTTGGACAGACCACAGAGAGACAGGAAATGTATGCTTTTAGATGAACGGTCAGTTATACAGTGCTGCCATAGACAATGGTCTGCTGAATGGACCAATCAGAAGTATTCAAGAAGGCACATAATAAATTTGGATATTATAAACAATGTAACAGCATGAGAGAGAGAGAGAGAGAATTTTCCTCCAGAGCTAAAAAAAAACAGGATGACACAGACCATGGAGACATCAATACTAAATATGTTCGACAGGCCAAACTGTAGTTTCATCAGAAAAACACGTTGGTACAGTTTAACAAGAACATTTTGTTTAAACTAAATGTGTTGTTTTAAAAAAAGACAGAAAGAGGCAGACTAACTTTACTCCACACTAAGCAAATTTATGTTCTTTCAGACCTAACTGCAATTTTCTGAGATTCAGAGGGCAAAATCTACTGTAACTGTTCCAGCACAAACACCAGCACACAACAGAAATGTTGATGACTGTATCACCACCACCTGCTTTGTTAAAGAAATGTGTATATATAAGCTTATGTCACAAACACAACTTTCATTTGTGAATCGCGTCCTGTGCATTTGTAGATTGCTGCACACATTTGTGGATCGCTCCCCGTACATTTGTGAATGAATTTCTAGCTTCAAGACGCTTGACAATCTAAAAATTTGTGGATTGCACCCACCGTCTACTCAAGCCAATCAGATAACAGCTACACTTCGCTGACCAATCGTAGCACGTTCTCGCTATAACCAATCACGTTTTGCTTTGCTTATATTTGTGATTATGTTTATTTGCAAATCTTGTTTTATTTATTTGTGAATTAAATACATTTTTGTGGCGCTCTAAGATTTATTTTTGAATCTCATTCTATCTATTTGTCAATATGTTTAATTTTTGTTAATCCTTTAAAAAAAATTTGTGGATCATAAACTATATATTTGGAATGATGCAACACCGTCTCCATACAGAGGGGACATGAATGCATTTAACTTGCAGTTACAAATGCATAAATAATGCTTTGTTTTAAACATAAAACATTGAATACTGATATTTGAAATGATTTAAAACATGAAAAAATAGTTGAAATGTGAAATTAAACCTGCCAATAGGTGGCAGCAAGTCTCTGTTAATGAGTGAGTCATTGAGATTCAACCGATTCATTCAAACGGCTCAGGCACGAAGCATTTGACTGTGTTAAAGGGGTCATATGATGCGATTTCATGTTTTCCTTTGTTTTTGGAGTGTTAAAAGTTGTTCGTGCATACAGAAGATTCATAAAGTCGCAAAGATTAAAGTCTTAAACCCAAAGAGATATTCTTTATAAAAGTGAATGCACAGCCACGCCTACCTAAAACGACTCGTTCAAACACGCCCCCACATATCTACATCACTGTGTGGGGAGATTTGCATAACACCGCCCAAATGTATTCGCAAAGAAAGGCGGCGTAACTTTTATTCTCGCTGTAGTATTGTTGCCGCCGCCGCCATGTTGTGGAGACGCGGTGTGTTTCGTTGCGAAAGCCTAACTACTTTGTTTTGCCTTCCAAAAGAGGACACAACTAGAAATCAGTGGTTAAGTTTTATTTATCACACTGTTCCAAAACAATACAACCCAAATATTTGAGTGTGTGCAGCACATTTTATGGATTAAAGTTTCCTGAACCTGGTAAGGGACGTAACATTTCCGTCACACGCTTGAGGAATTCGGCCAATCACAACACACTAGATAGCTGGCCAATCAGAGCACACCACGCTTTTCTGAAGGATGAGCTTTGTAAAAATCAGAAAGACGGGGCATAGAGGAGCAACAATAATACAGTATGTGAAAAAATCATGTGTTTTTTTAAACCTTAAACTGCGTAAACACATTGCATTACACCAAATACATGAAATAATGTTTTTTTCATATGACCCCGCTAATGAATGAGTCACTGAATCCTTCATCCAACCGATTTGCTCAGAAAGCAGATTAATTCAATAAGGAAACACCGTCCTGTGTGTTGCTCAGAGACGCAAAACAGTACTGAGATCTTTGTTTGGAACTATTTTGTTGGCAAAATTTAGCAGAAACAGGCAATATTGTGTCTAAAATGTAAGTCACTTAATGCTAATTTTATTAGACTTGTATAAAATCAATATTACATTTGTTGTCATGCTGATATCTGGAGAAAAACGGCACTCTTCGTGTGATATAGATTAACTATATTAAATGACTTAAAGGGGCATTTTTGCTTTGAATTTTGATGATGCAAAATGCGACTAAATCACGTAGTGTATGCATGCACTCTCTGTGTGTGTTTTTGTGATATTCTGTCAGATCGCAGATGATATATCGCACACCCCAGCCTCGAATTGAGTGGAAAATGAAATCAACCGCCGTTGTGCGAGCACTTGTTTGCACATGAGCAAAGGTGTTTTTTAGGAGTCTCAACTTGCAAGCGCCAGACCATTGATTCATCAAACCTGTCTGTGTTCTTCTGACTTTATTTTGTAGTAAGTAACGAATTTGCTGCGGGGAAATGTATAGGAGTAAAAGTATACATTTTCTCATCCTCCCAAAAATACTTACACCACTGTAATTTACATCACTGTTTTTATATCTAATGTAGGAGATTAGAGATGCTGCATGGGAGCTTATTGCAATGGACACTTTGGTGAATTACGTACAAAGATGAAGCTCTTAGTTCTTGAGCACATAGGCGTAGCTTTAACAGAGGGTTCATGAAGGAAACGTAATGAACCTTGTGCTGTCATTATTGCAAAAATCAGCACAGACAGAATGATTGGGATTTTGTATTATCCTGAACAATCCTGAACAATTTTGTGGTAATGACTGTCTGGCTGTGCATTATCCTGCTCATTATATGGCTACTTAACAAATACGTAACTAATTGGACACGAAGTATCCATTTGAGTTTAATTAATTTTACTGTCTGATTTGGACAGACCACAGAGAGACAGGAAATGTATGCTTTTAGATGAACGGTCAGTTATACAGTGCTGCCATAGACAATGGTCTGCTGAATGGACCAATCAGAAGTATTCAAGAAGGCACATAATAAATTTGGATATTATAAACAATGTAACAGCATGAGAGAGAGAGAGAGAGAGAGAATTTTCCTCCAGAGCTAAAAAAAAAACAGGATGACACAGACCATGGAGACATCAATACTAAATATGTTCGACAGGCCAAACTGTAGTTTCATCAGAAAAACACGTTGGTACAGTTTAACAAGAACATTTTGTTTAAACTAAATGTGTTGTTTTAAAAAAAGACAGAAAGAGGCAGACTAACTTTACTCCACACTAAGCAAATTTATGTTCTTTCAGACCTAACTGCAATTTTCTGAGATTCAGAGGGCAAAATCTACTGTAACTGTTCCAGCACAAACACCAGCACACAACAGAAATGTTGATGACTGTATCACCACCACCTGCTTTGTTAAAGAAATGTGTATATATAAGCTTTTAAAGCCTTTTAAAGACAGTGCAAGTACTGTGTAGAGAGAAAAGAAACCACTGAGGGAGTGTGAGGGCAAATGGGCTGTTGAAAAGACCGGCATAGCTGCCCATCAGTGCATTTTTTGTTTTGTATGTTGGTGTGGTGATGTCTCTACCAGGCCTATTAATCAGCTTGTTGAACAGCATTCCACAGTTAAAGGTCATTTATAGGGTATTATGTGCAAGATGGTATTGCAGTAATTCAATTTTCACTATTTATTTACAGGTGGTAAATGTGGGCCAACTCTCTGAAAATATAATACTCATTTGTTTGTTTGCCTCACCTCTATAAAAAAAAAGAAAGAAAAAAAAAGAGTTTTATTTATGGTTAACCTAGTAGCAATAATTTTTATTTTAATAGAATTATTAAAAATAAAACTAAATTATTTTTTGTTTTATTGATATTTACTATAATTTCCTAAAAAAACGATTTACTTAATTAAAATATGCAACACAGTTCTTCAACAGTTTTTCACATTTTCATTTCATTGCATTCAATCCACTTAAATTTGTAAAATTGCAGTTAACCTAATCCATTTGTGTTGGGATGACATTAATTATTTTTGTTGTATTAACTGAAACTAGGCAGTTTTTATCTTCCAAGCCAGGGTTATTTTAGCATTACCTATATTTTATTATAGTATTCATTCATATTTTTTATTTATTTTTCTTTTAATATTTTCAGTCTTTACTTTAATTTTAGTTGAAGTTTCAGACATTTTATTAAGTGCTTTTGTCATTTTTGTTAGTTTTCCTAATTAGCTTTAATTTATTTTATTTTAGTTTTAGTTAACAATAACAACAACAACATAAACACTAGGTCCAGTGTTCTTTTGGACCCCATTGACATTCATTGTAAGACAGCTAAAACATTGTTCAAAATATCTTCTTTTACGTCCTCCAGAAGAAAGACTTGTTTGGAACGACACGAGGTGTAAATTTTAAATTTTTGAGTAAACTATCAAGGCACACTGTTCTCGGCTTTGCTCCAGAAAGCAGGCTAGTCAACACAGACAACTCTGTTTTTGCAAAAGTGCTAGAATTAAAGAAAGTATGCTTTTGCCCTCATTGTGTGACAAAGTTAATCCTTTTGCTCAGAATGAACAAGCACACATGCTAACCGGCAAAACATGCTGACCTGAGAGTCGAAACAGCATTTTCTGTTCCGACCCGAATCCAGTATTTGATTAGACCCTTTTGTTCTAAAGAGAATTCACATATGTTCTGCCGCCAGTGAATGTCAGAATAGGTCAATGCTGCACGAGTATTAGCACTAGATTTAGAACTGTGGGACTGATGTACAAGCCTCCGTAATACAGTGGATAAGAGCAAACTGGCCTCGGGTTCAGCACAGTAATAAGAGAGACCTGCTCTGTGCAGAGATGCTCAAAAGTTGTGCTTTTCGCCATGAGGGGTGAAAAAGGTTTATAGCTAAAGAAGTGATCAAGGCAAAAGACAGGATCAGGATGTTTTTTTCTCTCTACCTGTAATGAGGTTGTCCACCAGGGTTGTCGGGATACAGAAAACCCCCACCAGAAGGTCGCTCACAGCCAGGTTGAGGATGAAGAGGTTCGTGACTGTTCTCATCCGCCGGTTCTCCAGCACAATCAGACACACCAAGCCATTTCCCACCATGCACAGCAGGAAGATGAAGAGGTAGGCCACAGTCAGGGCGGCAGCCACAGGTAGAGAGTGCTGGTAGTAAGGGTAGTAGGTGATACTGGTGTGGTTGGTGACATTACTGTTGTTTGCGTAATCATTCTGGAGGCTGCTGTTCAAATAGGGTGCGGAAAGCTCCTGCGACATCTCCATTTCTGCTGGCTCCTCCGCCATGATGTCCCACTTGCTATGCGCCTGATGTTGAACACAAATCACAAACACACCACAGTAGAGCCAATTCAAATCAATATTGTCAAAATGGAGACAAAGATGACTTTTCAGTGTAAAATTTAATTTGTGCAAAGAATTTGGGCACCAGGGTGCATCAGGAAAATGGGAATGTGCAGTCAATTTCAACAGGATGCATCTGATGCATTCCTAAGAGACTGTTCATTGCTCAGATTTTATGTGATTTTATGCATGATAGTGAGTTTAAAACAATTCATGCTATTGTGAAAATATACGTACTGTATGGACAAAAATTGCTTTGGAAATATAATGAACACACGAATGGCTACATTTGCATTTCCAGAAGAAATCGGCAGAGCTTGCAAGGCAGAAAATATTTACACTGCAGAAAGTTTTTTTTAATCCAATAAAATAAATCCAATAAATTTCCATTAAAAACTGCATTTAATGATCTTAAAAAATATAAACATACAATTAATATTATATCCATCCATCTATTCTCCAAACTTGTCTTCTGTAGGAGGAATATAAATACCATACATTTTTCTAAAAGTTTATTCTTCTTGGTAATTTTTTTTTTAATGCGTAAATCTCACACAAGTTTAAATGGTTTATGCTTAAAAATACCAATGGGGAAATTAAAAAAAAACTAAACAAATGCAGTGCAAGTATAAGATTAGGTTTTAAAAGTTTAGATTTAGTTGTATGGTTTTGGTTCTACAACATGATTCAGAAGATAAAAAAGTCCACAAAAAAGTCCACAAATAACAATTCAGTATGCAAATGATGATGATGTTATTGCTTTGCTCTCAGTGCTGGAATACTGAACATTCTGTGCAAGTTAACAGCTTATTATTATTTTTCATCTGATAGCACACCTAAGGCTGAAATTATATTAAAAAAAATTTAATCCAATAAAATAAATCCAATAAATTTCCATTAAAAACTGCATTTAATGATCTTAAAAAATATAAACATACAATTAATATTATATCCATCCATCTATTCTCCAAACTTGTCTTCTGTAGGAGGAATATAAATACCATACATTTTTCTAAAAGTTTATTCTTCTTGGTAATTTTTTTTTTAATGCGTAAATCTCACACAAGTTTAAATGGTTTATGCTTAAAAATACCAATGGGGAAATTAAAAAAAAACTAAACAAATGCAGTGCAAGTATAAGATTAGGTTTTAAAAGTTTAGATTTAGTTGTATGGTTTTGGTTCTACAACATGATTCAGAAGATAAAAAAGTCCACAAAAAAGTCCACAAATAACAATTCAGTATGCAAATGATGATTATGTTATTGCTTTGCTCTCAGTGCTGGAATACTGAACATTCTGTGCAAGTTAACAGCTTATTATTATTTTTCATCTGATAGCACACCTAAGGCTGAAATTATATTAAAAAAAAATTTTTAACTGAAATAATTTCAGTAGTTGAATAGTGGTTTGGACCAAATTTATAGAATGCCTGAGGAAAATCAATACAATGCTGTCTTAAATATGAACGCCTACAGAATTAATTGAAGTGAAATAGTTTGTGTGATGGAATTATAATGTATGTGAAGGTCTGCTTTTTTCTTTCCCAGCGTCAGACAGTAAAAGAATGGCATTCTGAGGGAAAGTTGACTGGAGAGATGAAATTGAAATCCATGACCTTACAGCACTAATTGTTCTTCTGTTTCCTTTGCTTTTAAACGGACGTTTTAATGGAAGTGCTAAATCTATGCTTGGAGCAGATCAAAACAATTAAACATAACAATACAATTATCTAACCACAGAACTGCTATTAAAGCTCATTCTGATTAATACTGACCAACATGAAAACAGAGTTCAAAGACTTTATGAGCACACTGTTTTGTATGTTCTTGTAATTAAACTGTAATTAAAAAATCCAATAAAATGGATATGATTACCACCCACAAGGTCTCAATTTCTCCAGCCATTAAGGTCCTGAAAACATTTTGGAGCTGGAGTTGTGTCCTGTGGTGCAAAGCTGTTGAGTTGCTGCAAGTCATAAAACAATAGAGGGAGACATGCTGAGAAATGAGAAAGTGAATAACCTCAAGAGTTCTCTATCAAACTCTGTCTTAGATAAAACTGAAGACTTGTCACTGTGATTAAGGATGCACTGTCCGCAAGGTCGCTGTAAATGACTAGCTAGACATTCGTGTTTTTTTCAGTTTAAAGCTCCAGCATTCTGTCCAACCTTAGAACAAATTAATTAAAAATCCTCACAGCATATACTGAATATGCTCTATTAATTAGAGATTTTTAATTCTTATTTAACAGAGATTGCAATTCAGATTCAATTAAGATTCAGTTGACTTTCTCCATCTTGCATTGTCCGAAGAGCTTTGATCTTTTTTTTTTCTTCTGTGACCTTTTTTAAATGTGAGCAATGTAAGGAGCTCTGATTCACTCAGTCTAAAAGCCTCACTGACAGCTGAGAAAAAAATTGTGATCCATAGATGTTAGCCACTGTTGATTTTAAATGCATAAGCATGACAGTATTTGCACGTCTCATCCTTTCAATGAACAATTAATTCCGTTTTGAACCACATGAATTATTTTAATCATGTGAGAGGCTGGCAGTCATTAATTCCATTAGTAGCAGAAAATAACGCATTAATTGACTTTCAAAGTGAGACTATGAGGCAAACGTATTGGAGGGTTTAAAGGTAAGAAATGTGGTATGTTTCTAAGAAAGAGGAAAGTTGGATGTTTGTAAGAAACAAATTCATCAAGACATATTTAACTTGAAACCATTGCTTCTGGCCATAATACAAGTTCATATCCCATAATGCTTCCTCCAGTGAAAAAGTCAATCCTCTGTTGTCCTCTCAAATCCACTGACATAACTGATTAGAACTCTTTTGGAATTTTTTTGCCTGATCTATGCATATTTCTCTCTTGATGCTAAATTTATCCAGATTCATTCCAATGAAGAAACAAATTCATATACATCTTGGGTGGCCTGAGGGTGAGCCTGTCAACAAATTTTACAAACTATATATTAAAAACTATAACTATGAAACTATAATTGAATTCAATTAAATCAATTGAATTTTTTTTAATTAATATCCCTGCTATATTATTTAAATGTTTTGTTTATTTATATCAACTTCTAGTTTCTGTGGTTGGAGCCTATGAATAGCAGATGAGAGGAGCTGAAAGATTATATAAAACTTTGAAGTGACAAGGCTGGAAAGCAGTTCTGGTAACAAATCACACTAAGCTCATGCTAACTAACGTTGAAGTATTATGGCTTTACGTTTGAAACAATGTAATAATTGTACATTTTTAATGCTTTTTTCCTGTGCTACAATTTAAAAAAATTGCAACTTCCTGTTTGTATTTACAGATAGCAGCATGGGTTGAAATTGTCTTTGGCTGTTAACAGTAACAAATACAGCAACAACAACGTAATACGTTTTAGTCTGGGTTATGATGCATTTACAGATGTATCCTAAGTCAATTTCCTCATCATGAGAGGCATAAGTCTAACGCTTCCATCACGGAGGAAAGAGAAAATGATAAAATGTCTTTTCAGAAGCAAATTAAACAAGTTATATGAAGGAATTCACTTTCACTAAAGTCTCTGCAACCCTTTTTTTATTTTTTTTTATATCAGCTACAATATTTTATGTAATCAGTTCAGTGTAATTTGCTGGTTAATTGAAAGAACAATTACTTGTCGTCTTCATATTCTTCAATACTTTTTTATTGTATCTAATGACCCTCAATTTGCACGACCTGAGTGGAACTGCACCATGAGTTCACTTAATTGTCTTACAACAGTTCACTGGAAAGGCCAGAACTGATTGTACAAATATTATTGTGAAGCACACTCTTTGTTCTTACCAAAAAGTCTTTGAGCACCAATTGATTGCAATCTTCAGACCATTTGATCAATCAACTAAGTGAGTGGTGAACTGTCATGCAGTCTGTCTTCCATTTCGCTTTGTGATTCATAGGAAATGTTTCAGACTAACCGGTGTTGAAAACCACCCAGAATATAATAAGCAGCAAGTTGCCCAGCATTAGTAATGCTGCACTCAGGGCCGTCACAAAAAAGTACCAGCTTTACCAAAGAATGCACAGCAAGACACTTCACATCATGCTTTGGGTTTTCACATTTCTGAAAGACTGAGTCTCTTATATTAGCAGAGGGAATTAGAACTGCAGTATAAAATGTCACTTCATGATTTCAACTTCTGATAGAACTGTCGGGGGTGAGAAGAAAGCCTGCAGGACTGGACTCAAGGTTTCTAGATTTGCCACTGCTTTGTCATGGCCTGCCAGTGCCTCTGAGATCTAAGTGAAACCTTTCACAAAAACTTTCTTGAACAATTACACAAACATAGGGCAACCTGTGGTATACTGTACAGAAGGCAACATGAGACTGTCTAGGGGGCCAATGCACAAATAGATTATTTTCATTTTATCCATCCATCCAGAAGTAAGCACCTTTATATGTCGACTATACAGACATGTTACGACGCGGTTCAGGAATCTACACTGAATCAGACTGAAAGAAGTGTGTTACTGCAAAGACTTTGTTTATAGCTTGCTTATTTGTTGTTGGTGACCTAAAACTAAGTCTGTGCAATATTTATTGCAGATTTTAACAGGTAAATGGCAGGTTTGATTGTTGGCCTCATGTTAATTGGTAGGTATTTAGAATAGCCTGTTTCACTCAAGCCTCAAATTTTGTCTTCTCAAAGTTTGCTCTTAAAGTTGGGGAAAAGGTGAAATGTTTCTAGTTGTGGGGAGTATGGGCCTTAATTCCTGCATGTCTTTTCATCTGGACATGGGTCTTGATAATGTTATGTGATATATTGTAAAATATTATGATTCATATAGCATTTTTGATTGTATGTAGTACAAAATCTGCTTATTCAAGTCACAACCTGATCCCATTTAATGGGAATATGATGTAAACGAAAGTGACTCTCTGTTGTACCAAATATTGAGAAGTTTATATGTTGCTGCAAAAACATGTTTTTAAAGTAGAGCATATCCTGCTTTTCCAAGATCACTAACAGGTTTTAACGTGGGTGTCTTTGTGCTTAACTTTCAGCTTGTTCGTTTGATCTCTTTTTCAACTTGCCAAATGGAGGCTAAGAGCATTTTTTCTTAGCTAGACTGGAGTTTACTAAATATATGACTGTGGCGAGGGGGGCGTGGTTTAGCGGAGTCTGCAGCGGGAGAGAGCGGTCGGAGACGAGCGGTGAGTAAGTAGGTCAAGTGCATGATGACATTCACCTGCTTCTTGTTTCAGTGATTGGCCTGGAGAGATCGTAAAAAGCCTCAGGGGGAACAGAGAGGGAGGGAGAGACAGACTGAGGACTCGTGTGGGAGAGACTGTGGCCTGGGCATAAAGATACGCCGAAGTGCTATATAAGTTTTGTTTGTTTTGCAGCGCCAGAGCGCCTGCTTGTATTCGCTGTTCCTATGGGACGCCTAATAAATTTCCCGAGCCTCAGTCACGCTGACTCCGACTTCTTCCTTCCCTACTCAAGAACCCCATTACACTGGTGCTGAAACCCCGGGAGGAAGAAGTCTGGCCACTGCCATCATGCAGTCACCGCCAAGTTCGCCGTTTGCGGAAGTGATACAATCGCTCGCCGGCCTCCACCAAGAGCAGCATCAGGCATTGCTGGAGATGCGGGACGACCAGGAGCGTCGGTTCCGTGCGCTGATGCAGGCGCAACAGGAGGACCGGGAGCTGTTCCGGAGCTGGGTGGACCAGGAGGGTCGGGCAGGAGGGCCGACATCGAAGACCACCGTCGGCCTCCCGCAGCTGCCCCTGAACAAAATGGGACCACAGGACGATCCAGAGGCGTTCCTCAACCTCTTTGAGAAATCGGCTGAGGCATGTGGGTGGCCCCAGGAGCACTGGCCAGTGCGTCTGATACCACTGCTGTCAGGGGAGGCGCAGGTGGCGGCCCAACAACTGCCCCCTCAAAACCTCCTGGTCTTCACCGATCTGAAGCGAGCTATCCTGCAGCGGGTCGGCCGGAGCCCCGAACAACATCGCCAGCGGTTTCGCTCGCTGGATCTGGGGGAAAGTGGCCGACCCTTCGTGTTGGCTCAACAGCTCCGGGACGCCTGCCGCAAATGGCTGCTGGCCGGGGGAAGCGACGCCGAGCAGATCCTCGACCGAGTGGTGCTGGAGCAGTTCATCGGCCGTCTCCCAAAGAAGACGGCGGAGTGGGTCCAGTGCCACCGCCCGGCATCGCTGGACCTGGCCATCCAGTTGCGAGCTATCCTGCGGCGGGTCGGCCGGAGCCCAGAACAACATCGCCAGCGGTTTCGCTCGCTGGATCTGGGGGAAAGTGGCCAGCCCTTCGTGTTGGCTCAGCAGCTCCGGGACGCCTGCCGCAAATGGCTGCTGGCTGGGGGAAGCGACGCCAAGCAGATCCTCGACCGTGTGGTGCTGGAGCATTTTATCGGCCGTCTCCTGAAGAAGATGGCGGAGTGGGTCCAGTGCCACCGCCCGGCGTCGCTGGACCTGGCCATTCAGTTGGCGGAGGACCAGATGGTGGCGTGTCCGGATGACCCACAGGCTGCCCCCGATCAAGCTGGCCTGTACCAAATACCTGTGAGTATTAAGGGGGGTACTTATCTCGTTTTGGTGGATTCGGGGTGTAACCAGACCTCGATCCATCAAAGCTTGATTCAGCTCGAGGCATTGGATAGAAGCCGCATGGTTCCGGTGCGGTGTGTGCACGGGGATGTGGTGGAATATCCTCTAATGTCCGTGCTGATTCAATTTCGGGGTCAAAAACATAGTGTGGAGGTCGCAATTAATCCGCACCTCCGGCATCCGCTAATTTTGGGGACGAATTGGCCAGCCTTTAGTCAATTACTGGGTTATTTGTGTGCGGATGTATCTTGTGGAGAGAGAAAGCCGGAGACCAAAGCGGACGTGCAGGTGGGGGGGGCTGAACCGGGACCACGGGATACTGAGCCGGGGGAACGGAGTGCGAATGAGAGGCTAATCTTCTCTGAACGTGATGATTTCCCCCTGGAACAGTCCCAGGATGACTCCCTGAAACGGGCATTTGAACAGGTTCAGACTATCGACGGGCAGCCTCTCCATCCCGACCGTCCACTCTCGTATCCCTATTTTGCTGTTTTAAAAGAGTGGTTGTACCGAGTGACACAAGACACTCAGAAAAACAGGATGCAACCCAATTGTTGGTACCTAAAAGCCGTCGGGAAATGCTTTTCCAGGCGGCTCATTGTAATCCAATGGCGGGACATTTAGGACAGGCAGCGACACTAAATCGTCTCATGGCCCGATTCTTTTGGCCGGGCATTCACGAGAATGTGCGCAGGTGGTGCGCCGCTTGTCGTGAATGCCAGCTGGTAAACCCATCGGCCTCCCCAAAAGTGCCTTTGCGCCCTCTACCATTAATGCAGACCCCCTTCGAGAGAATTGGTATGGACCTCATCGGGCCATTAGAACGGTCGGCACGCGGGCA
>NW_015505448.1:55462-55822 GCF_001515645.1 Sinocyclocheilus grahami | reverse complement strand
TGATCAAGGCACGGCGTTCATGTCACATACGTTACGCGAACTGTACGAATTATTGGGCATTAAGTCGATTCGCACCAGCGTCTACCACCCACAAATAGACGGTCTGGTGGAACGGTTTAATCGCACGTTGAAAACCATGATTCGGAAGTTCGTTCACGAAGACGCCAAAAATTGGGACCGGTGGCTGGAACCCCTCTTGTTCGCTGTGCGGGAGGTCCCCCAAGCCTCCATGGGGTTCTCCCCCTGTGAGCTTCTCTATGGGCATCAGCCCCGCGGGGTGCTGGACGTCCTGAGAGAAACTTGGGAGGACGGGCCTTCAGAAAGCCAGAATGAAATTCAGTACGTGCTGGACCTGAGAGC
>NW_015505448.1:34444-36649 GCF_001515645.1 Sinocyclocheilus grahami | reverse complement strand
TGTGCGGATGTATCTTGTGGAGAGAGAAAGCCGGGGACCGGAGCGGACGTGCAGGTGGGGGAGGCTGAACCGGGACCACGGGATACTGACCCGGGGGAACGGAGCGCGAATGAGAGGCTAACCCTCTCTGAACGTGATGATTTCCCCCTGGAACAGTCCCAGGATGACTCCCTGAAACGGGCATTTGAACAGGTTCAGACTATCGACGGGCAGCCTCTCCATCCCGACCGTCCACTCTCGTATCCCTATTTTGCTGTTTTAAAAGAGTGGTTGTACCGAGTGACACAAGACACTCAGAAAAACAGGATGCAACCCAATTGTTGGTACCTAAAAGCCGTCGGGAAATGCTTTTCCAGGCGGCTCATTGTAATCCAATGGCGGGACATTTAATTTAGGGCAGGCAGCGACACTAAATCGTCTCATGGCCCGATTCTTTTGGCCGGGCATTCACGAGAACGTGCGCAGGTGGTGCGCCGCTTGTCGTGAATGCCAGCTGGTAAACCCATCGGCCTCCCCAAAAGTGCCTTTGCGCCCTCTACCATTAATGCAGACCCCCTTCGAGAGAATTGGTATGGACCTCATCGGGCCATTAGAACGGTCGGCACGCTGGCATTGCTTTGCGTTAGTCCTAGTGGATTATGCAACACGATACCCCGAAGCAGTCGCGCTTCGCAACATTTCGGCGAAAAGTGTGGCGGACGCGCTGTTTCGGTTAATCTCCCGAGTGGGAATCCCAAAGGAGATTTTCACTGATCAAGGCACGGCGTTCATGTCACGTACGTTACGCGAACTGTACGAATTATTGGGCATTAAGTCGATTCGCACCAGCGTCTACCACCCACAAATAGACGGTCTGGTGGAACGTTTTAATCGCACGTTGAAAACCATGATTCGGAAGTTCGTTCACGAAGACGCCAAAAATTGGGACAGGTGGCTGGAACCCCTCTTGTTCGCTGTGCGGGAGGTCCCCCAAGCCTCCATGGGGTTCTCCCCCTGTGAGCTTCTCTATGGGCATCAGCCCCGCGGGGTGCTGGACGTCCTGAGAGAAACTTGGGAGGATGGGCCTTCGGAAAGCCGAAATGAAATTCAATACGCGCTGGACCTGAGAACAAAACTCCACACCTTGGGGGCGGCTGTCGACGGAGAATTTGTTACAGGCCCAGGACAGGCAGAGCCTAATAGAGGAATCCCATAGTGATTGGGCGAGCCCGATAGTTTTGGTACCCAAAACAGACGGCTCGGTACGATTCTGTGTGGATTATCGCAAGGTTAATCAGGTGTCGAAATTCGACGCATATCCAATGCGTCGAATGGTTGACGATATCCATATCCAATGGTTGACGAACTGCTTGATCGGCTGGGTGCAGCTTGTTTTTATTCGACACTGGATTTAGATGATATTATTATTTATAGTAACGACTGGCAGCGGCATATGGAGCATGTGTGGGCCGTACTGAGAGCGCTGAGAAGGGCCGGACTGACGGCCAACCCGAAGAAGTGTGCGTTTGGGCGGGTGGAGGTTCGGTATCTGGGCTTCCACTTGGGCCACGGGCAGGTGCGTCCCCAAATTAGTAAGACGGCAGCGGTTGCGACCTGCCCGAGACCCAAGACCAAAAAGGAGGTAAGGCAGTTCCTGGGGCTGGCGGGATATTACAGAAGGTTTGTACCTAATTATTCGGACCTCACCAGCCCGCTGACTGACCTTACTAAAAGGGTAGCCCCAGACCCGGTCCAGTGGATGGAGCTGTGCCAGCAGGCTTTCACCCAGGTAAAGGCTGCTCTGTGTGGCGGACCACTTCTGCACTCTCCTGATTTTTCTCTCCCCTTCTTGCTGCAGACGGACGCATCGGACAGGGGGCTTGGAGTGGTCCGAGGGTGAGGAACGGCCGGTGCTGTACATCAGTAGTAAGCTCTCTAAGAGAGAGACGATGTACAGCACCATTGAAAAGGAGTGTCTGGCGATCCGGTGGGCGGTTCTCACCCTCCGCTATTATCTCCTGGGCCGGGAGTTCACTCTCTGTTCGGACCACGCGCCCCTGCAGTGGCTCCACCGCATGAAGGATACCAATGCGCGGATCACTCGTTGGTATCTGGCTCTCCAGCCATTTAAGTTCAAGGTGATCCACAGGCCAGGGGCGCAGATGGCCGTGGCGGACTTCCTCTCCAGGAATGTGGGGGGGGGGGGGGGGGGGCCGGGGGGCCCCC
>NW_015505448.1:31868-34092 GCF_001515645.1 Sinocyclocheilus grahami | reverse complement strand
CGGGGCGGCCTCCCTCTCCAGGAGGGTGGGGGGGGGGGGCTGCGAGACGGAGGGCTCCCCGGCCTGAGTCGGGAGGTGTGGGTATGTGGCGAGGGGGGCGTGGTTTAGCGGAGTCTGCAGCGGGAGAGAGCGATCGGAGACGAGCGGTGAGTAAGTAGGTCAAGTGCATGATGACATTCACCTGCTTCTTGTTTCAGTGATTGGCCTGGAGAGATCGTAAAAAGCCTCAGGGGGAAAAGAGAGGGAGAGAGAGACAGACTGAGGACTCGTGTGGGAGAGACTGTGGCCTGGGCATAAAGATACACCGAAGTGCTATATAAGTTTTGTTTGTTTTTGTACCTACGGGACGCCTAATAAATTACCCGAGCCTCAGTCACGCTGACTCCGACTTCTTCCTTCCCTACTCAAGAACCCCATTACAATGACTTTACACAGAGTCATGTGAGATCAGAATTTCATTCTACACAAACAAAGGGAGGTTCTGTTGTAAGGCTTCATGTCTGCCTTGTTTTTTAAAATGTCCTTGCCTTGAGAGTAAGGGCAAGACACTCTTAGCAATCTTCATGTGCACATCCATTACAAGTTCAATAAACATGCTTGAAAGAATAATGACTAAATCCAACTTTAGAAGGCTGGAACTGAAATCAAAGGCTTTTTTAAACCAAGCACACACTACAACACTAAAGCTTGTTGTCTTTTCATATTTTAAGTGCCCAAATTTCAAACCCTTTTGAAATCTGGTTGACCTCTTGTCACCTTTTATGATTTTTTTGTTTTTTAAACTTGAAAGCTCCAGTCCCAAATCATTGTAATTGCATGGCAAAGTGACCAGAATATTTGAATATTTTTCAAAACATTTTCTTTTGTGCTCCACAGAAGGAAAAACCTTTGGAAAAATGTGAGAGTGAGTAAATGTTCACTTTTTGGAACATATCCTTTGAAACTGAACAAAATTGATACAAGTGTTCTCACAAAGCCAAAACTACCATGCACTGCTTGACCTTAGTTCAAAGAAATAACACTACAACAGAATAAAAAATTTGATTCATAGGTTGACCCAAGCCACCTCTCATCTGTATTGGTTAGAGCCATTTATGCACCACAAATTACTTGCACATTCATGGGAAAGGAAAGTGTTGTTCCCTTTCAGTCGGTCACTCTCGACGTCACGTCGGAGGACCGACGAATTGGGATCTCGCCTAGAGGGACCAATCTACTTCGAGTGTAAACTAAATGAGCCAATGCACATTGGCATGCGATTATTGCATCCAGCTGCTGTTGATCACAGCGTGAGTATAAGTAGGCACGATGCCTATACGACCTGTGGAGAAGCTGCCTCCGCCTTACACGCTACGGTGTGATTGCAAGTGCACCAGGCCAAGGCACTGAGGGACTTGCATGAGGGTGGTCATGACCCGGAAGTTCAAAGAGAACTCCGCACCGCGGCGGACCTCGCGCCACGAGTGACGAAGGTTACGGCGCGGTCTCTGGGTCATGCGATGTCCACTATGGTGGTCCGGGAACGCCATTTCTGGCTGACATGCGCGAGACGGACAAGATGCGATTCTTGAACGCCCCTGTGTCCCAGGCCGGCCTTTCGGCGACATGGTGGAGAACTTGCCCAGCGGTTCTCCGCTGACCAAAGCAGACTGACCAGGCATGCTGGGTTGCACAGATGCCTCAACCACCGGCTGGGGGGCCACGTACAACGGGCTTGCAGTGTCAGGGGTTTGGACGGGGCCCCGACTGCACTGGCACATCAACTGCCTTGAGTTGCTGGCAGTGCACCTTGCCCGGGGCCGTCTCAAAGGGCGCTTACGAGGCAAGCATGTACTAGTCCGCACGGACAACACAGCGACCGTTGCGTACATCAACCGACGAGGGGGTCTGCGCTCCCGTCGCTTATCGCAACTCGCCCGCCACCTCCTCCTCTGGAGTCAGAAGCATCTGAGGTCGCTTCGTGCTGTTCACATTCCTGGGCTGCCCCGAGCTGCGCTCCCGAGAGGATGGCGACTCCATCCCCAGACGTCCAGCTGGTTTGGGAACGTTTCGGAGCCGCTCAGGTAGACCTGTTTGCCTCTCCAGAAACCTCTCACTGCCAGTTGTTCTTCGCCCTGACCGAGGGAACACTCGGCACGGACGCTCTGGCACACAGCTGGCCGCGGGGCCTTCGCAAGTATGCGTTTCCCCCAGTGAGCCTTCTGGCACAGTTCCTGTGCAAAGT
>NW_015505448.1:28440-31696 GCF_001515645.1 Sinocyclocheilus grahami | reverse complement strand
CAATCACCTCCATTCTTCCATATGCACCTAAGGGATGTCTATATGTGTATTGCTTCCGAAACCTCCTCCGGGAAGGTTCGAGCTTCCGTAATAACCCTGTTCCAAGTAGAGCGGGTACGTTTTCCCTGTGTTATCCAGTCTTACTCATTGGGTAGTGCCATTGCAGCAGTAGCTGGTCCTCTTGTGAAGAAGCCCTGGCCTACGCCAAAAAGTAGGGGCGTAGTTGGCTTCCACAGGACACTGGAAGGGGCGGTAGCTGTGGCCTTTTGATAGGATCCCAATTCGTCGGTCCTCCGACGTGACGTCGAGAGTGACCGACTGAGAGGGAACGTCTCGGTTACGTATGTAACCCTCGTTCCCTGAAGGAGGGAATGGAGACGTCATATCCCGTCGCCACAGCTCCTGTACCACCGCTGAGCGGCCGGGTCACCGGCTCGGCTCCTCAGCGAAAACCTGAATATGCGCTGCATCTGCTGCCTACTTATACTCATGCTGTGATCAGCAGCAGCTGGATGCAATAATCGCATGCCAATGTGCATTGGCTCGTTTAGTTTACACTCAAAGTAGATTGGTCCCTCTAAGCGAGATCCCAATTCGTCGGTCCTCCGACGTGACGTCTCCATTCCCTCCTTCAGGGAACGAGGGTTACATACGTAACCGAGACGTTTCTTGTCAAAACTGAATTCATTCTCTGGATTTTTTTTTTAATATGTTGTTTGATTCACCTGTTGCTTTGGAGTCACAAAAATGACAAGCAGAAAGTGAGTTCTTTTGTAAGAACAAATGTTTGTATGGTGGTAATTTAATAGAATATCTGCTGCCATTTCTATAAGTAAATGTATTATAAATTCCAACTGTTTTGCAGAGCACACTTTTCAAATTATTTGCATTTACATAAAAGTCACTCCACTTTTTTCATGTTTAAATACAGCGTTTCTGTGGGTCTTAAAAAGTCTTAATTTACCCTTCCATAAATTAAGGCCTAGGTGCAGAAATTCTTAAATTCATACACTCGTGCAGTGTTCCATGCACTCTAAAAAATTTATATCTTCAGTATTTTCATATTGTTTTCCAATTCAAATATTAGAAAACATAAAATGCAATTTTTATATTTTTGTTTATAAAACTGTCATAGTCAAACACTCAATTTTATTTGTTTAATTTCAGTTAAAGTAAGTCTAAAATGTAAGTCAACTAACTTTTCATCCCACCAGTCCTCAAGTCCTCAGTACACACTTTGTGTAGCTCAAGGTTCTCCTTGGTTGGTTGACTCGCGTTGTCCAGTTCAGTAACCATTATAACAGAGGGGATATTTCTAGTTCCCCTTCAGGAACTCGAGCTGCGTCAAGATTCGCTTTGGGAACGCCCTTGCGTGACCGCGTTCTGAAGCACGT
This sequence comes from Sinocyclocheilus grahami, assembly GCF_001515645.1. NCBI lineage: Eukaryota > Metazoa > Chordata > Actinopteri > Cypriniformes > Cyprinidae > Sinocyclocheilus > Sinocyclocheilus grahami. Next base: position 30,302 of record NW_015505448.1, on the reverse strand, counting down.
GTCAAATCAGTCCAATGGAGCAGCGAGACGTCACGAGCAGGGTGACGTAAGCACCAGAAAGCATAAAAGCGCATCCGGCAGGGCGCAAACCAGCTTCTGCTCTTCAGTAGCGCTCTGTGTATGTGTCTGTCTATTTACTGTTGTCTGTCCTCATATCACCATTCACAAAAACAGAGCGTTGCAACCCGCACCCCTCCGCAAAAAGAACGGGGGTCAGGGCGACACTCTCAGTCAGGGTCCTCTAGACCGAAGATGGATCTGCGGACCGTTATTTTGTCGAAGAGGACCTCGACTAAGCGGTCCTGACGCCAACATCATCAGGCCCCTGAGGGCAGCCCCACCTGGGGAGGAAAGGATAACACCTCAGTATACGGTGCCCGATCCTCCTCAGTGCCCTCACGGAGAGTCACTGATAACCTTGCCACCCTCGGTGCTTCAGGGCTCAGTGAGCTCCAATGAGCAAAATTCCCAGCTGCCGCCCGGCGACGGTACGGGTAGGGTTCTACAGCAGTCAGGTGGGTCGTTCCCTGCCGGTCATCCGCTTCAGGGCACCGAACTGGCTCCTCTAATAACACCAGAGGCCAGCCTCGAGAGGCTGGTTCCCTTAGTAGATTTTCTGGTAGCGTGGAAACTTCTACCAAATATCTCAAAATGGGTCCTGCAGATTGTAGAGAAAGGTTACAGAATCCAGTTTGGTTCTCGTCCGCCTCGTTTCAAAGGGGTCATCCCCACACTAGTGGGCCCCGAGCAGGCTCTGGTAATGGAACAAGTAGATACTCTCTTGAGGAAGGGGGCCATATAACGTGTTCCGCCTCTCGAGAGAGCGTCCGGATTCTACAGCCGTTACTTCATCGTTCTGAAGAGGGATGGGGGGTTGCGTCCGATCTTAGATCTCCGTCTTCTGAACCGCGCTATCAAACAGCTTCGGTTCAAGATGCTCACTATCAAGCAGATAGTATCTTAAATCCAGTCCGAGTCCACCTCCCTCAACACTGGAAGTTCCTAAGGTTTGCTTTTGGGGGCGAAGCATACCAATATTGAGTTCTTCCCTTTGACCTGTCACTCTCACCCCGCACTTTCACGAAGTGTGTGAATGCTTCTCTGGCTCCTCTGCAACTCCAGGGCATCCGCATACTCAATTACATAGACGATTGGTTAATACTAGCTCAATCGGAGCAGATGGCGGCTCGGCATCGAGATGTCGTCCTCGCCCATATGAGAGAGCTGGGGTTAAGACTAAACGGCAAGAAGAGTGTTCTTTCTCCACTACAGAGAACCACTTATTTAGGCGTGATGTGGGACTCAACCTCAGGTGCAGGCAGCACTGAGGATTGACTCTAATCGAGTCAATCCTCACGACAGTCACGAGAGTAAGAGAAGGCCAGAGCTGGCATGCCACATCCTTCTGTGGGCTCAGGGGAAGCTCCTCTCTCTAAGAGCAGTTTACATCCCTGGGTATCTAAATCAGGGGGTAGATATCCTGTCGAGACAGGGGCTGAGGCCCGGGGGATGGAGGCTCCACCCCGAGGTGGTGGAGCTCATTTGGAGGAAATTTGGCCAGGCGGAAGAGGATCTATTTGCGTCGCTGGAAACAACACACTGTCCACTCTGGTTCTCCCTCACGCATCCAGCTCCACTGGGGCTGGATGCCATGGTGCAGACGTGGCCGAGGCTTCGTCTGTACGCTTTTCCCCCAATCGCTCTGCTCCTGGGAGTTCTGGAGAGAGTACGCTGGGACGGGGTCCGTCTGTTGCTAGTAGCCCCGTTCTGGCCGGCCCGAGCATGGTTCTCGGACCTGGAGTCCCTCCTCGATGGCTCTCCGCTGGAGATTCCGATCAGGAGGGACCTCCTCTCTCAGGCGG
>NW_015505448.1:19334-28149 GCF_001515645.1 Sinocyclocheilus grahami | reverse complement strand
AAAAGGATCGGGGATCTTCAGGCACTCTCTGTTTCGTGCCTGGAGTTTGCTCCAGGCATGGTTAGGGCATTCCTTTACCCGAGGGCCGGGTATGTCCCTAAGGTGCCCACTTCTTCACCAGGGCCCATAGTACCTCAGGCATTCTGTCCTCCTCCATTCGAGGAAGTAGGCCAAGAAAGGCTTAATCTGCTCTGTCCAGTTCGAGGAGTATGGCGGCCTCCAAGGCTTTCAGCTTGGGTGTGGCCTTGCAGGACATTTGTGCTGCGGCGGGCTGGTCCTCTCCGCACACTTTTGTCCGCTTTTACAACCTAGACCTGGCATCTACCCCAGGTTCCCAAGTTCTCTCTTTCTTGATGTGCTCATAAGATACACACACAGGCAGTGTGTAGTATGGCGCAGTGAGTATTCTCGTTCCCAAAGCGAATCTCGACGCAGCTCGAGTTCCTGAAGGGGAACGTCTCTAGGTTACCCGAGGGAACGAGACGCTGCGTCTCTTTGCCATACTCCCTGCATCCCTGCAGGCGCTACTTCATCGAAGCTGGTTTGCGCCCTGCCGGATGCGCTTTTATGCTTTCTGGTGCTTACGTCACCCTGCTCGTGACGTCTCGCTGCTCCATTGGACTGATTTGACACATGCTTCAGAACGCGGTCACGCAAGGGCGTTCCCAAAGCGAATCTCGACGCAGCGTCTTGTTCCCTCGGGGAACCATGGTTACATACGTAACCTAGAGACGTTTCTGAATTTTGGATTATTTCAAAGTATACATTTTACAAAACTAAAGAGAATATTCAGCATAAATGACTGCATCTTCTAAGTGCTGTTCACAACCTAAATCCCATTACCTTGACTCTGCAAATAGCAGAGGCATCTTTCGTTAGTTATTCTATGAAAAATATAGTCAAATTCCAAACCAGATCCCCATTGGGGTAAGAGAAGAGGGTAATAGATTTCAGGTGCCTCCAGATGCCTTTAAAGCTTTTCTATGACTCATTTCATTCTCAGAATAATCTGAAGTGAAGCTAAAATATTTAATCCCTTTTTTATGTTTTCAGGAGGAGGCAAAAATCTTGAAATTATGGAGGTGAGAATAATGAATGGCCATATGGCTTGTGTCATCGCCAGAGAAGATGGTAGCAATCTCAACTATGCATGGGTGTGTGTGTGTGTGTGTGTGTGTGTGTGTGTGTGACAAATTACCACTTTCCTCTCAGCTCAGTGATGGAAAAATTAAAATACCTCATCAAATGAAAATTTCCTAATATATAATTTTTTTAGTTACTACCAATGCAGAATTTAATGATGGGGCTGAGATTTTATTTTTATTTTTTTCATTACTAATGAAAATATTCCTTCTGTTTTGAACAAGCAAGGGCCTTGGTGGTACAATGATACAATGCTGACATTAAAACTGCATATGCCAATTATACATGCTAATTTAGATGCTCTTCTTCACTTGAATGCATCCAAACTGAACAATGACAGTTTGAAAATTTGGCACACATCATTTGCCTGTGGCCTTTTGTGGAAAGTAAATATAATTCGTATTTTATTAGTCTTAGTCAACATCTTCACTTCCTGTGGAGTTTAAAAGTCTTCTGGACTATGAGCTTCTGGCAAGAGATCAAGGTTTGGTTAGTTAGCATGGCCCTGTTATCCCCTGCTGGTAGAAACCAGAAATGTCTGGCAAACACCATCTGGCAACAAAATATGCTATATCAATCCATTGCCGGGAATTTAAAAGTATCTGTGTATAAAAGAATATGCTAAAAATAATTTGTTTGTTTTTGGCTAAATTGTTTGTACATGCACTGCAATTTTAGTATACCTTTAAAGTGTTTTTTACTGGAATGTAGTTATTTACTTATATAATACATTTTGAGGGCTTTCACAGAAAGAATACTTTGTGATGTCTAGCAGTATAACAAAGTTATTTGTTGTTTTTTGTGGTCTTTGTGTGTTGATCTGGCCTAGTATCTTTTATTTTGAGTGCTGCCTTGTCTTGGCTCTATTCTGCTCATGTTTCCTGATTGTGTCCAACTGAATCACGTTTTATTTTCCCAAGGGTGCATTTAAAATGTTAGTAAAGTTTTATGACCATTTTCTTTTTGCACCTTAGAATCAAACAGGCCATTTTTTGCTACTGTCAAGTCAAGTCAAGTCACCTTTATTTATATAGCGCTTTTAACAATACAGATTGTGTCAAAGCAACTGTACAGCATTAATTAGGAAAATAGTGTGTCATTAATGCAAAATTACAATGGTAAACACTCAATTTTCAGTTAAAGGCAGTTCATCATTGAATTCAGTGATGTCATCATTCAGCTCAGTTCAGTTTAAATAGTATCTGTGCAATCAAGTCGACGATATCGCTGGAAATTAAGTGTCCCCAATTAAGCAAGCCAGAGGCAACAGCGGCAAGGAACCAAAACTCCATCGGTGACAGAATGGAGAGAAAACCTTGGTAGAAACCATGCTCAGTCGGGGGGCCAGTTCTCCTCTGGCCAGACGAAACCAGCAGTTCAATTCCAGACTGCAGCAAAGTCACATTGAGCAGAGGACTCAACTGGTTCCTGTCGTCTTGTACCGGTGGCCATCTAGGAGACAAGATCTTTAACTGGGGATCTGTCTCTGGGGCTCATCTAGTTCTCCTGGTCTCCGCTGACATTCAGGGCTATATAGGTCCTCTCTAGGTGCTGATCCACCATCTGGGCTTGATACGGGTGACTGCAGTGACCATCCGATCTGGATACAGACTGGATCTGGTGGCTACGGTGACCTCAGAATAAGAAAGAAACAGACTAATATTAGCGTAGATGCCATTCTTCTAACGATGTAGCAAGTACATCAGGTGTTATGGAAAGTGTTCCCGGTTCCGGTTGTCCTAATTAATGCAGCCTAACAATCCTTTAAGAGTGTGTCTGCCTCCTGAACAATGTTAGGTAGATTATTCCAGAGTTTGGGCGCTAAATAGGAAAAGGATCTACCGCCCGCAGTTGATTTTGATATTCTAGGTATTATCAAATTGCCAGAGTTTTGAGAACACAGTGGACGTGGAGGACTATAATGCAATAAGAGCTCATTCACATACTGAGGTGCTAAACCATTCAGGGCTTTATAAGTAATAAGGAAGATTTTAAAATCTATACAATGTTTAATAGGGAGCCAGCGCAGTGTTGACAGAACCGGGCTAATATGGTCATACTTCTTGGTTCTAGTAACTCTGGCTAAGGAATTGAGATAAATCAGGAAGATTACTTACAAAGCAGTCTTTTGTGGTAGAAGTGATGGTTCTACCATACTTGTAACAAGAAGTAGAATTTACAGTTTTAACTATATGAAGTTTGCACAAGACATTTCATTGCTTGGCTGCAAAATTTCAACACCATCAACATCAATTCCATGTGACAGTATTAAATCTAGAGTATGATTTCGACAATGAGTAGGTCCTAACACGTGTTGTCTAACCCCAACAGAGTTCAGAATGTCTATGAATGCTAATCCCATGTAATCTTTTTCATTATCAACATGGATATTAAAATCACCAACAATTATATAAAATATATAAAATCAGCAAATTCTTTAATAAAGTCTGTGTGGTGCCCTGTATACAGTAGCCAGTACAAACATCACAGGAGATTATCATTAACACTTGTTTTTCTGGAAAATGTTATACATGAAGCCTGTTGTTATAAATTGTAGCAACACCTCCCCCTTTACCCTTTGGATGTGGCTCATGTTTATAACAGAAATCTTTGGGGGGAAGACTCGTTTAAAATAATGTAATCATCAGGTTTTAGCCAGGTTTCTGTCAAACAGAGCACATCTAGGTTGTTATCAGTGATCAAATAATTTACAAAAAGTGCTTTCGTAGAAAAGGACCTGATATTCAATAAGCCAAGCTTTATCATTTGTTTATCCGTATTGCATCTGTTTTTTATTTGTTGAACATCAATTAAATTGTTACTCTTAAATTGGTTTGGACGTTTTTTGTATTTTCTAGTTCGGGGAACAGACACAGTCTCTATAGTGTGATATCTAGGTGAAAGGGTCTCTATGTGCTGAGAATTAACTGATTTATGTGACGTGAGGCAGCTAGCAGACGGTCAGTTTAGCCAGTCTGTCTGCTTCCTGACCTGGGCCCCAGTTAGTCAAGTACAAACTCTTAAGACTATGTGCCATATTTCTAGAGAGAAGAGGAGGGATGAAGACCATCTCTTTTCAACAGGTCAGGTCTGCCCCCAAAACTTGTCCAATTGTCTATGAAACCTATGTTATTCTGCGGGCACCACTTAGACATCCAGCCATTGAGTGACGACAGTCTGCTATGTATCTCATCACCATGGTAAGCAGGGAGGGGACCAGAGCATATTACAGTGTCTGACATCATACTTGCAAGTTCACACACCTCTTTAATGTTATTTTTAGTGATTTCCGACTGGCGAAGTCGAACCTCATTAGCGCTGGTGTGAATAACAATCTTACTGAATCTACGTTTAGCATTAGACAGAACTTTTAAATTTGCCAAGATGTCAGGCGCTCTGGCTCCCGGTAAACATTGGACTATGGTGGCTGGTGTCTCTATTTTCACGTTCCATACAATAGAATCTCCAATAACTAGAGCTGCTGCGGAGGCTCTGTAACCGAAACCGAACAATGTACAGGACTCCCTGAACTAGTCGCATCCAAAGCCGTATCTACAACCTTCACATTCTTGCTATCCTCAATTAAAGTTTGGATGCGTGTCTCTAATTCTGAAACCTTCTCTGTCAGCCTAACTATTTCCCTGCATTTATCACATGTGAATCCCTCGTTGCTGACAGAGAGAGCTAAACATGTGGCAAGCAGTGCAAACAACAATAGCAGGAGAAGAAGCCATTACTCACCGTGATTGATGAATGATTGACTTACCACTGTTGTTTGATGAATTCGTGTAAAAACGGAGCAAAAGAGAAAAGAAAAGGAAAACAGCAATAGACGCGAATGGAAACGTGAATGACTAGCTAACCGGCTAACGAATGCTAATGCGCTGCACTCGCGGTTTTAGAATAAAAGCGAACTATCAAATTATTTTTGACTGTTTTGACAAATTATCATTGACTGTTGCTCATCACTGCTCTCTTGCTAGTCAGGACAGAGCACACATCTGATGACAAAAACAAGTTTCTCACAAATGTGTGTCCTCTAGCAGTGCTTTTGCATGTTGGTTCAATCATCTAGTTCAAATGATTACTAAAACAATTTTGTGAACTATGTCTAGCAACCTAAAAATCCAATTTCATCATAGTTTGCTGTTGGATGCAGCTAGCCTTGGTGAAGATAGGAGTATGTGTGTGTGTGTGTGTGTGTGTGTATACACCTGATTTTCCCTACATTATGGGATAGTAACACTATTACAAGGATAGTAATACCAGTAAATTTTGAAATATTTTTGGTCCCCATTACAAAACAAGCGTATAAATGATACAGAATGAAGTTTTTTTTTTCAAATCTAAAAATGCTGAGAGTTTTGTGTGATGGGTAGGTTTAGGGGCAGTGTTAGAGTAAGGGGATAGAGAATACAGTTTGCACCCAGAAACCAGTGTGTGTTATGCACACTCAGCAGCAGGGGTTCCCAACCACATTCCTAGAGCCCCCCAACACTGGAACCACTGCTCTACAGTATATAAGCCATGCTTTCACTGTACAGTCATGGCCAAAAGGTTTGCTGCTTAAGCTGTTGTGTTGTTCATTCAAATAGTTTCTAGATTATTGTGTAGAGTGATCAGATGCATTTTAAATAACTGCTAAAAGCTTCATTGGCCAAAAATTGGCCAAATTTTACTGTTTTTTGATCCTGACACAAAATGACCAGCTAACATTAATTGACTAATCATATCAGCAGCACATCACTATCATACTAATTAGATTGTAAGAGCAGACTGATTGCTATAAAAGGAGGGAAGAAGCGCTTCCAATCATTGTGTTCTTGTTAGTAATGGTTACCTCCAAAGAAACACGTGCAGCCATCATCGCTTTGCATCAAAATGGCCTCACATGCAAGGAAATTGCTACAAAGAATATTGCACCTGAAAGAACCATTTACCGGATGATCAAGAAATTCAAGAAGAGAGGTTCAACTGCAGTGAAGAAGTCTTTAGGACGTCCCATAGTGTCCAGTATGTGCCAGGACTGTCTCCTCCTGAGGAGTCAGCTATAGAATCGTGTCACCACCAGTGCAGAGCTTGCTCAGGAATGGCAGTAGGTTGGTGTGAGAGCATCTGCATGCACAGTGAGGCCAAGACTGTTGGACAACGGCCTTGTGTCACGAAGGGCAGCAAGGAAGCCACTTCTCTCCAAGAAAAACGTCAAGGACAGATTAAATTCTGCAGGAAGTACAAGGATTGGCCAGCAGAAGACTGGTGCAAAGTTATTTTCTCTGATGAAGCTCCCTTCCGACTGTTTGGGACATCTGGAAAATCGATTGTTCGGAGAAGAAAAGGTGAACGCTACCATGAGTCCTGTGTTGTGCCAACAGTTAAGCATCCTGAGACCATCCATGTGTGGGTTTGCTTTTCAACCAAGGGAGTGGGCTCGCTCATAATTGAATCATTCTGCCATCCCCTCTGCTTCAGCATTTCCACGGTAATGCATGTGCGTACAGATTTTCGCTCTAACTGTCTGATACTCATAAGATTTGTATAGCAGTCCAAGGACTCTATGCCAGAATCATGCTCAGCACCTCTTAAAAAGCATGGAGTACTTTGCTGGACCAAAACCCCTGTTTCCGCTCTATTTTTCTAGCGTTTAAAACATTATGCAGAACACCAGATGGCTGTATTATAATGACAGTGGACAAGTCCTGTAATCATATGTTAATGCCACACTTTTCTAAATAATCAGAGACAGTTAACCCTTTGGTTTAATATTTTTTTCATTGATGTTGTTTTTTCATTTCAAACACCAACTCCAAGACCACTTGTATGAAAGCTCTGCTCAAGTATCAGTATCTCTTTGCAGCTCTCTCATCTTTTGATTAGTCTGGCAGATCCTGACTGCGGTATCAATTGCAATATAAATTTCTTTCCTGAGTTCATCTGCTCCCTCCTTCAAAATCAATTCACTGAAGCATAACTCAAGTGTACCTCATTCAAACCACAAACCGGATCTAAATTATAATCAAATAATCAGAAGTGTTTATTCTGTCAGGTTGTGACCTCTTCATTTTGCAGAATTCAGCAACCGCACCAAAATATTTCATTGATGGAGCTCACCTGTTATTAGAAAGTCATGTCGAGTTCTGCTTGCAGGAATTAGTGTTTTTGAGTTTATATTCAAAAGAAAGCAAATGTAATACTGTAAAGGCTTTCATTCTTTTCATTGTACAAAGTGTTTTAGATTGCTACCCAGCAGACTTCACCCAAACATCACTTTATATCTTAGAGTAACCCATGGAAATGGAATGTGAAACACTAATTATGATGGTATGAGGGCTTTGTTATGTCAGTGACTCTAATACCTAAATTACATATTTCATAGGACTTGCATGCTTTATGATCTGACTGACAGACCTGGAGCGCTAACAAATATCCAGTGCTTGAAGTGAAGGAAAAAAAAAATATATATATATACACACATAAAAAAATTAATTAAAATGTTATAATTCCCAATGTATGTATATAATGCTGAAAGAAAGAAAGTTGCTTGCAGCATTTTTGTCTAAGTGGTGCCCGCAGAATAACATAGGTTTCATAGACAATTGGACGCGTTTTTGGGGCAGACCTGACCTGTTGAAAAGAGATGGTCTTCATCCCTCCTGGGGTGGTGCCGCTGTTCTGTCTAGAAATATGGCACATAATCTTAGAGTTTGTACTTGACTAACTGGGGCCCAGGTCAGGAAGCAGACAGACTGGCTAAACCAATTGTCTGCTAGCCACTTCATGTCACAGAAATCAGTTAATTCTCAGCACGTAGAAACTCTTTCACCTAGATATCAAAAGCATTTTTTGTAAATGATATGATCACTGATCATAACCTAGATGTGCTCTGTTTGACAGAAACCTGGCTAAAACCTGATGATTACATTATTTTAAACGAGTCTTCCCCCCAAGATTACTGTTATAAACATGAGCCATGTTCAAAAGGTAAAGGGGGAGGTGTTGCTTCAGTTTATAACAATGTTTTCAGTATATCTCTGAGGGTGGGCTTCAAGTATATCTCGTTTGAAGTAATGGTGCTTCATATAACATTATCCAGAGAATTGAGCTCTTGATTGAGCAATTGGTACTGCATACCATTGCGTACTTGCCCACATCAAGCATTGAGATGTTAATGATAGATCCCCTGTGATGTTTGTACTGGCCACCAGGGCACCATACAGACTTTATTAAAGAATGTGATGATTTTATATCCGAGTTAGTACTAGCTGCAGATAAAGTTTTAATTGTTGGTGATTTTAATATCCATGTTGATAATGAAAAAGATGCATTGGGATCAGCATTCATAGACATTCTGAACTCTATTGGGGTTAGACAACACGTGTCAGGACCTACTCATTGTCGAAATCATACTCTAGATTTAATACTGTCACTTGGAATTGATGTTGATGATGTTGAAATTATGCAGCCAAGCGATGATATCGCAGATCATTATTTAGTCTTGTGCAAACTTCATATAGCTAAAACTGTAAATTCTACTCCTTGTTACAAGTATGGTAGAACCATCACTTCTACCACAAAAGACTGCTTTGTAAGTAATCTTCCTGATTTATCCCAAATCCTTAGCATACCCAAAACCTCATAACAACTTGATGATGTAACAGAAACTATGGACTCTCTC
>NW_015505448.1:18014-18903 GCF_001515645.1 Sinocyclocheilus grahami | reverse complement strand
TCACTGTTATGCTGATGATACTCAGCTCTATATTTTTTCGCAGCCCGGCGAAATATACCAATTTGAAAAAACTAGCGGAATGCATAGTCGATATTTTCTGTCCAAGATACTAGAAAAGATAGTATCCTCACAATTATATTCCTTCTTAGAGAAAAATGGTATCTGTGAGGATTTCCAGTCAGGATTTAGACCGTATCATAGTACTGAGACGAGACTGCTCTAATTAAAGTTACAAATGACCTGCTCTTATCATCTGATCATGGTTGTATCTCTCTGTTAGTGCTATTGGATCTTAGCGGTGTGTTCGACACTATTGACCACAACATTCTTTTGATCACAAGTGCAGTATGGAGTACCTCAAGGCTCAGTACTAGGGTCGTTATTCTTCACGCTTTACATGTTACCCTTGGGAGATATCATCAGGAAACACAGCGTTAGCTTTCAATTTAGCGCCCAAACTCTGGAATAACCTACCTAACATTGTTCGGGAGGCAGACACACTCTGTCAGTTTAAATCTAGATTAAAGACCCATCTCTTTGACCTGGTTTACACATGACACACTAACACATTTCTAATATTCAAATCCATTAAAGGATTTTTAGGCTGCATTAATTAGGTCAACTGGAACCGGGAACACTTTCCATAACACCCGATGTACTTGCTACATCGCTAGAAGAATGGAATCTGCGCTAATATTAGTCTGTTTTCTCTCTTATTCCGAGGTCACCATAGCCACCAGATCCAGTCTGTATCCAGATCAGATGGTCACTGCAGTCACCCGGATCCAGTACGTATCCAGACCAGATCGTGGATCAGTACCTAGAGAGGACCTCTACAGCCCTGAAAGTCAGCAGAGACCAGGACAACTAGATGAGCCCCAGATACAGA
>NW_015505448.1:2769-16681 GCF_001515645.1 Sinocyclocheilus grahami | reverse complement strand
GGAAAACACAGCTGCCCACATTCAAACAGAAGAGAAAGAAAATGCCTCCTGTTGAATCTACTTGCTGCATGAACTACTGCAAACTTCTACAAAGGATTACGGTTCTTGAAACAAAGTTACTTGCTGAATTTCCAAAACAGGCTGAACACTCAGCAGACCGTCGTCATGGACCCCATCAGCATACAGCCGGTGAGTCCCATGAACCTAGTATGGAATTGAACTGCTGGTTTCGTCTGGCCAGAGGAGAACTGCCCCCCCGACTGAGCCTGGTTTCTCCCAAGGTTTTTTCTCCATTCTGTCACCGATGGAGTTTTGGTTCCTTGCTGCTGTCGCCTCTGGCTTGCTTAGTTGGGGACACTGCATTTCCAGCGATATCGTTGACTTGATTGCACAGATACTATTTAAACTGAACTGAGCTGGATGATGACATCACTGAATTCAATGATGAACTGCCTTTAACTGAAAAATTAGTGTTTACTATTGTCACTTTGCATTATTGACACACTTTTTTCCTAATTAATGCTGTACAGTTGCTTTGACACAATCTGTATTGTTAAAAGCGCTATATAAATAAAGGTGACTTGACTTTTTAATATAAATAAATAAGCACCAGTTAGGCTGCAATACCAAACAGGACCACAGGGAGACGCCAAAATACCACTAAACCTGCTGCCTTAACCTGACTGTAGCCTATATGCTACTACACGGATCCATTCAGAATAACTAAACCACTGACCAGCGCATCATCTAAAACACCTTCAGCCGGCATTCATTATAAAACACTCGTGCTTTTAAGCCAAATACACGCTGAAAATAATAATTTATTGCCATCTGGACGCGAGTTACTTCTCTCCGCCATCTCTGATGAAATCGTCTGTATTTTCTCTGCATTAGGCTGTTTTGAACTTATTACTTATTACTAATGCATTCCCTTACTGGATCCTTGAACTTTCCAGAAGTTTACCGGTTTCAAATGACCTCATCATGGGTAGTGTGCTTTATAGTGTCAAATCACCCAGACACTGACGCTTTGACTCAGTAACGGTGTTGTGGCGAATTCTGCACCCCTGCCAGATTATGCAACCCCTCGTTGAAGTCACTACCTGCGATGCATTCCAAACGGGATATATCGCCCTCCGAAGGTCACTTCGGAGTGAAAACAATCATGGCCAACATATTGAAGGGTCGTTCCAAACCAAAGTGCTCAAAACTGGACACTTCAAAGGGACCTTCGGAATCAAGGATTTCGAAGGGTACAACTGATGGACACTTCGGGCCCCCATGATCCTTTGCACAGGGTATTTGTTTGGTGTCACAGAGTTTGACTTTGCCTATAAATGTGTGTATAGTATTTTTCTATACTACTGTAATATTTTTACAAGTTAAATTTGGTACATTATTATGGTCAAAATGACATTGTACTTCAACAAAATACTTACAGCTACCTTTATCAGTCCATTCAAATGTTTCAAATACATAGACTATACATTACAAATACATATTACATTATTACATTATATTACATATACAAATATACATAATATTTAACGTAAAAGACAACTGGGGGTCAACAGCATACAAAATGTATGGCGAAGGCGCCTCCTTGATCATCTCGTTAAGACGCACAAGCGCGTTCCAAAAAGAGAGTTTTTTTGACCCTTACACCCTTCATCCCTTCGAAGCTTTCACTCCGGAGGGTAAACCCTTTGAAGGGATTAGGGCATAGGGATGAGACCTTCCGAATGGAACGCAGGGCTGATCTAACCCCACCCCTAATCCTAAACCCCCCCAACCCAACCCGAACCTACCAATAGGGAGTGCATAATTTGCACAGAATTTGGCATAACACCTGTTACATGTCAGAAGTGTCAGTACGCACGAAAAAGTGGTAGTACGCTAAAGACTAAAATATTGAAGTGATGGTACTGCGTACTTGCCCACATCAAGCAAATATCCCCAAAAAGGCAATGGATAAAGAGCTTCCACTGAAATATGTGACAACAGTTTGTGTTCCTGTCTGATTCTTTAGCTACATTTCACACAAATATTGTGCATTGCCTACACTGGGAAAAAAAGTGCATTTGCCTTGTCATTTCTCTAAAGAATATTTTATACTTGATCCGACTCAATTTACTTTTCTGTCTTGTCATTGAGCTAAAGTAAATTATTTAGTTTATTGGAAGTAAAACTACGTTTTGTTGGTGTAATTTAAACATCAAATCAAGAATTTTGCATTCTGTGTAAACCACCACTGACATCGTCGAGGTTCCCGCATCTAGATCTGACACACAATTCCATAATATCGGTGAGTAATTATTCAAATAAGTTTGAGTTTATTGTTACTACAGTTTATATATATATGTATATGATGATTTTTTTTCTAAGTTAACTGCTTATTAGCCGCGAAACAGATCTGAAATCGTTAATCGCACAACCACGCACCAGAAGCGCGCGCACAAAAATCCGCTTCATCCGTTTGAATGGTCAAATATATACAAAATATGTTGAAAATTACTGTCTTTACGAGAATTAACATAACACAGTCGGTTATGTCTAAAGCGAATGTAAACTTTTGGGAGAAAATTAGATGTGAATCAAGATTGGATCCATGCATTCAGTTTTAAAGTTAAAGTTACAGTTTCCCTGCTGTCCCTGTCCTTAAATCAAACAACTAAAGAAAAATACGTCCGTTTAATTCATAACGATAAAAGATTTATTTTCTTTTTTTAAACATTTGGTTAAACATTATATTTCTCATTACTGTTAAGCTCATTTGTATCTTTGTTCTGTTGTATTTTTACTGGTCCTGTTGCTTGCTCGAATTGTTCATTTTACTGTTTACTTGTCTATGCTTTTATTTTCCTTTAATCCAGATGGTAATGGTTGTCATTGTCTTTTTTTTAGGAAATATGTTTTTAATGATTTTTCACAACAGTTTGGAGATGTAATCGAATCAGAGGACAACTGTAAGTACTACTTTTATTTCTTAAGGCCAGTTGATATCTGCTGTACTTTATCAATTAAGTCTAAGAGATTTTTCCATTTGTACGATAATATTACAGACCCATATTCCAATTCCAAACCAATACATGCATGTTTGAGGCTAGGTTCTTTAATATATTATGAAGTACATGAGGTGATTTTTTTAAAACTATCTCTCAGACATTTATGTGTATACTACAACTAATTCCAATTATTCTCAAAATCTCTCACAGTACGAAAAACAGACACTTTGGTAGAAGGTGATAAGCTCTGCAAGTACAAGAAAACGCAGCCCTGCTTGGCAGAAAAATAAACGTTTTTGTTTGTTTGTTTGTTTCTACAGATGGACACATAGACTTTAAGAGTTAGTTCACTCAAAAATAAAAATTCTGTAATTTACTCACCCTCATGTTGTTCCAAACTCATAAGACTTTGGTTCATCTTTGAAGCGCAAATTAGGATATTTTTACTGAGATTAGGATATTTTTAAAGAGATTTCTGTCCATCCATTGACAGTTCAGGTAACCAAAACTTAGAATATCCTAGAAGGTTGTAAAGGTGTTTTAAAAGTATTCCATATGAACTGAGTGCAAACTCTTTTCTGACACCTATTTGTCTACTAATTTTTGTATCTAATCGCTGATTTAAAAAATTTTGTTATTGGATTTATTGCCCTTTGTAGAGAATAGTAATACGTAGATGTTACAATAAGGTGCGCAGTAAACATATCCTTACTGATCTTAAAATCTTTTGCTGTTTAACATGTATATTTGTTGCAGGCCTAATGCAATCATATTTAATTCAGACCATGCAGGTTTTTTTTTTGTGAAGAGATAGATCACTTTGTATGATGAACAGATTTAAAGGGTTACTCCACCCCAAAATGAAAATTTTGTCATTAATCACTTACTCCCATGTCTTTCCAAACCCATAAAAAAGCTTTGTTCGTCTTCGGAACACAATTTAAGATATTTTCGATGAAAACCGGGAGGCTTGTGACTGTCCCATTGACTGCCAAGTAACGAGGATGCTTTTTGTATGCAAAGAAAACAAAAATAACGACTTTATTCAACAATTCGTTTCCTCCGCGTCACCGTAGCGCCATTTTGGAGAGTATCCACTGAACGTAAACTGCGTATACTGTTCTACTTGTCTGTGTCAGCCGCACCACACGGATATGTTTTCTACGTTTATTTACGCTTTGATTTGAAGGAAAACAGCGTATCCGTCTGGTGCGGCTGACACAGAACAGCATACACAGTTTGCGTTCTGTGGATACTCTCCAAAATGGAGCTACGGTGACGCGGAGGAAACGAATTGTTGAATAAAGTCGTTATTTTTGGGGGTTTTTGCGTACAAAAAGTATTCTCATCGCTTCATGAAATTCAGATTGAACCACTGATGGCAGATGGACTATTTTAACGATGTCTTTCATATTTTTCTGGACCTTGACAGTATAATTTACTTGGCAGTCAATGCAAGTCACGAGCCTCCCGGTTTTCATCCAAAATATCTTAAATTGTGTTCCGAAGATGAACGAAGCTTTTACGGGTTTGGAACGACATGGGGATAAGTGATTAATGACAAAATTTTAATTTTGGGGTGGAGTAACTCTTTAATTTAGGCTTTTAATCACATGTAAACACACATATGTTTTATATGAATTAATTTTATCACACCTTTATTACTTTTTTGGATCTTATAAGTTTTGGTTACATGGACTGTCACTGGAGAGAAGGAAAGCTTTGAGGTTTCATTATAAAATATCTTAATTTGAAATGTGTGTTTTGAAGATAACCAAAGTCAGATGGTTTTGAACTACAAGAGAGTGAGTAAATAATGATTATGATGATGATTTCCCTGAAAAATAAAGCTATAGGTTATGTTTTTCCAGTGAATTGATGAAAAATGTATTGAAATCTATAAGGAGTTTATAATGTTGACCTTGCATTCTAATGTACTTTTCAAATTTGTCAAAATGTGAGAGACTGTCTTTTTTTACTTTAAGTTAATGCAAGTTCATCTGAAATGTGAGTCTCTTTTTTCAATGGCATATGGACGTTAAATTTCTTGGATGCACATTCTATTCTGGAATGTTATGCTTTTATTAAGCCATGCGGTTTTAAAGCAGTTTTCACTATTAACTGTTGTTAAGTCTTCCTCAAATTTCTATGCAATGCTAAAAGTGGAAATTATGTCAATGAGTGTTGAAGATTTCACTGTGATGTAATAACCATTTTAAAATGTCTGACTCCCAACAGTGTAAAAAGCTTCATTTTTTCCCAAACAGTACAATTCAATGACATTTAACACAATAAAATCACATTCTGAAGGTGAAGAAATTACTTGATATGTACAATTTAGGTTTGTATTTATCTGGGTATTTGAAAATATGTAAAATATGTCAATAAAAATTAAGTTAATCCAAACAGATTTAGTGATAATTTGTGATATTATCATGTACAAAATATATTTGGTTGAAAGTGAATTTTTTATTTTAGTCCATAGAAATTTGATTTGGTCAAATTTAATTGTTTTTTTTCAGTTGAGAAAAAGTAAACCCATTACTTGTGACATGCTAAATACATTTTTTACTTTGATCCTATGAAACCTTTTTTTTTAGAGTACCTGTAATCTTCAAACTAATCGGAGCAGGTTATAATAAAAATGTTTTTTAATCTTCAATCCAAGCTACTGTGGCAAAATATAAGAGACAGGAGAAGGAATTTTTGAAAGATGATGTTGAAATATCTCATGTGGAACAGCTATTTCATTAAATATGTAAATGTGCAAAGATTGCAGGGCTACTAAATCAGAAATCAGAGGAAGCTTTCATACAGGGAAATCAAACTCAAATGCACCAATGACAGCTGTGTTTGCACTTCTAAAGATACAGCAATAATCGCTTTGACTAATATTTCTACTCAAGTGTTCATTTGTTCTTCAATACCGGGTGTAGGCTACTAATAAAACGATTTAAAGGCTAACAACAGCGTTACATGAAAGGTATATGAAGCAGTAAACTTATTTTTACGTTATAATGTTGTGTCAGCTGTGTTGGAAAAACAGTCATTATGGGTTCGATTCCCAGGAAACGCAAGAACTGACAAAATGTAAATGTAATGTACGTCTCTTTAGATAAAAGCCTCTGCCAAATGCACAGATGTAGGCTAAATGTAAAAATTAGTTCTGCATATCAGTCAAATAATCAGTAGCCTACGTATTGGTCATAATAACATTGCTCAGCTCAAAATATAATCATATTTAGGTGACATGCATGGAAGTTGATTGTGACGGAGCAATAACAGTCAGTATTGTAATAATAAAGTTGAGAGAAGGCAAAGCGCAATTTACCTGAAACGAGCACAACTGCAACTTTTGAATGTGTGGCTAGACGACAGTTCTGCACAAAACCCTCTTCATTTATTAATTTAAATGAATACCCAAACGATATCTCAAGCCATTAAAAATAAATGTTACTCGCAATGGAAGGCTGTTCTTTGCATTATATTGTAATGTTCCTATTCAGATAAACCCCAAATAAATAAAGCAGACAGAAATATGTCATTATCTATTAAACTTACCTGCAAACGAGGACGGTACAGTTTTCACTCCTGTGCCCTGCTGTCACTAAATGTCTTTATGCTGCTTTTAACTGCAGCTTTGAAAAAACAACAACAGCAACAACAACAAACAAATACAGGATATCTTGAATTTGTAGGCAGTATACAATAGAATTGCTCTGTCGCCACGTTCATAAATGAACTAGTGTGGCTAAGAAGGCTTGAAGGACAGCTGGTGATCTGGTCTCTTTAATGGCATCTCCGATGATCCGCTCTGCGCTCCGGTAAAGCTCTGAGGCAACAAGTAGCGCGCACAGCTTCTCTCAGCCCCTCCACGCGCTGTCTCTCGTCCACGCCACGTCTGCTGCTCTCGCTGTCTCACAACACTGAGCGAGACAGCACTGTCATCTGCAAACACCAGCACACCTACCGGGGTGGCAACTGCCACCCTAAAAAAAAAAAGCTGTGCCACCCCAGAATTATCACAGAATAAAATCTAAATGTAAGCAGTGTTTCATGTGCTACATTTAAACAGCCGCGGCGATGACAGTGTAACGCAAAATAATAGCAAAAACACGTATTTTAATAAACTGTGCACGATGGTTGCGTGCCAGTTTAGTTGGCTTCATTAACAAATTACTCTTATGAACCGGTTCTTTTGAGTCAAAACCACAAAGCGCGGCCCAGGGCCAGTTCACTAACGAATTGGTTTTTTTACATTTGTTCGTGAATCAGATAATTACTGCTTTTCGGGTAACTCAGAAGTCCTCTGAGAAATCTAATCCCGTCCGGATATGTCTGAGATTCATTGAGTAATTGTTTAGTGATCCGATTCTCCGACTGCTCGCTCCACTTTCATCATAGATATAAGCCCTAACAATATGAAATCAATAAGAAGATGCCGATCACGGAAACTAATAGCAGAGTTAGGTAAGAATCTAGTCGTATTGCAGTTTTCTCGATTGATAATATAACTGATTTTAGTTGGCAAAACATTAATTCAGTTTTCAAAATAAAGACACATTTCTCAAAAAGTTTAACAATGAGTAAGTTAAACATTAGGTAGCAAAACTGATGATAACACACTAATCAGAATCTCTGCATGCTAACAACTGAGAGAGGACAGAGCTGAGCCAATCATCTACAGGGGTTTTATACTTACACATATTACAGTACAGTACCAGTACATTAGATAATGGAAATTTCACTATATATATATGTACAGTAAACTGTAGCACATGTTGTACACCTTCAAGCATGTGACAGTCAAATTTTATTTGTAACCATTTTTTATGTGTACTGCATTTTTGCAGAACTGAGAAATGACTACCTATACTGAAATAAATGAACTTTTCCACGACATTCTAATTTATTGAGATGCACCTGCAGCTAGTCTTGTGTCAGGAGACCAAAAAACTGCTATAGTACTGTATACTGTATAATGACATTTGGCCAAATGTGCAGAGGATGCTAAATTTACTTTTTTATTTTATTTTTTACTGTACTGTATTGTGGTGCATGCCAAGTTCATACAATTATTTGGTATGTGAACTTTTCTAGTGCTTTTCATCTACTGCAAGATTACTCTACAGTAATAAAATGAAAATGATTTTTTCCCCAAATGTTCATTGCTGAATTATACATCTGTATCTGTAATTTAATTTATGTATGCTGTAATAGACATTGAGCTGCAAAAATAATTCCTGAATCCTAGTAAGTGTTTTTTTGTTACAGTGTTATTGATCTCAGTGTTCACTGGGCAGGAAAGGCATCTGTGTACTTGAATTGTAAGCATTTACAGTCTTTTTCAACTGCTTACACACAAAATCTTTACTTGTCACACCATTTCTGAAACCTGACACTCAAACAGCAGAAGCACACACCAAATCTGCAAAACCATACACTAATTCTCAGCCTTTGACTCGGTTTTCAATTTTTCAAAAAATTTTTTGCAAAACACAACTCACAATTCTCTATGTAACAAACACAAATCTAACAGGAATTAATATTATGGCAAAGGTGTTTGCAAATGTTTGCTTTTGAGATGTGTTTGTGATATTTTGAATGCAGTGCTTCATTTTGCAAGAGATGTGAGGCATTTAGCATTTTGTGTGTGCAATTTTTGGATTTGTGTGTAAAGTTTGGGAAAAAAGAGGCAAAGTTTTGAAAATGTGTGTAAGCAGTTGAAAAAAACCTGTAAGAAAAACTAATAACTAGATTGAAAATTTGAAAGACAAAATTATGCTGGCTTGTCTTAAAGTCTTGTTTAGAAAAACGTAAATGGTTTGGTCGGTTAGCTGTTCTAGATGTTTGCTAAAGTGTTGCTAGTTGGTTGCTAGGATATTCTGGGTGGTTGCTAGGCTCTTTCTATGCAGTTGCTGGGGTGTTGCTAGAGTAAATGGTTGATAGAGTTTGTTCTGGGTGATTACAGACATTCCCACCTCTGTTAATAGCAGAAAATCGAAATAAACACTAAACGTGATTATACCATCTAAGTAGCCGATGCCATTTTAATAGAACCGCATGTCTTTTTTAGTGATACAAGCTCAGAAACATTTATAGCCTGTTGAAGTTTATGTTGTGTATTGACTTGGTGCAATAATGGATATTGAAATGTTATTTATTTTTTTCATTTTAAACAGTATAGATGATTACTTAATGGTAATACAATAATTGTGAACACAACTGTGTATGTCAGACCATAAATCCCCAAAAACTATGCATGGGGGCTTGCTTTGGTGTTGCCACCCCTCATAGACCCCATGCCACCCCTTTGCCACCCTAAAAAATATTTTCTAGATCCGCCCCTGCAGCACACACATTCTTTTCAGGCTAAATTAGTCGTTTAGAATGCTGTATATTGGTCATTCAATATCTAGAATAAAATTCCATCTTAATCACAATCACAATAAAATTCCATTTTTTACATTTAAATTGACTATATTTTTTAAAGCCAAGTATAGGCCTAAATAAACATACAGGGTTCACACTTTTTTATTTCTAGCACTTGTACATGCATTTACACTGCACTTACAAATAGCATAAATAATGTTATGAGATTAATGTTTTAAATATAAAAACAGGAATATAGAAATAGGAAAATATTTTTATTATTTTTATTGAAGAAATGGTTGAAGATTACAATAAATTTTAACAAGTCTACAAGAAAAAGCAGTCTTTATTGGTAAGACAACATTAAGATAAGACAATAAATAAATAAATAAAAGAATTAAGAAAAGAAAGGGGAAAATAAACAATAGTTCAAGTTATCTGTTTTTTTCCAAGGACAAATAGAAATATGAAATTATAGAAACGGAGCAAACCAACCCCGTGAAGTCACACGCTGTGGTATTGCTAGATGGTGGCGCCCTTGCTCCAAAAGCTATAACAAAACATCCCTTTTTCTTTGAAATGGTTTCATTAATTGTGTTTGCTTATATTTTTTTAATTAAAGTGGATCAGTTTAAATAATGTAAATAACGTAAACTTGACTTACTGCTTCATATTCAGTTTAAAAGAAATCAACGATCCCAGCCGAGGAATAAGGGTCTTATGTAATTTTCTAAAAAAATTAAAACTTTAATATTTTTTAACCACAAATGCTCATCTTACACTAGCTCCATGATGTGCGTCACGCATTACGTAATCATGTTGGAAAGGTCACTCACGGTTAGCTCTGTGTTCTGTGTACTCTGGTTCAAAAAAGGTCGGACGAAAAACTCCATCTCATTTTCTCCTCCAACTTCAAAATTGTCCGACATTGTTGTTTACCTTTTTTGTAAAAGGAATTTGACTTTCTTTGCACATTTGCATTGCAAAGACTTGGTCTGTACTTCCGCCCAGAGCCATTGAGAGAGAGTTGCGACATGCTTTGATCTCGCTGCCAGGTGGTGGAGGAGAGACCCCCTCATATGATTATAAAGCACTTTGGGTGCACAGCAATACACAATAAAGCGCTATATAAATGCCTCATTCATTCATTCACAACAAAACTTCAAAATAAGTTTGCTTTCAAAATGCAGCATTCCAAAGCATACCAAAATAAATGTACGTTAGATGCAGAGCCATTGAGAAAGTTGCAACATGCTTTGATCTCGCTGCCACACAGTCAAGTGGTTCATGGAGCTCTCAATAGTTTCAAACAAATTTGCGCTGTCAGTATGTTTGAATGGGTTTAATCAGGACAGACAAAATTTTCATTATATTCACTATATTTGCAGCAATTTCTGGTAATTATTAACACATAATGTGCATTGATTGTGCATCGATAACTACGCTGACTACACTTTACAATAACATTTTATTCTGGGGAGAGATTAAGAGACAGCATTAATATGTTCTCATACTCCATGTCAGTCAGATGTGACCAAACAGTGTAAATTCCAACCAATTAAATAATTGTACTATATTTTAGATCAGTTCTATTTAGTTAATATTTTGAGGAGATTTTTGGTACTAAATAATATGTGCAATAATTATGAACCATTAATGACCATTTAAAATATAATATTCCCAACTCCCATTTCTAATATTCTAATATTCTAGTATTTATATTACAATTAGTGTAGTATTTAGGGTTAAAATAGAAAACGTTTTTAAATGCAAGACTTTTATTTAGACTTTTATTTAAGTGCTGCGTCACGCGGATACATTGTTTACGTTCAAATCAAAGCGTTAACAATGTAGAAAACGTATGACGTGTGACGCAGCTGACACAAAATAGCATACGCTGTCAGTGGATATTCTCCAAAATGGCACCAGGGTGACGCAGCGGAGACAAATTGTTGAATAAAGTCGTTATTTTTGTTTTCTTTGCACAAAAAGTATTCTCTAGCTTTGTAAAATTACGTTGAACCTTTGATGTCACATCGATTATTTTACCGATCTCCTTGCTACGTTTCTTGACCTTGATCGTGGTAGGGTCAGAGAGCTCTCACAATTCATCAAAAATATCTTAATTTGTGTTCCAAAGATGAACGGAGGTCTTAGCGGTTTAGAACGACATGAGGGTGAGTAATTAATGACAGGATTTTCATTTTTGGGTGAACTAACCCTTCAACATGTTTCCTAAATATTTGCAAATGTATTATGGAATTTTTATGCTTTAGTGCAGTTAAAAAATGACATAAGCCTACAGCACCTTTAAGTAGCCTATCGATTGCTGTTTCCAAGTCCTAGCCATTTCAAATTAGAAACAGAAGTTTATTAGCAGTATTCATTTATAGCACACCTTTGAATTTAGCATTGCGGAAGAATTTATTTTTGACAACTGTTGACTGAACCATACGTCAACCCGTTTCCAGCATTTTGCTTTGAACAAGTCGTACATCCATATTCATCAATTTAACGCTCCACTGTAAAAAAAATTAAAAATAAAATAAAATTCTATAAGTTATTCTAATGCTGAATTTCAAGTTGTGATTAAACTAAGCCAGAACAGGCTCTAGCACTCCTGACTCTAGAAAATGCAGTATGGAGAATGAATGGATGAAGTTAAATGTATGATCATTTTTTACAGTAATCCGTGAGTTTGTGCTTATTTCGATTCCATTCTGCATATTGTGTAAATCAAGTAAGCTAATGCTGTGATTAAGTGTTTCAGCATATTACTGAAGGTTTGCTAGAAATGCTTTCTTAAATTACAATACATACATGCTCATTTGTTAAAAAGTTACATTGCAAATGACACTGCATAACACAAATTTCTCATCATGCTGCTCCCAATGTTACACAACTCTGAAAGAGAGAGCAAGCATTGTGTGTTCTGCAGACAGCAGTGCACTGATTGTTTTCTGCCCTTTAATTAGTCATTTAAAAACCTCTGTATATACAAATTGAACAAGCCTTTCGCCTTCTATGTGCCTTCAAAATGTCCTCTTTGTCATCCATCCTTCTTAAAATGAAATCTTATTTGATTGTATTAGACTTAAGTCTACAAGCCTGTTTGGCAGAATTCTCTGCTTTAAAGGATCAGTGCAGCCACACAAATAATTTCAGCAGATGCCCTATAGCCACAGTGACCTTGCTTCTTATTTTTGATAGACAATCACAATGAATCCCTCCAACTAATTCAACTCTGTCTTTCATCAGAAATTACAAGGAAAGCTTTTCAAGAACTAATATATGCATGTACATTACCTTTGCATTACATCCGTGTGACCACAAATGTGGGGGGTCACAGATATGATATTGGTTCTCACTTAGCTCGCTCTGCCAGATAAAGTGCTCAGTGTGCAATAGCCCTTGCTGACAAACTGGTACATGTCTTTCACCTCTTGCTGTTCAAGACAAAGGCACCACACTTAGCAATCAAATAGGTTCTTATTTCGCCTTTTGAAAGGTGAGCTCTTATAAAAGTCTGTTATACAACAGCAGCCCCTCCAGAGATAAACACAGCTATCAGGCCAATTAGCTCAATTAATCAAACTTGACATGAGTAGGTTTTGGTCTGAATTGGCCTTGATTACAGAATTACTTTGTGCAATTAAAATGTAGGGTGGTTATGACAGCTGACTGTGAAGTTAGTTTAGTCTGAAGCTTCACACTGTAGTTGTTTTAAAGGGATAGTTCACTTCAAAATGTAATTTCATGCCATGGTGTGTTCCAAGCCCACATGCTGTTATTTCTTCATTGAACACAAAATGGAAATCTCTGGAAAAACTGGCTGCCAGTTCAAATGAATAATGAGATCTGAAAATGAAGCAGAGGTGAGGATTTTCAGTGAAATATCACTTTGGTCTGTTCAAATGTTCTTATTCTGTATTCCACAGAAAATGAAAAATGTAGAGTTGGAGAGATATGAGGGAGAATAAATAATGACAAAATGAACTATTTATGCACTATTCTTCTAACATTTACAATATGAAGTTCTTTTACAAAGGTAATATTTTCCCCAAAACCAAGCAAAGCTTAGTAAATGCTTAGCAAAACTACAGCTTTCCTCTATGGCAAGCTGTACTGACATGGTTACATTTGACAGAGTGTCTACAAATATTTGCTCTGTATTTTACTCCTTACAATATTTTGAGATGGTTTTGGACATTTGGTATTTGATCTAATTGTACATAGTTAATTTTTTTTAGTCATACATAAATATCCACCAGTGGATTTGACCTGACACCTAATGTTCTCTGTTACAATTTCCTGTTTTATTGAAATGTTGCTGTTTTATTGAAGTAATTAGCCTTAAGGTTAAAAGAAATAAAGGAATATTGCTTAAAGGAATAGTTCACACAAAAATAAACATTCTGTCATCTTGTAGTCACCCTCATGTCACCCTAAACCCCATGATCCCAAATGCAAAAAAATGTCTCAGGTTACTTATGTAATGTCTAGGTTACTTGTGTAACCCTCATTCCCTGAAGGAG
>NW_015505448.1:0-2759 GCF_001515645.1 Sinocyclocheilus grahami | reverse complement strand
TTTTATTTAGACTTTTATTTAAGTGCTGCGTCACGCGGATACATTTTTTACGTTCAAATCAAAGCGTTAACAATGTAGAAAACGTATGACGCGTGACGCAGCTGACACAGAATAGCATACGCTGTCAGTGGATATTCTCCAAAATGGCACCAGGGTGACGCAGCGGAGACAAATTGTTGAATAAAGTCGTTATTTTTGTTTTCTTTGCACAAAAAGTATTCTCTAGCTTTGTAAAATTACGTTGAACCCTTGATGTCACATCGATTATTTTACCGATCTCCTTGCTACGTTTCTTGACCTTGATCGTGGTAGGGTCAGAGAGCTCTCACAATTCATCAAAAATATCTTAATTTGTGTTCCAAAGATGAACGGAGGTCTTAGCGGTTTAGAACGACATGAGGGTGAGTAATTAATGACAGGATTTTCATTTTTGGGTGAACTAACCCTTCAACATGTTTCCTAAATATTTGCAAATGTATTATGGAATTTTTATGCTTTAGTGCAGTTAAAAAATGACATAAGCCTACAGCACCTTTAAGTAGCCTATCGATTGCTGTTTCCAAGTCCTAGCCATTTCAAATTAGAAACAGAAGTTTATTAGCAGTATTCATTTATAGCACACCTTTGAATTTAGCATTGCGGAAGAATTTATTTTTGACAACTGTTGACTGAACCATACGTCAACCCGTTTCCAGCGTTTTGCTTTGAACAAGTCGTACATCCATATTCATCAATTTAACGCTCCACTGTAAAAAAAATAAAATAAAATAAAATTCTATAAGTTATTCTAATGCTGAATTTCAAGTTGTGATTAAACTAAGCCAGAACAGGCTCTAGCACTCCTGACTCTAGAGAATGCAGTATGGAGAATGAATGGATGAAGTTAAATGTATGATCATTTTTTACAGTAATCCGTGAGTTTGTGCTTATTTCGATTCCATTCTGCATATTGTGTAAATCAAGTAAGCTAATGCTGTGATTAAGTGTTTCAGCATATTACTGAAGGTTTGCTAGAAATGCTTTCTTAAATTACAATACATACATGCTCATTTGTTAAAAAGTTACATTGCAAATGACACTGCATAACACAAATTTCTTATCATGCTGCTCCCAATGTTACACAACTCTGAAAGAGAGAGCAAGCATTGTGTGTTCTGCAGACAGCAGTGCACTGATTCTTTTCTGCCCTTTAATTAGTCATTTAAAAACCTCTATATATACCAATCGAACAAGCCTTTCACCTTCTATGTGCCTTCAAAATGTCCTCTTTGTCATCCATCCTTCTTAAAATGAAATCTTATTTGATTGTATTAGACTTAAGTCTACAAGCCTGTTTGGCAGAATTATCTACTTTAAAGGATCAGTGCAGCCACAAAAATAATTTCAGCAGATGCCCTATAGCCACAGTGACCTTGCTTATTATTTTTGATAGACATTCACAATGAATCCCTCCAACTAATTCAACTCTGTCTTTCATCAGAAATTACAAGGAAAGTTTTTCAAGAACTAATATATGCATGTACATTACCTTTGCATTACAGCCGTGTGACCACAAATGTGGGGGATCACAGATATGATATTGGTTCTCCCGTAGCTCGCTCTGCCAGATAAAGTGCTCAGTGTGCAATAGCCCTTGCTGACCAACTGGTACACGTCTTTCACCTCTTGCTGTTCAAGACAAAGGCACCACACTTAGCAATCAAATAGGTTCTTATTTCGCCTTTTGAAAGGTGAGCTCTTATAAAAGTATGTTATACAACAGCAACCCCTCCAGAGATAAACACAGCTATCAGGCCAATTAGCTCAATTAATCAAACTTGACATGAGTAGGTTTTGGTCTGAATTGGCCTTGATTACAGAATTACTTTGTGCAATTAAAATGTAGGGTGGTTATGACAGCTGCCTGTGAAGTTAGTTTAGTCTGAAGCTTCACACTGTAGTTGTTTTAAAGGGATAGTTCACTTCAAAAGGTAATTTCATGCCATGGTGTGTTCCAAGCCCACATGCTGTTATTTCTTCATTGAACACAAAATGGAAATCTCTGGAAAAACTGGCTGCCAGTTCAAATGAATAATGAGATGAAGCAGAGGTGAGGATTTTCAGTGAAATATCACTTTGGTCTGTTCAAATGTTCTTGTTCTGTATTCCACAGAAAAAAATAATGCATATAATTAAAGAAAATGTAGAGTTGGAGAGATATGAGGGAGAATAAATAATGACAAAATGAACTATTTATGCACTATTCTTCTAACATTTACAATATGAAGCTCTTTTACAAAGGTAATCTTTTCCCCAAAACCAAGCAAAGCTTAGTAAATGCTTAGCAAAACTACAGCTTTCCTCTATGGCAAGCTGTACTGACATGGTTACATTTGACAGAGTGTCTACAAATATTTGCTCTGTATTTTACTCCTTACAATATTTTGAGATGGTTTTGGACATTTGGTATTTGATCTCATTGTACATAGTTAATTTTTTTTAGTCATCCACTGGTGGACATAAATATCCACCAGTGGATTTGACCTGACACCTAATGTTCTCTGTTACAATTTCCTGTTTTATTGAAATGTTGCTGTTTTATTGAAGTAATTAGCCTTAAGGTTAAAATAAATAAAGGAATATTGCTTAAAGGAATAGTTCACACAAAAATAAATATTCTGTCATCTTGTAGTCACCCTCATGTCACCCTAAACCCCATGATCCCAAATGCAAAAAAACGTCTCAGGTTACTTATGTAACGTCTAGGTTACTTGTGTAAC
>NW_015505447.1:1930166-1930689 GCF_001515645.1 Sinocyclocheilus grahami | reverse complement strand
GAGAATGCGTTGTATAGAGAAGAGTGAGAGAGAGGGAGAAAAAAAAAGGAGGGGTGAGGCATGTCTGGAATCAACAGAAAGAGTGTTTTCTAACACATGGAAAAGTGAAAACTTTATATGAAAATGTAATTCTTTGGTGGGAAATTGGTGAAACACATAGGGAATTTTGTCAACAATATAAGTATTATTCAACTTTGTGTTTAAAACCGACTTGAGTGTCTTGAGAAAGAAATTCTAATCATTGAAGGGAACATGATGAGAGAACCTTCTGTTAATTTACAAGAGTGGTCTGACAAAAAGTCAAAGTTGAGTTCCATTCTAAATGAGAAAGTCAAAGGTGCTCTTGTGAGAAGTAGGTTTTTATCAGTAAAAGATATGGATGGTCCTACCTCATTCTTTTTTAACTTGGAGCACAAAAGTGTACAAGAAAAAAAGATGTATAGCTTGAAAAATAGTCTTGGTCATTACACAAGTGATCCTATAGAAATGCACAGACTGGTAGTAGACTTTTATTCTAAGTTAT
>NW_015505447.1:1916784-1929770 GCF_001515645.1 Sinocyclocheilus grahami | reverse complement strand
CTCGGCAATTACCTTTGGTGAATTAAGTGCTGCAGTATCAGGACTTGCCTCAGGTCGTACTCCAGGTATAGATGGACTTCCTGGCGAGTTCTATAAGCACTTCTGGACCTTAATTGGAACTGATCTTTATGAAGTTCTACAAGAAGTTTTCATGTGGGTTTTCTTCCTAAAAGTTGTCAAAGAACAGTTTTAACACTACTTCCGAAGAAAGGTGACCTTACGTTAATAAAGAATTGGAGACCAGTTACTATTCTGTGTTCCGAGTATAAACTAATAGCAAAGTGTTTGGCTAATAGGTTAAATAAAGTGTTGCACACAATTATACACAAAGATCAATCCTATTGTATAAAGGATAGATGTATCAGTGATAATTTGCATTTAGTACGTGATGTTATTGATTATGCCTTTAAAAACAATATTGATATGGGAATTATATCTTTAGATCAGGAAAAGGCATTTGATTGAGTTGATCATCAGTTTCTTTATAGAGCTTTGAAGGCTTTTGTTTTTGGAGATAATTTTGTTGCAATGATAAAATTGTTGTACAATGATGCCACATGCATGATTAAAATGGCAGGTGGACTGAGTGTTCCTGTTAAAGTACAGAGGGGCATACGACAGGGATGCCCACTCTCAGGTCAGCTTTATAGTTTGGCTATTGAGCCTCTCCTTTGCAAATTGAGAGAAAAGTTAATGGGGTTACAGATAAATGGTCCAAATTGTAATGACTATGTAAAAATCTCAGCATATGCTGATGATATCACTGTAATTTTGAGAAATGAAAATGATGTTGGAGATAATTTTGTTGCAATGATAAAATTGTTGTACAATGATGCCACATGCATGATTAAAATGGCAGGTGGACTGAGTGTTCCTGTTAAAGTACAGAGGGGCATACGACAGCGATGCCCACTCTCAGGTCAGCTTTATAGTTTGGCTATTGAGCCTCTCCTTTGCAAATTGAGAGAAAAGTTAATGGGGTTACAGATAAATGGTCCAAATTGTAATGACTATGTAAAAATCTCAGCATATGCTGATGATATCACTGTAATTTTAAGAAATGAAAATTATGTTTTAACAGATATTTTGAAGAGTTATGGGAAAGCTTCAACTGCCAAAGTAAATTGGGATAAAAGTGATGGCCTATGGTGTGGTTCTGATTCTAGTAGTCCGAAACTCCCAGGTAGACTAAAGTGGAGAAGTTCTGGGCTAAAGTATCTGGGAAAAAGAAGAATATAAGAGGCTTAATTTGGAGGGTCTGGTGGACAAGGTGAGTGCTCGGTTGTCTCGCTGGCATTGGCTGCTCCCCCAGCTATCGTACAGGGGAAGAGTTTTAGTCTGTAACAATCTGGTATCCTCATCCTTGTTGCACAAAATGACTGTTTTAGAACCTCCCAAGGAACTGGTGGGAAATGTTCAAAAGCATCTAGTGAGTTTTTTCTGGCTAAAAGCATTGGTGTTATACCTGCCCAGACAAGAAGGAGGCCATGGACTGGTGGATATTAATAGCAGAATAAAAACTTTTAGACTACAGACAGAAAAAAAGGCTACTTTATGGAAAAGATGTAAGCTGGGCTGGAGTAGCTTGTTCTCTTCTAAGAAAAGCGGGCAGTATGGGGCTTGACCGGCACCTATTCCTTATGGACACTAAAAGTCTTGATTTGTCTGGACTGACACCTTTTTATCGTTCAATGTTGAAAGCCTGGGAAATTTTAAGTAAATCAAGAAACCTCAAAGATGTGCAAGGCCCTTGGATGAGAGAAGAACCTCTGTTGCACAATCCCGTTGTGGATTTGGACATTTTAAAGTCAGCATCAATGAGGACTGCTTTAAGGAATGCTGGAATTACAAAGATTGGACATTTAATAACAACAAATGAATGGATGTCTGCTGAGATGCTGGCTGCCAAGCTGGGTGTGAGGTCAATTCGCTTGACACAGAAACTGTTGAATGATCTTCTTGAATGTTTACCTATGAATTTTAAAAATCTTAGGGATAGGGATGTCTTTTTCCCAGAGTTAAATATTGTGCCTGCTGTAGATGCTTTTCAAGAGAGGGAAGGATTTTTGCTCAACCTCAGAACTCCTGAACTAGGACTTTTCAGTGAAACTGGGAAAAAAGCACTGTATGTCATACGTGTCAAAGTTTCCCATATAAACTCTTTAAAGGGACTAAAAGAATCTAAATGACAAGAGGTTTTTGGATCAGAGACTTCCCCTAAAGGTAGCTGGAGGACCTTGTATAAGGCTCCCATTGAGAAAAGGTCTGGGGACCTTCAGTGGAGAATTGTGCATGGTTTAATAGCTACAAACAAATACAGAGCACACCTTGATCCACAGGTAGGGGAGGAGTGTCCTTTCTGTGGGCAAACAGAAACTGTTTTTCATCTATTTTTTTACTGTGGTAGACTTGAAGCTTTGCTGTCTCAATTAGAAGAATAGTGTAGCATTTTAGGATACATTTTTTCACCTGCAATTTTTATTTATGGTCCTAAATATAACAAAAATAAAAAGCACAACCACGTGATGATTAACTTTTTGTTTGGGCAGGCAAAAATGGCAATCTGGCTATCACGTAAAGGTAAATTAAATGGTATGGGGTCAACTGATGAAGTTTCAATTTTTAAGGGTTTAATAAAATCAAGGTTAAATGTGGAATATGCTTATTATCAATTGGTTAAAGATATCGAGACTTTTAACTATACTTGGGGGGTGAACAAGTGTTTGTGTGAAACTGATATTGATGGTTCTTTGCAAATTTATGTTTAATTGTATTTTATTGAGATGTATTTGGTTTGGTTTTAAACTTGGTGTTGTTTATTTTATTATGTAATGGTGGGTATTTTGTGTAGATCTTATGTAATTATGTGACTTTTTAAAGGAAAAATTGTAATTAAAGATTTGCTTAAAGTCAAAGTCTCTCTCTCTCTCCCTACTGTTAAGTAACTTGTGCATTGTTTTACTTGCTTGTTTTTGAAATATCCGACCGAACTACAAACTTTCCAGTGATGTCTGTGAGAAAGGTATATTCACTCGACAAGCTAGCGCATCTGCGCTGCCACGCGCTCAATCCACTCAGCTTGCTTTGTTTATCAGCTCACGCACATCAGCTATACAGGCGTTAATACTGAATGTTTAACGTTATATTCATTGCATACATATACTTCGTAGTAGACATCCTTAACTCCATTCTGCTGTCTGTTGTTGGTGTTTCATTGTCTGAATATGGCACTTATCACATGCTGTGTGGTATCGGCGTTTGGTATCGGGCATTTTAATGAGTACGAGTACAGGAGCTCAGTATCGGCCCGATACCAGTATTGGTATGGGTACATCCCTAGTTTTGTGTATTTTTGCGACTTTGGAGCTCCCTACAGTTAACATCCATTCACTACAGTTCACTATCATTTAATCCATTACGGTGAACAGCTGTACATGTGCATTTGTTACTGCAGCAAAGCAATCTGCCGTTTTCACAGAATTTTGTACGTTCCCTGCAGGTTATTTTTAGGTTTTATTTTTATAACCTAGAGAGAACCTTCCCAGAACGTTCTCTGAAGGTTATTTTTAATTGTCATAACCTTGCAGACTAATTAAAACTTTGCAGATGTTTCTGAGTGATTATTCTAATGCTGAAATGTGTCTTTTTTTATCATAAACTATTTTTTGCAGAATTTCATATCTGAAATAAGCTTTTAATAAAGTGTAGACATTAAAGTAGTCAAATCGCATTATAATGATAATATAAACCCAATTTTATAGCTGAAATTAAGCCAAGGTTAAGCGTAGTTTGAAATCTTTCTTTACTGCGTGCCTCTGATCTGAGCACTCTTCTCCAGCACATGCTTTCTCCTGACTTCCAGGGTATAACTGCAGCCTGGAGATCTCCAAATGGGGGCGGGAACTCCAAAATGGGGTGGGAGCTCCAAAATAGGGTGTGGCTTTCTCACATTGACAGACAGGCACATGACACGCATGCGCATTTTTCCCCCAATCCACTTTAGTGCAAACTCCACCCCACAGCTGATTCTAAAGATTTTATTGGTTGTGTCAATTAAAGTGTTGATTTCCTACACTATACTACAAAAAATGTTAACCCCTAAACCTACCCCACACCTGACCCTAACCTTAACCAGTGAAATTGACTGCACGGCAGGATTGGCTCTGAACAGCGTGGTAAAAAAAGATGCAGTTCAGGAGATAAACAGTTAATAAGATTATGCGATATGAGATTGTTCCGTAACTCCCCAACCGGACCTCACCAGACAATGGCAACTTTTTAGTTGCACCCAGCATCACTACCCCCTCCTACCCTCGAATTTCAAGCCCCTGGATGCCCCTGTTGCTTAAAACAAAGCGATTGAGTAAAATCTTTCCCCTGCGCTGCGCCGGGACTGCTCGCGGGAGAGCTTGTGGGTGATTCCCATTTATATCATTAAGCAGAGGTTCAAACTCCAGTCCAAACACCACTGGCCAAGAGCTTTGGGCTCTGCTCTCATGGAGAATATTTATTTATATAGCATATTTTATTTTAGATGAACTAGAAATTATGTTTAACTTATAAAGTTTTATTTTGAAATGTAAGTCAATAACAATTGGCTGAAGCCAGAGCCAATGGTGAAAGTCTTTACGCAAGGAGACCCTGCCCCATTTTGGAGTTCATGCCCCATTTTGGAGATCTCCGTTCTGCAGTTATACCTACTTGGACTTCCATGGAAAGACACACAAGCGCTTAATTTAAAATGTAACGGTCATTTCGTTTTACTGACTGACTAACATTCATTTATTGATCTCTTTATTGAATAATTACTTATAATTTTTATACGAGAGTAAATATTGTAATTTCAGAGAGATTTGACACTTCTAACTGAAGATGATTTTAACTGAGGAGTTTTTGTTTACTGACCAAAAAAGAAAAGCACATCATCGCTAATTCAGTGGTAAGAAATCAATGTTATCCTAGTTAAAGTCAAATAAATGTTATTCATTTTTAATGTCTGTAAAAATACCCAATATTGTGTTGAAGTCATTGTTATTTGGTGCTTAAGAAATGTCAAATCTGGGTTATTATATGGTACAGTGATAAAAGTTGAAATCTTACATATTAATGGATAATTCAATCTCATTTAATGCTCCTTATGATGGTTAAATGTGCTCTGATTATCTTTAATGATTAAACAATAGTTTAAAACAAGACATGGTTTGTAGTAGCCTACTGATTATTAAGGTCCATTCGTCCGTCTTCCATGCCGCTTATATGGGAGTGTTGGATGATTACTGACGTACAGCAGGGTATATCAGAGTAAAGAGGTTCCCTATCAAATTTGGTCTCTCGACACTGCGTAGCTTACGCTTGGGGTTATCCCCCTCCTCCTAAAATACTGAAGCCTTATTGCATCACGCCGGTAAATCTTACCGGCCAATGACGCTCGAGCTAGGGGCGGAGCCACCCACTATATAGGTCGACGTCCAGCGTCATTGCCTCAGAATCTTTCTCCTTTATGAAGCAAGCATCGGAGACTTCTTCTCACTGCCATTAACTCTTCTCGCCATTGACAACGCCCTAAGAGGACGCCGTTCACTTTTAGTTCGCCTTTGGCGATCCGGCAAGAAGACGAGATGTCACTTAAGGAGTGCTGTGCATGCGGGGACCCAATTGAGCTCTCTGATGCACACAATGCGTGTGTCTTCTGTCTGGGCCGAGCCCACGCAGAGGCCGTGCTGGACGGGCCTGACTGTCCTTCCTGTGAGCAAATGACAGTCAAAACGCATGTTAACTCAGTTCCTGCGTGGACGTCCAGCGTCATTGCCTCAGAATCTTTCTCCTTTATGAAGCAAGCATCGGAGACTTCTTCTCACTGCCATTAACTCTTCTCGCCATTGACAACGCCCTAAGAGGACACCGTTCACTTTTAGTTCGCCTTTGGCGATCCGGCAAGAAGACGAGATGTCACTTAAGGAGTGCTGTGCATGCGGAGACCCAATTGAGCTCTCTGATGCACACAATGCGTGTGTCTTCTGTCTGGGCCGAGCCCACGCAGAGGCCGCGCTGGACGGGCCTGACTGTCCTTCCTGTGAGCAAATGACAGTCAAAACGCATGTTAACTCAGTTCCTGCGTGCTCATCACTCAAGAGAGCCACCTGTTTCCTACACGAGGTCCAGCCACCGCCCATCGGATGATGCACAGGACCTGGTCTCGTTTTGTGCTGCAGAGGATGAAGTGGACATTGGCGACAATGCTATGTCGACTGCAGCCTCTGGTTCAGGTGACTGGTCCACCTGCCAGGAGTTGGAGGCTTTCCCACTGTGAGGTGCCCGAGCCCCAGGCCCTGATTGACGAAGAGCTGGTGAAGATCCTGTCGGAGGCTGTACGGCATTTGGGTCTTGATTGGTCGCCCTCCGAGCAACCAGCCAAGAACAGGTTGGACATGCGGTATTTGCAGCTGGGCCGCCCCCCAGAGACCCGCTCCCTTTTTCCCTGGGGTCCACGAGGAGGTCTCGCGGTCTTGGCGCTCCCCCTATTCGGCCTGAGCCCAAGCCGCGGGATCCCGTATGCTCTCCTCTGTTGACGGAGCCGACCGCTAGGGTTATACTTTTCCTTGGCCTTGGCGCTCCCCCTATTCGGCCCAAGCCCAAGCCGCGGGATCGCGTATGCTCTCCTCTGTCGACAGAGCCGACCGCTGGGGTTATACTAAGCCGTCGACCGCCGAAGAAGCAGTTGCAGCACACCTTTGTCCGTCCGCACGTGGGTGGAAATCTGCGCCATCGCTTCCATAGAAGCCGTGCCACACCACGAGCCACATCGCGGATAAGGCTTATATGGCAGCCGGCCAAGCAGCGTCTGCAATCCATGCTATGGCTGTTCTCTAGGCTTTTCAAGGCAAAATGCTGCAAGCGTTGGATGAGGAGGGACCGGACTCCGCCGCCTTCAAAAAGCTGCATTCGGCCACTGACTTGGCGCTCAGAGCCACAAAGAAGACGGCCCAGGGAATCGGCCACTGTATGGGCAGTTTCGTCACGCTGCAGCAGCATCTTTGGCTCACGTTGACGGACATGAGGGAGTCGGAGAACACTCAGCTGTTGGATGCGCCCGTACCAAGAAGCGCAAATATGCTTTTCCCCCAATCAAGATTATACTGCTAGTGCTGCACAAATTCAGAGAGGAAAGGGAAACAATGCTTCTGGTTGCGCCGAAGTGGCCCAACCAGCCGTGGTTTCCCGAGTTGATGGAGCTTTTAACGGTTCCCCCCTGGCCGATTCCATTGCGGAGAGTTCTCTTATCTCAGGCAAAGGACTTGGTGTGGCACCCCAGGCCGGAGCTATGGAACCTGCATGTTTGGCAGATCAGCACGGAGGACAGACGCTAAACGTATCTCAGCGAGATTTGGATAAAATTGCAGAAGCGAGAGCTCCATCTACCAGACGTCTGTATAGTCTGAAATGGAAAGTTTTCGCTTCATGGTGTAGGATGAGAGATGAAGACCCAGCCAGATGTGATGTGTCTGTCATTCTATCGTTTCTGCAGGACTGCTTGGCTGCTGGATGCTGGACTGCTAGTTTATCTGGAGAAGACCGGTCATTTCAGATTGGCGGAGCAGTTGTTTATATGTGTAACGGAGCCGATGAGACATGAGGATCCATGTACAAGCTTTTATTTATAAACATGGTCAGAACACAGGCAGGGTCAAACAATGTCAAACAGGTATGGTACGGGCAAGACACAAGAATAATCCAAGAGCAGACGAGGGTCTCTGATCAGCAAATGACATCCAGAGGGCTAGACAGAGAGAGATAATCCAGGTACACGATAATGGTCCAGAAAGGGGCAAACAGAGCGCGGATAAGGCTTATAAGGCAGCCGGCCAAGCAGCATCCGCAATCCACACTATGGCCGTTCTCCAGGCTTTCCAAGCCAAAATGCTGCAAACATTGGATGAGAAGGGGCTGGACTCTGTCGCCTTCAAAAAGGGGCGCTCCAACCCCTTTCTCAATATTAGGATGCGTGGCGCGCGTTCCAGGAGTGTCAGAATAGGTGCCGAGCCTCGAGCGGATATACGTTTCAGTTTGCACGCAGAACACCCCGCTTGACATCACAGCGGTGTGATGTCAGATGTGCATGACAGGAATGCACTGGTTTTGCGAGCAGAAATTCGTTCTCTCCTTGCGAAACAGGCAATAGAAGAGATTCCCCCGGAGATTATGGCGTGTGGCCTTTACAGTCGCTACTTCCTGATCCCCAAAAAGGACGGGGGTCTTCGCTGTATTCTGGAGTTGACACTGCTGAACCGCGCACTTGCAAAGCGCTCGTTCAAGATGATAACAGTAAAACAGATCCTCGCGCACATTCAGCCCGGAGACTGGTTTATCTCGGTGGACTTAAAAGATGCCTATTTTCACATCGAGGACAGAGCTTATCAATTCAAAGTTCTCCCGTTCGGCTTAGCGTTAGCCCCGAGGACTTTTATGAAGTGTATCAATGCAGCGCTTACCCTTCTCAGGCAGAGTGGAATTCGCATCTTGAATTATCTGGACGACTGGCTTGTTATAGCCCAGTCGCAGGATACACTGGAAAACCACAAATGTCAGCTTCTAGAACATCGGAAGCATCTAGGACTGACGGTCAATGTACAGAAGAGCAAGCTTCGCCCCACGCAGACTATCACATTCTTAGGAATGGATTTGGACACGCTATCGATGAGAGCGCGTCTCTCTCAAGAGCGAATGCAGGTTTTGATCAGCGCTCTCACCTCGTTCAAACCGAGGAGAGTGGTGATTCTGAAATGCTTTCAGAGACTGTTATGGCATATGGCAGTAGCAGCTGTGGTGTGTCAACTCATATGCAACTTCTGCATATGAGACCCCTTCAGCTATGGCTGAAATCCCGGGTGCCAAGCAACATGTGGAAGAACGGTCAGTTGCATGTCTTGGTGATCCGCGGATGCATGCAGATGCTAGCCCCCTGGCTCAACACAAGAATGTTCAAGCAGGGAGTCTCGATGGGCAGAGTGGTCAGCAGAGAAATTGTCACTACGGATTAGGGTTGGGCGATGTCAACAAAATTGGCATCGGATGATGTCTACAGTGAAACATCGCGATGGACGATGACATCGGCGGGGGCGGGATGGGGGGAGTTAGGGTGTGTGCCCGAAGCATGAATCCTTATAAGGCACGGAAAACAAATAACGATTCCTAACACCGTGTCTACACTGGACGCGAGCGGCGCAGAGCGACAAAATACTATAGAACCACTGATCTATAATAGAGATTCATTATATATAGGTCAGTGTATAGAACTCATTATAATCAGTCATGCTGTCTACACTGGATGTGGTGCGGTGCGACACGACAAATCCCCGACAGTAAACTGCTGCCGCGTTCTATTTATGACGTGCTGACACAAATTTCAAATGATTTTCAACAGTCGCTTTGTCGCGTCCAGTGTAGACAGACTTTAGCTGTTGCGGCGCGACACAACAACTGTTGCGTCCGGTGTAGACACGGTGTAATGGTTGCCTGTTACATTACAGTACATAAAATTTCACTTACCACATAAACAGAGTAAGGAGAGATGACTGAGGACGATGGCGAATGATTTGCAGATCCTCAGCACCACTGACAAACATCTAATGTGTGGTAAGTACTGCCACTCCATAGTATAAACAGAGTACATGCAATCGCAAAACTCGAAAGTGAAAGTGAAACAAAAAATTGATTGTGCATTCAAAAGCAGTTTTAGTGCCAGGTATAATAACGGATCCCTTATGCCCGAAATATATATGTAGTCTAATTACCCAATGATATAACTGCGAGAGAAAATATTGAAATATATATTTTCCTCCCATCTCGTATTTATTCCCTTTAGGGGTTCCGTATACACGTCATTTTATTTCCGAACCCGGTATTGGGATGTGGCTGATTGCGATGGTATGGGGGGGTATGTCTATGTCTATCAGCCATCGGCGATGGACGATGGCATCGTCTATCGGCCCAACCCTACTACGGATGCGCCAAATATGCTTTTCACCCAGTGAAGATTATTATGCAGAAAATCAGAGAGGAAAGGGGGAAGGTGCTTCTGGTTGCGCCGAATTTTCACTTTCTCTTTTACTTTTTATTGTCCCAATAAGGTGGCATCCATATAATAATTTTAATTAAAATTATAATTTATACTCCATATGTTATTGCATACTGTTTTAATGTACTATAATACTGAGGAGCAGATAATTGCCACTATTTGCAATAAGTACTATAAATAGCAGAAAATCCTGCTATTTTAACATAGTGTAGGCCTATATAGGATCTATTGCTTTCTGCACTTAGTGTAAATAGCATATTGTTAAAAAATACTGCTTTTTGCACTTAGTGTAAATAGCATCCATCATTATTTGGA
This sequence comes from Sinocyclocheilus grahami, assembly GCF_001515645.1. NCBI lineage: Eukaryota > Metazoa > Chordata > Actinopteri > Cypriniformes > Cyprinidae > Sinocyclocheilus > Sinocyclocheilus grahami. The sequence goes on along the minus strand of NW_015505447.1, from coordinate 1,919,380 downwards.
CTATATAGCCTCTATCGTCACTTATACAGTCCCAACAGTGAAGCATGGTGGTGGCAACATCATGCTGTGACTTAAACCCAATTGAGCATCTATTTTGCAGATTTTTAATAAATCTGCAAAAATGTCAACAATTCTGTGTTTTTCTGTCAATATGGGGTGCTGTGAGTACATTAATGAGGGAAAAAAATTAACTTAAATGATTTTAGCAAATGGCTGCAATATAACAAAGAGTGAAAAATTTAAAGGGGTCTGAATACTTTCCGTACCCACTGTGTGTGTGTGTGTGTATATATATATGGTTTATTTGTTCTTTTTAAAATCATCTCCAGGTAATAAATAAAGTATACGAACAATTCAGTGCTACTTGACATAGCATTTATTACAGTACAGAAACTATTCTGCCTTATTATGTGATAAAAATGAAAAAAAAAAAGTGTTTGTAGTACATTAACAAAGCATTTATTGGTTATTGTCCAACAGTGTATCTGATTTATTAGCCAATTAAAAGAAAGAAATAAGAGACAAAATAACGTTTCCTATATACAGTATATATGAAGGGGTATGAATACTTTCTCAAGGCACTGTATGTGTGTGTGTGTATATATATATATATATATTTATATAACATTTCTGTCCCCCTCACTTCTGAAATGATTGCTACGCCCCTGTATATATTATACACAGTGTAGTTTTACAGAGCAAACAGCAGAAATGGCGAGAAAGACCGCTGGGGATGCCACCGGAAGTGGCGCTGCGACCTGCAGCTGCCAGGATTTGCGCTTGCTCTCTCTCCATTTATTTTGAAATAGGTTGATATCTGGCACAGCGGGGCATTAGGCAGATAAATGGACCAGATAACTGGAGTATCCTTATAATTTCACAAACAAACTCTTAAAAATATTGCCACAGTAATAACTGACATAAAAACTGCTATGATTGGGGTTTGTTAAAGTGGATAGGGTTAATCATTTTCCAAAACCTAAAATGTACAGTGGGGCAAAAAAGTATTTAGTCAGCCACCAATTGTGCAAGTTCTCCCACTTAAAAAGATGAGAGAGGCCTGTAATTTTCATCATAGGTATACCTCAACTATGAGAGGCAAAATGAGGAAAAAAATCCAGAAAATCACATTGTAGGATTTTTAAAGAATTAATTGGTAAATTCCTCGGTAAAATAAGTATTTGGTCACCTACAAACAAGCAAGATTTCTGGCTCTCACAGACCTGTAACTTCTTCTTTAAGAGGCTCCTCTGTCCTCCACTCGTTACCTGTATTAATGGCATCTGTTTGAACTCGTTATCAGTATAAAAGACACCTGTCCAAAACCTCAAACAGTCACACTCCAAACTCCACCATGGCCAAGACCAAAAAGCTGTCAAAGGACACCAGAAACAAAACTGTAGACCTGCACCAGGCTGGGAAGACTGAATCGGCAATAGGTTAGCAGCTTGGTGTGAAGAAATCAACTGTGGGAGCAATTATTAGAAAATGGAAGACATACAAGACCACTGATAATCTCCCTCGATATGGGGCTCCACGCAAGATCTCACCCCGTGGGGTCAAAATGATCACAAGAACTGTGAGCAAAAATCCCACAACCACACGGGGGGACCTAGTGAATGACCTGCAGAGAGCTGGGACCAAAGTAACAAAGGCTACCATCAGTAACACACTGCACCGCCAGGGACTCAAATCCTGCAGTGCCAGACGTGTCCCCCTGCTTAAGCCAGTACATGTCCAGGCCCATCTGAAGTTTGCTAGAGAGCATTTGGATGATCCAGAAGAGGATTGGGAGAATGTCATATGGTCAGATGAAACCAAAATAGAACTATTTGGTAAAAACTCAACTTGTCGTGTTTGGAGGAGAAAGAATGCTGAGTTGCATCCAAAGAACACCATACCTACTGTGAAGCATGGGGGTGGAAACATCATGCTTTGGGGCTGTTTTTCTGCAAAGGGACCAGAACGACTGATCCGTGTAAACGAAAGAATGAATGGGGCCATGTATCATGAGATTTTGAGTGAAAACCTCCTTCCATCAGCAAGGGCATTGAAGATGAAACATGGCTGGGTCTTTCAGCATGACAATGATCCCAAACACACCACCCGGGAAACGAAGGAGTGGCTTCGTAAGAAGCATTTCAAGGCCCTGGAGTGGCCTAGCCAGTCTCCAGATCTCAACCCCATAGAAAATCTTTGGAGGGAGTTGAAAATCCATGTTGCCCAGCGACAGCCCCAAAACATTACTGCTCTAGAGGAGATCTGCATGGAGGAATGGGCCAAAATACCAGCAACAGTGTGTGAAAACCTTGTGAAGACTTACAGAAAACATTTGACCTCTGTCATTGCCAACAAAGGGTATATAACAAAGTATTGAGATGAAATTTTGTTATTGACCAAATACTTATTTTCCACCATAATTTGCAAATAAATTATTTAAAAATCCTACAATGTGATTTTCTGGATTTTTTTCTCATTTTGTCTCTCATAGTTGAGGTATACCTATGATGAAAATTACAGGCCTCTCTCATCTTTTTAAGTGGGAGAACTTGCACAATTGGTGGCTGACTAAATACTTTTTTTCCCCACTGTAGTA
>NW_015505447.1:1900484-1915285 GCF_001515645.1 Sinocyclocheilus grahami | reverse complement strand
ACCATATGACATTCTCCCAATTCTCTTCTGGATCATCCAAATGCTCTCTAGCAAACTTCAGACGGGCCTGGACATGTACTGGCTTAAGCAGGGGGACACGTCTGGCACTGCAGGATTTGAGTCCCTGGCGGCGCAGTGTGTTACTGATTGTAGCCTTTGTTACTTTGGTCCCAGCTCTCTGCAGGTCATTCGCTAGGTCCCCCCGTGTGGTTCTGGGGTTTTTGCTCACAGTTCTTGTGATCATTTTGACCCCACGGGGTGAGATCTTGCGTGGAGCCCCAGATCGAGGGGGATTATCAGTGGTCTTGTATGTCTTCCATTTTCTAATAATTGCTCCCACAGTTGATTTCTTCACACCAAGCTGTTTACCTATTGCAGATTCAGTCTTCCCAGCCTGGTGCAGGTCTACAATTTTGTTTCTGGTGTCCTTTGACAGCTCTTTGGTCTTGGCCATGGTGGAGTTTGGAGTGTGACTGTTTGAGGTTGTGGACAGGTGTCTTTTATACTGATAACGAGTTCAAACAGATGTCATTAATACAGGTAACGAGTGGAGGACAGAGGAGCCTCTTAAAGAAGAAGTTACAGGTCTGTGAGAGCCAGAAATCTTGCTTGTTTGTAGGTGACCAAATATTTATTTTACCGAGGAATTTACCAATTAATTCTTTAAAAATCCTACAATGTGATTTTCTGGATTTTTTTTCTCATTTTGTTTCTCATAGTTGAGGTATACCTATGATGAAAATTACAGGCCTCTCTCATCTTTTTAAGTGGGAGAACTTGCACAATTGGTGGCTGACTAAATACTTTTTTGCCCCACTGTATATATATATGGTTTATTTGTTCTTTTTAAAATCATCTCCAGGTAATAAATAAAGTATACGAACAATTCAGTGCTACTTGACATAGCATTTATTACAGTACAGAAACTATTCTGCCTTATTATGTGATAAAAATGGGAAAAAAAGTGTTTGTAGTACATTAACAAAGCATTTATTGGTTATTGTCCAACAGTGTATCTGATTTATTAGCCAATTAAAAGAAAGAAATAAGAGACAAAATAACGTTTCCTATATACAGTATATATGAAGGGGTATGAATACTTTCTCAAGGCACTGTATGTGTGTGTGTGTGTGTGTGTATATATATATATTTATATAACATTTCTGTCCCCCTCACTTCTGAAATGATTGCTACGCCCCTGTATATATTATACACAGTGTAGTTTTACAGAGCAAACAGCAGAAATGGCGAGAAAGACCGCTGGGGATGCCACCGGAAGTGGCGCTGCGACCTGCAGCTGCCAGGATTTGCGCTTGCTCTCTCTCCATTTATTTTGAAATAGGTTGATATCTGGCACAGCGGGGCATTAGGCAGATAAATGGACCAGATAACTGGAGTATCCTTATAATTTCACAAACAAACTCTTAAAAATATTGCCACAGTAATAACTGACATAAAAACTGCTATGATTGGGGTTTGTTAAAGTGGATAGGGTTAATCATTTTCCAAAACCTAAAATGTATGTATAATTTATAAATTCATACGAAACGTCTAAAAGTGAGGTTTCATGGTCACAAAATAAGACATCTTTCTTCCAGCTAAAATGGGAGTTTCAGCTGAAATGGGTCAGTTAACATGGAACATTAAAACTGTACAGATAATAATGAAAAATCTAATTTCATCTGTGCCATAATTTAGCCTTTATGATCTGACTCTTTTCAGAATTAACTGCAGGCATGTAGTGGGGAGAAAATGCATATTACCTTAGACATTATAATAAAAAAATAAATAAAAAATATTTATTACTTTCTGTTATTATTGTTAGGTTATTTGTAGGCTTTATATGGCATACTACAAATATCCTATTCATTGAAGGTGTTTTTTTTACTTCCTTTTTGCATTTATAAGGCCTATTTATAACTTTACTTTTTATAACACAGTTGACATGTTTCTTTTTTTTAGATGGCTACATCTGAAGAGTATTGCGTAATAACCCAGGAGGACTTAGAGGATATTAAAGACACCCTATCTTCTCAGGATCTCCCTTCAGCGATAACCATGATAAAAGAATACCTTAAAAAGCAGAATCTTGTAGAACTTAACATTGGTGTGACGGGAGAGTCTGGTTCTGGAAAGTCCACGTTTGTCAATGCATTCAGGGGTTTAGGAGATGAAGAAGAGGGCTCTGCTAAAACTGGTGTAGTGGAGACCACTACAGAACCAGCAGTTTACCTTCACCCAAAATACAAAAATGTGAAAGTGTGGGATCTTCCTGGCATTGGAACACCAAACTTCAAAGCTGATGAATACCTTAAACTGGTTCAGTTTAAGCGCTATGATTTTTTCATCATCATTGCTTCAGATCGGTTCAGAGAATGCCACACTCAGCTGGCCACAGAGATTATGAAGATGGGGGAAAAGTTTTATTTTGTTCGTTCCAAGATTGACTTTTGCATTACTGCTGAGAAGAGGAAGAAGAACTTTGACCAGAAAAAGACTCTGGAGATCATCCGAGAGGAGGGGGAAATTTAAAATTTAATTTTGATTTGATATGCCAATTGAGGAAGTTTTGAGTCCAAGATAAGGGTCAGAGCAACATGTTGCGTTTATGTGCACTTAGGTAGTAAACATTATCAAACTGCTGTCAAATTTGTGTAATGTTTAAGGTGTCACTTTTGACAGTTTTGAATTTTTTTTAATTACAGCTTCATCAGAATGTTACGAAACTTGGTGACTTTTATGGCATTTGGAATGTGAACACACAAAAGTTGAGGGCATGATTCGAGCAGACTAAAAAGTGGTCGTAAAAAAAAAAAGTCACACTTGTGGTCTTCGGTCAAAAATGACCGACCATAGGAAATGAATGGGAAATCGACAAAAACACAAAAATTCTGAGAATTTTCAAAAATTCAACCTACAAATCTGACATAATGCAGAAAAAAGTACACAGCAATGACAGGTTGAAACTCTAAAACATCAAGAGTGCAAAACCAACACATCCACTCACACGCGTACGCACACACTTATATACACACACACACCTAAAAACTGGTGTGACTGTAACACAGCAAATATTTAAACTAAAAACAATAATTCGACTACAATGCAGTAAAAAAAGTGGACAGCAAGGAAGGGGTTACACTCTAAAACATCAAGAGTGCAAAACAGACACACAGTTATACAAAAAATAAAATCCTTTTATTTCGGTTCGTTCTTAGCAAAAAATATTTTTTCGTTCAGGTTCCAGAGCTAAATAAGAACGGAACAAGTGTTCGCTTTTTAAATAATTCTAATTATCTTTGCTAATATTATTGAAACTTCCAACTGCTAACACGCGCACACTAATTAAAAGGGCAGGACTCAAAGGAGACATATTATGCCCCTTTTTACAATATGTAATATAAGTCTCTGGTGTCCCCAGAATGTGTCAAAATACCCCACAGATCATTTATTATACCATTTTGAAAATGCCCATTTTGAGTGGAAGCAGAAACACGCTGTTTTTTGTGCCTGTCTTTTTAAATGCAAATGAGCTGCTGCTCCCCCCAGCGTTTGAGCTGCGCCATTACAGCTCGAACCTGTTAAAAAACATCTGTTTTGGTTCTGATTATCATGTTTATCGTGCTGAAATCATGCGTTTTAAACCATATTAGTTTAAACTTCTGATATACGGTTTTCTGAGTGCACACGTACAGAACGTGGCTGTCACAGCATGTGAGAACTAAACTAAGTTCTCATTCACACACAAGTTTACGTTACAAAAGTCTGTTATGTCCGTGAAGGTAAACAGCTGGGAAATAAATCGCATGTTCATTTTAGATCTGTGTGGTAGCAGCAATATACAGTAAATAAATCAATAATCCACTGCTTGTCTCCTCGTCTCCTCTGACTCTAAGTAGTGTTCTGTGCTCATCAGAGACAAAGACAGAACAGTTAGCATGTTTTACTCAAACTTTCGAACTTTCGCTAGAACTGGTACACAGTTGTCGCTTGCAAAATCACAATGACGGCGCCGTGGGTGGAAACTTACAGATTAAGGGGCGGTATTATTATAATGAGATCCCTTTGCAACGTCACTAGGGGAGCGAAATCATTTTTTATAGTTAGTAACATCAGTAATATGATTGCAGTTATTTATTTATTTGAAGTGTTTACTGTAGTATAGTTGTATTTATGTATAAATAACAACATTATTTCTTCTTTTCAGAATATGAATACAGCAATATTTTATAGAAAGGCCAATAGGAAGAGTGCAGAGTTTGCTCTTCCATGTAATGAGAGTGAGGATGAGTTAGCCTTTAGTGAAGGTTAAATGATAGGGATGTACTTATTTTTGGTTTGCATGAGCTCCAAGTATATAAATCTATCAATTTCTAAAAGAACTGTTCATTTAAATAGAAAAGAAAATCATAATTTTATAGAAAAACTATTTTTTTCCATTTTCTATTGTGGTACAGCGTTGCCATATCGCAACGTTTCCATAAGTACCCATCCCTCCCCCTCCCCCAAAAAAATCTTTCTTCAAAAATCTGATTTGATTTGTATGATTGAAGCTATTTCAAGTAATAAAAACGTATTAGAAAAAATATTTTATGGTTAGAATATAGTGCATACCATAGAGGGTTACTATTATATTATATATATTATATTTCCTCTCAAAAACGTAAAACGTATGTTTAACGTGTTTTTTAAACATGCAGCAAATGAAACTAGGCTACAAATCTGACATAATGCAGAAAAAAGTACACAGCAATGACAGGTTGAAACTCTAAAACATCAAGAGTGCAAAACCAACACATCCACTCACACGCGTACGCACACACTTATATACACACACACACCTAAAAACTGGTGTGACTGTAACACAGCAAATATTTAAACTAAAAACAATAATTCGACTACAATGCAGTAAAAAAAGTGGACAGCAAGGAAGGGGTTACACTCTAAAACATCAAGAGTGCAAAACAGACACACAGTTATACAAAAAATAAAATCCTTTTATTTCGGTTCGTTCTTAGCAAAAAATATTTTTTCGTTCAGGTTCCAGAGCTAAATAAGAACGGAACAAGTGTTCGCTTTTTAAATAATTCTAATTATCTTTGCTAATATTATTGAAACTTCCAACTGCTAACACGCGCACACTAATTAAAAGGGCAGGACTCAAAGGAGACATATTATGCCCCTTTTTACAATATGTAATATAAGTCTCTGGTGTCCCCAGAATGTGTCAAAATACCCCACAGATCATTTATTATACCATTTTGAAAATGCCCATTTTGAGTGGAAGCAGAAACACGCTGTTTTTTGTGCCTGTCTTTTTAAATGCAAATGAGCTGCTGCTCCCCCCAGCGTTTGAGCTGCGCCATTACAGCTCGAACCTGTTAAAAAACATCTGTTTTGGTTCTGATTATCATGTTTATCGTGCTGAAATCATGCGTTTTAAACCATATTAGTTTAAACTTCTGATATACGGTTTTCTGAGTGCACACGTACAGAACGTGGCTGTCACAGCATGTGAGAACTAAACTAAGTTCTCATTCACACACAAGTTTACGTTACAAAAGTCTGTTATGTCCGTGAAGGTAAACAGCTGGGAAATAAATCGCATGTTCATTTTAGATCTGTGTGGTAGCAGCAATATACAGTAAATAAATCAATAATCCACTGCTTGTCTCCTCTGAGGCTGGGACTCTAAGTAGTGTTCTGTGCTCATCTGTGCAGCCAAAGACAGAACAGTTAGCATGTTTTACTCAAACTTTCGCTATGGCATTAGAACTGGTACACAGTTGTCGCTTGCAAAATCACAATGACGGCGCCGTGGGTGGAAACTTACAGATTAAGGGGCGGTATTATTATAATGAGATCCCTTTGCAACGTCACTAGGGGAGCGAAATCATTTTTTATAGTTAGTAACATCAGTAATATGATTGCAGTTATTTATTTATTTGAAGTGTTTACTGTAGTATAGTTGTATTTATGTATAAATAACAACATTATTTCTTCTTTTCAGAATATGAATACAGCAATATTTTATAGAAAGGCCAATAGGAAGAGTGCAGAGTTTGCTCTTCCATGTAATGAGAGTGAGGATGAGTTAGCCTTTAGTGAAGGTTAAATGATAGGGATGTACTTATTTTTGGTTTGCATGAGCTCCAAGTATATAAATCTATCAATTTCTAAAAGAACTGTTCATTTAAATAGAAAAGAAAATCATAATTTTATAGAAAAACTATTTTTTGTCCATTTTCTATTGTGGTACAGCGTTGCCATATCGCAACGTTTCCATAAGTACCCATCCCTCCCCCTCCCCCAAAAAAATCTTTCTTCAAAAATCTGATTTGATTTGTATGATTGAAGCTATTTCAAGTAATAAAAACTTATTAGAAAAAATATTTTATGGTTAGAATATAGTGCATACCATAGAGGGTTACTATTATATTATATATATTATATTTCCTCTCAAAAACGTAAAACGTATGTTTAACGTGTTTTTTAAACATGCAGCAAATGAAACTAGGCAGTTAATTGGATAAAAATTCTTACTGTTGGTTAGCAAATTTACATTAGTATTCTTATGCTTAAACTTCTGGCTTAATTCTGGTGTTGTTTTTTCACAGACTTGATTGTAAATGTTTGTGGTTTTTTTTATGTAGGATAGATTCTAACAATTAATTAATGTTATTTGTGTGTTGTAGGCTACTTTACATATTTTTAGTAGCTATATACAGCAAAACTACAGCGCTTTCAGTAGGCTAATTATTTCTAAGGTTGATGTTTTCATTAGCTGTGCTGAGTGTGCAGTTGATTTCAGCTGCACGCAGCATCAGAGGCACGCTCTTTTATCGCTCCTAATGGTTTTACTGTACAATAAGAGTATAAAAGTTATATCAGTGGCAGTTATCAAATGACTTAAATTATGATATTTTGCTCAGATGGATGCTGGGGTTCTTATCTCATCAGCTTTCAACGTATATCATTTTGCTAACTACACACAGTGCGCGTTCTAACTAGAGTTAAGCCGGTCGGCATGGTAGCCAAGGCATACATAGTCATAGGCCACTATTGTTAAGCCAGTCGGCATGGTAGCCCAGGCACACATAGATAATAATATATGCGGTTCACTTGGCTCTTTGGAGCAGCAGCAGTACATATGTCATGGCGATAGAGCTGCTTTTTGGGGGGGTGTTTTGTTCTATCCTTTTCTGTTTTCATTCTTTTCATGTGTGTATATATATATGCATGTCCGCTGATGCAGCAGTATTATATTTTTACACTCGGCTGCATGTATTTATTGGCCTGTATTGTTCATTTCTTGAGTCTCCTGCTTTGTTGGGGGGTAATTTCATATATGTTATATGTGCAGCAGCAGTATTTCCTACAAGCTCACAGCAGCATGTCTTCAGTCGGCATGGTAGCCCAGGCACACATAGATAATAATATATGCGGTTCACTTGGCTCTTTGGAGCAGCAGCAGTACATATGTCATGGCGATAGAGCTGCTTTTTGGGGGGGTGTTTTGTTCTATCCTTTTCTGTTTTCATTTTTTTCATGTGTGTATATATATATGCATGTCCGCTGATGCAGCAGTATTATATTTTTACACTCGGCTGCATGTATTTATTGGCCTGTATTGTTCATTTCTTGAGTCTCCTGCTTTGTTGGGGGGTAATTTCATATATGTTATATGTGCAGCAGCAGTATTTCCTACAAGCTCACAGCAGCATGTCTGTGGATGTATTGGCAGTAGCAAGTCTCTGTACTTGCTCTGTCGCAGCAGCATCAGCGTAGCAGATCTATTCCACCAAGACCAAACACATTAACATTGTCATGTACATTACCATGCTAAAATCTCAGAGAGTTGTCATGACAGAACTGCACATTTGTACTTGTGTTAAGTACAACAACAGATAATCCAATCTTGAGGCTTTTTTATGTTTGTATATGCCAACACATTTTTAGATGTCTTCTGCTGATAACTTTGCAGACAAGCTGAACAAACTTCATGAAATTATTTCTGCTCTAGATATTTCATCAGCGACAAACTGGTTGACATGTTTCTTTTTTTAGATGGCTACATTTGAAGATTATTGTGTATTAACCCATGAGGATTTGGAAGATATGAAAGATTGCATATCAACTCAGGATCTCCCATCAGCGATAAACACGATAAAAGAATACCTTAAAAAGCAGGATCTTGTAGAACTTAACATTGGTGTGACGGGAGAGTCTGGTTCTGGAAAGTCCACGTTTGTCAATGCATTCAGGGGTCTAGGAGATGAAGAAGAGGGCTGTGCTAAAACTGGTGTAGTGGAGACCACTACAGAACCAGCAGTTTACCTTCACCCAAAATACAAAAATGTGAAAGTGTGGGATCTTCCTGGCATTGGAACACCAAACTTCAAAGCTGATGAGTACCTTAAAATGGTTCAGTTTGAACGCTATGATTTTTTCATCATCATTGCTTCAGATCGGTTCAGAGAATGCCACACTCAGCTGGCCACAGAGATTATGAAGATGAAGAAAAGATTTTATTTTGTTCGTTCCAAGATTGACTTGAGCATTGAGGCCGAAAAGAGAAAGAAAAACTTTGACCTGAAAAATACACTGGATATCATCAGAAAAGACTGTGAAAATGGTTGGTTCATTCAGCATGAAATTGCAATGCTTTGACAAACACAATTATCGTTACATTTTTGAGGTTGTCATTAACATTATGCTTTATTGTGGATATATATTTGGCCATCTAAAACTGATATTAATATAAATGATTGTAGAATTCATGATAATAGGCATTTTTGTATATGAATAATACAATAATCCTTTGTTAATGATTACATAATTCATAATACCTTTTATATTTTTATAGGTTTGAGAAAGATCGGTATAGAAGATCCTGTCGTGTTCCTGATTTTTGGCTGGGAGTTCGGAAAGTATGATCTAAATGTTCTGCAGGAGAGGATGGAGAAGGAGCTTCCACAGCATAAGAGACGTGTGCTGATGTTGGCTTTGCCGAATATCACACTGGAGATTAATGAGAGAAAGAAGAAAGCTCTAGAGGAAAACATTGGAAAAGTTGCCTTCCTGTCTGCTTGTATGGCTGCTGTTCCGGTTCCTGGTCTTTCAATTGCTGTGGATTTAGCCATCATAGCAGTTGAGATAGAGAAGTACTGCAACACCTTTGGTCTTGATAAGGAGTCTTTGGAGAAGCTCTGTGAAAAATATGGGAAGAGACTAGAGAATGTCGAGGGTCTGATTAATTCAGCTTGGTATCAAAGATTATGCACAGGTTCAATAATAGCCATACTAAGAGAAATATCCTTTCTGATAACAGAAGATGCAGTTGAGTCTGCTGTTAGGTTTATACCCATTTTAGGCTCTGTGGCGGCAGGAGTAATGTCCTATTGCACTGTGTCAACAATGCTGAAGAGTGCTCTGAATGAAGTAGCAGAAGATGCCAGGAAGGTGCTAATCAGTTTGCTGGAGACTGAAGTGTAATCAGACAGATTTACTGTGCCAGCTATTTAGAGTGGTCACAAGGTTTATAATACTCTATGCTTAAAAGTTAATTCTTTTGGAAAGAACAAAATAGTCCTGGCACATTTTAAATACCGAATTTTAATATACAATTATGATAAACATTTGTTATGTTATATTGATTTTTGTTTTAAATTAGTGATCTAAGAAAAGCAATATAGCCTACTAAACATTAGATACTAAATAATAAATCAATACCAAATAAGCAGCCTCAAAAGATAACTGAATTAAAAAGTACTGTAAGAACACAGCATGAAACTAGTAACAAATGTGTTGCTTGTTTACAAGCATAAATATATAAACATAAACAGCACTTCCCAGTATTTTATACTCAGTAAAGCTTGATACAAAAAGTGATACAATTAAAATTGTATTTTACATGAGGGCTATTGGACTGTTAATTAATTACTAATATTGAATTATACAAATATCTTCCTGCAGTCTATAGAATTACCTTTGTGCCTCTTAAAATTAATGTAATTTTTCAAGAAACTTATGAAAATATTTTGAAATATGAAAATTGAAACTGAATAAAATGTCTTTGAAACTGAAAAAAAAATTGCAGGCAAAATCTTTGACTTCCTTTGTTACACTGCATGTTTTGCAATGGGTTTCTCCTCTTTCATTCGCTGATCTGTACTTACAAATGCGCTTCCAGAGTTTTCATTTACGCTTCTTAAGTTTCCGTGCGCCATTCTGGCACAAATCTCTCGTGGGGGCAAGCAGCGGTGTGTTCTCATTGGCCACTGACTTTTTGATTGACAGCTTCTTTGACCTGGAAGTGAAGGTGCCGATGTTGCCTTGCCAGTGTGGATGTGACCATTATCACTTTAATTTGTTGTAGCTGTGTTGCTTATATGTCTGCCTGGCATTTTTTTTTACCCTTCTACAATTTTTAATTGTAACAGTAGCAAACCCACAAGAGTGGTCAGGAGTTAATTTGCACTTTAACATTCAAAGTCTTACAGTACTAAGTGGCATACTTAATGTGGTGTACTGAAAAATGGCTAAATATTATATTTTAACAACATAAATTATTAAACTCTTCAGCAAGCCATCTGTACATCTAAAACAACAAATCTTAATCTATAGCTACTTGAGGCATAATGATGTTGGAATATAATAGCAAAGGCCCCAAAGATAGACTAAGGTAAATAATGTTAAGCTGTTATACCAAGTTTATGAAACAGAAACTTATTTTTATTACAAAAATATATAGGCTACCCAGGAAAGTTATTTTTACACAGAAGACAAAAACTTTAGGCCTAATCTATAACTAGCTAATTAAAATGTTGTCAAGGCTATTTACGGATGTTTAATAAAATATGAACTTCACTAAAACAAGATGATACCCTACCTACCTTATTTTAAGTTTCAGACGTTTAAATAGACATTTCAATTAAGTGTCAGCAAAAAAAAAAACATTTATAGTTTGTTAAATAGCCTACACACTGATTTCCAAATTCCACTGAAAGCTGCAATAATAATCCTTTCAAATTTGACTACGTGGTGTATTCCTATCAAATACACATTGTGTATAGGTAACAGTAACGTTTACTCTGTTTTTCTCCCAGTTCACTGGCCACTTACTTTCATGTCACCCACTTTCTGGCCACCCAATTTTCATCAAATGGGTAAATTTACGTGATGTTAATCCGACAGATCCACACGACAGCGTCCAGCGTGCATTTATAGATCAACTAACATGGAGGTTGTTTAAACAACAAAACAAATTAATTTACACATATCTGACAATCAGAATATAGGTTGTAGGCCTATCATATAGTTCATGGTATAGTTAACAAGTTTGTGGATATTTAGAATAAAAAAGGAAAATCTAAATAAAAGTGATGCATCTGTCATACTCAGTGTTGGGGAAAGTTACTTTTAAAAGTAATGCATTACAATATTGCGTTTCTCCATAAAAAAGTAACATTTAGTTACTTTTTATGGAAAGTTACGTTACTTTTGCGTTACTTTTTAAATCTGGACAGGGCTTGCTTGTTTGTTTTTAAAATAAAAAATTATATTTTTGGCAAATATAAAAGCCTTTTCACACCAAAAGTGAAATGAATAAGTCTCAGGCTGAAGGGAAAGTAAATTTACGTCCGTACAGTAGAATGCAGAAGAAGAAATTGCAACACACTTCAATAAAAAAGACACACAAATGTTTGTCTAGAGTTATTTTTGCTTATTAGTATGGTTAAACTGGATCATGGAAGGTCAGAAGCAAAGACATGGGTTAATAGAATGGGATTAAATACATAAAGAATATTTGTGTTGTTTAACATTTAATAACATTTTAAAAAAGGTTTGCATCATATTCTGAGTTGCATTATTTTTTAGAACTACAGTAACATCTGATTTCTCTCAACATGGGGACAGGAGAGCTGTCAATTGATAAACTGGAAAAAAAGTAACTTGCGTTACTTATTTGAAAAAGCAACTCCGATATTCTCTTGTAAATTAAAAAGTAATGCGTTACTTTACTAGTTACTTGAAAAAAGTAATCTGATTACGTTACTCGCGTTACTTATAATGCGTTACCCCCAACACTGCTCATACTGCGCTATTGTGCCTGCATGACCCGTCGCTATGGAAATAATAAGATGACATAATATATGCAAAAAAAAGCTGTCATTTCATATAGTCTTGGGGCCCCCTGGTGGCCATGGGGGCCCTAAGCAGCCGCCTAGTTCGCTTATGCCTTGGGCCGCTCCAAATGCAAACGCAAAACGCACAGATTACCCAACATTGGTTACACTGTATTGACAGTAAAATGACCCAGCAGCTGAGGTAGGCTACAGAAAAACTATGGGTTAAAAAATAATACAAAATAACATTTTTTAGCATTTTTAGAGTGCAGAAAAATACCCAGCACCTGCGTAGTAATATATTAAAATATTAAAAATAACCCAATAAAATGACCCAACAGGCTGAACCCAGCATTTTTTAAAGTGTGATTTTGTGTTAGGCCTACCCCCAAAAACACTGCCATTAATAAAGAATGGTATGAAGATATCTGGCAAGACACCTTCTCCCAACGATCCAGGAACAATTTGGTGATGATCTGTGCATTTTCTAGCATGATGGAGCACCATGTCACAAGAAGGCAAGAGTGATAAGTGGTTCGGAGATCATTACATTGAAATCTGAGGCCAGGCAACTCCCCGGATCTTAATCCCATAGAGAACCTGTGGACAGTCCTCAAAAGTCGAGTGGACAAGCAGAAGCCCACAAGTTGTGATCAAGTTAAAACGGATTGCATTAGTCAGGATTTGGCCAAAAAGCCAAGGGCTTCATTGAAGAATGAAGACTAGCTGTGTAAGACATACTACTTTAAACGAAACTGACAAATAGATATTTGTAAAAACATTTTTAACATTAGTAATTAAGTTTGGTAAAAAAAAATAATAAGACAACTTACTGTTACATATTTTGTGCCTAACTTGTTTAGTTGTGTTTGGATTCCTTAATCAGGAGATCTGGGTTGATTGAGAATACTTTATGTTGGGTATCTTAGTTTGGGTACTTCTCAGACCATTTTTGTCTATTGCTACGTTTGTATATAGGCTACTTTTATAAAAAATATCAATTTTATTTTGTATATCATTTTTGAACAGGACTCTATCTAGTGTATACATTAACAATCGTAGTTATCTTGAAAACAAATGTTTTTATGAGATTATATTTCTTTCTCTATATACAGACTTTTCACTTCTCATTTTTACTTCTTTAGGATTTAAGTATCATTAACAGTCTTCGCTGCCTTCTACGGTCAGGTAATTATTTTAAAACAAGTTATCATCCGAAGCAGTAGGTGGCGGTGTGAGGCTTAGAGTGTTTCCGTACACACAGTGGACACGTCATGCTAGCGGAACACTAAAATCATCTGCTCGTGTTTTCAACTGGCTTCTTAATTTTGAGGTTCAAGCTGACGGACAAAGGTAAAGTGCCTGCTAAATATATATATATATTTATTTTATAGAAAGTATGAGAAGAATGACGCATTAAAACATGAGGTTTGTATGTGATTGTGTATACGTAAACCGTCGACTGTGTATAATTGTCGCATTTACATTATAGATATATACTAGAGTAATTGATCTTAGTCTTTCAATACGTTTTATTATAGTGCATTAAATACAATTAATTATGCTCTGTACAATAATTATACTGAAATGATGTTCTTGTGTTGTACACGTAAGCATACAAAAATAACAGTTTGAAGTGTATCGAGAGTCGTAATTTTAAAATAAGTAAATGTGTATATTAAAAGGTGTTATATTGAAGGTCATAGAACTGTAAACTGTAAGCACGAGCCTAATTCATTCATTCATTGCTGAATTTCTTTTTAATCAAGTGGCTTCACTTGTCCAAATGTGTATCTACCACATCATACGCTTGTGTTTTCCAGCACTGGTGATAACGTTTTTGTTGTGGTTTCATTTTTCCTAACACATTGAGATGTTCATTATACAAACCTGAGGGGGACACTGTAAAAATTGTGAATAAAAACAGAATGCAATGATGTGGAAGTTTCAAATTTCAATATTTTATTCAGAATACAACATAGATGACATATCCAATGTTTAAACTGAGAAAATGTATCATTTTAAGGGAAAAACAAGTCGATTTTAAATTTCATGGCATCAACACATCTCAAAAAAAGTTGGGACAAGGCCATTTTAACCACTGTGTGGCATCCCCTCTTCTTTTTATAACGGTCTGCAAACGTCTGGGGACTGAGTAAATGTGTCATTTCACCTCCACAGATGAGGCTGCTCTGTATATTTGCTCTGGTTGCTGTGGTGGGTCTGGTGGCAGGAGAAGAAGGGGCTCGTCTGTTGGCCTCGAAGTCCCTGCTTAACCGATATGCTGTAGAGGGACGAGACCTTACTCTGCAGTACAACGTGTACAATGTGGGCACCAGGTATTGTTCTCTCTGAATTTAACCAAATAAGTTTAAGGACTGATAAATGGCTTTGTGTTTTGTTGAAACCACATAAATATTAAGTAGCTGATGGGAGCCTTTCTAATCTAGTTTATTATTGTTTAACTTTTCTTTTTGCCTCTTTCTAGTGCTGCGCTAGAGGTTGAGCTGTCCGATGACTCGTTCCCCCCTGAAGATTTCGGAATTGTCTCTGGAATGCTCAATGTGAAATGGGATCGTATTGCTCCGTATCCTCATTCATCAAGCAATAGTTGTACCAGATACAGGCTACACACACATATATACAGTGGTGTGAAAAAGTGTTGGCCCCCTT
>NW_015505447.1:1888890-1896306 GCF_001515645.1 Sinocyclocheilus grahami | reverse complement strand
CAATTGGTGGCTGACTAAATACTTTTTTCCCCACTGTATATAGATGGCTAGATGCCACTCATCTGAATCTTTATATTGTTTAGGGGCATTTTTAAGTCCGATGTGGACTCGCATCCTTGTTTAAACACTGTAATCCTGTTTAAATTTAAATCAATAAATTTCATCTTTACTGATGGCACTTAACATCATCAGTACTGTATCAGACAGTCAAGATGCTTTATTTACATTTGTTCTTCAGTAGATTGTGTTCCTTAACTCTTCCTGTCTTCAGTGCTAGTAATGTTTCTCACACAGTGGTTCTGCGGCCTCTGAAAGCTGGATACTTCAACTTCACCTCTGCTTCCGTTAGTTATCTGGCCCAGGAGGGTGGACAGGTCGTGGTAAGTGGAGTCCTACGATACCTTTCATGTACAGTCAGTATAAGTAAATAATTTTTTTTTTTTTATTCTTTGCATCTCTTAGGTTGGTTACACAAGTGCTCCAGGTCAGGGAGGCATCCTGGCCCAAAGAGAGTTTGACAGACGCTTTTCTCCACATTATGTAAGTGCTTTAATATGGAAAATGGTGTAAAATGCTCTTTAATATATCATGGCCTGTGCAGTTATATTGAAATCTAATCTCTGTTTTTCCATCTAAAAGCTGGACTGGGCAGCTTTTGGTGTCATGACCCTTCCCTCCATTGGCATTCCTCTGCTCTTGTGGTACTCCAGCAAGAGGAAGTACGACTCCCAGAAGAGCAAAAAGAACTGAGTAATCTAATACAGGATAAAAACAGATCAGGGATCATTGTGGTAATGGAAGGAAGGAGGAATAGAAGTGCATTATGGTGGGCGGGAGTTGAGATTTTTTTTTTTTTTTTTAGTAAATGAATTACCCATATTGGGGTAAATGGTCAGTGAATTAATCTGCTTTTAAGTGAGGTTGGTCTTCATTAGAAATTGAGGAATAAGCATCAACCTACATAAAGATCACCAACTGCTTTTGACATTAAAGTGGCCATTCCAGGGTGGCTTCAGGTGAACCATCTTTTTTTCTTTTTTTTTTTTTTTCTTTTAATTATTGTCAAATGCTAAACAGAACTGTACAGTCCTTCATGATCAATGTGGGGCTTGTTTGTGGAAATAAAAGGGGGATTTATAGAGATCCTCTCATTGTGTGTCTGGTCACTCACTGAAATATGCTTTCATCTGTGTGTCTGCTTATGTTCTTTTCATGTAGTGATTAGTGCATTCTTAGTCTTTTATGGCAATATCTCTATCAGCTAAATAATCAGCGAAGTAATTCAGTGAAAAAGCTAGTTATATTATGGCTATCAATTCACTGAAACAAAATCAGTGGCTTTTAATCAGAATAAATATATTTGATTAAAGTGATTATTTAATTATGGAATTATTTGCTGTGTAACTTTGAGTGAGTCCACATACAAAAAATGTATATCCAGGTTCAATTTAAATGATAAAGAGATAAACATGCCTACATCCTCCATGGGGAGGTCACTATTAACAAGCCTTATAAATGTATATACAGGTTATAAGCAATGTAATGTTATAGTACACATATATCATCCTAATATTTATTACTATGCTGTTTTTTTTTTAATTGTCATGCAGAGCGTTTATAAAGGAAATACTCTTGGTTAATTCAGAGGTCTGTACTGTACAAGTGTGAGGTCAGCGTTTGGGGTTTGGTGGGGGCAGACATGCTCTAGAGCTGGTTGGTCTTTCTGGAATCTGCTCATATATGGAGCTGGAGGAAGCATTCAGGTTTGGCTGCTCTGAATGATGAAAACCTGAGTGTTGAGGTTGAGTCATCATTGGGGGGACACCAAAACTCTGAGGGAAAAATCATAAAATTTTGCATTTTTATAACCGACTGAACACATGATGTGTCTTATAGTGAGGATTTTATAAGAGTACCTATAAATGCTGCCCATTGAGCTCTGGTCGTAAAGGACCATGAGCAGATCTTGGGGGTGGTCTAAGAGGAAGACTAGGCCCTGGTCTTGGTACAGCATAGCCTTCTTGGGCACCCTTGATGTTCACCTCTGAATACAGATGATTCTTTGGAAGGTTCACTGAAGGAAAGTTCAAAACAGTAAATAATGTACCAAATAAGCATTTATATATTTTATATACTATATCTTATTTTAGTGACTCTATTTAGTGCATGGTTCTTTTGAAACCAAT
Source organism: Sinocyclocheilus grahami (assembly GCF_001515645.1). Classification (NCBI taxonomy): domain Eukaryota; kingdom Metazoa; phylum Chordata; class Actinopteri; order Cypriniformes; family Cyprinidae; genus Sinocyclocheilus; species Sinocyclocheilus grahami. Next base: position 1,894,120 of record NW_015505447.1, on the reverse strand, counting down.
TCAAATCATTCTTATATTTGAACTCCAGACAGGAAACATTAAAAACTAGTAAGTCCTGAGCAAGTTTGATGCTTGTTTTCCTCGTTTCTCACCTTCATCCACTGCTGCCTGCCTCCTCCACCCCACGGCATAGCAGTCAATCTCTTCTGGATGACTGCGTGTGTGTGGAGTTTCTTCATAAGTGTGCATGGGCTCCAGTTTCCAGTATTTCGGGTCTGCTGTTGTGTCAAAGTTTGGGATGAATGGAGTGGTAATGGCTGCTGTCACTCCCTGGAGGTCAGGTTGGGCACTGAAATTGGGGGTATTTTCTGATACTGCTCTGGGGGGTTTGTTAACTCGAGCATACGGGACATCCACAGGAGAAGCTTGATCTCCTGTTAGATTAAGATTTGAGGGTCTTTCAGCAACCTCAGAACTGCCATTCTAGAGGGAGGAAAAGTAGTATTGAAGAAGTATACCCTGTTAGTGCATAATATTTATAATATGACATTAAACACTTAAATAAAAAAGTCATAATTAAACTTTACCCGTACGAAAATTAACCATGGATTTTTAATTTTTTACCATTTGTATAACCGGAGTTTCACAACAAACACCATGGTTAAACTATGGTTAGTGTAGCAAAACCATGGTTAATTTGTGGTTACCCTGGTTTAACTATTGTAACCATGTTTTTGGTTTGTAGTAAAACCATGGTTAATTTTCGTAAGGATAAGCTTTGAGTAAGATGGAACAAGGCAACAGAAGCTTTGTCCAGAAGTTTTGTTATCTGGCGTTAGATTACTTCCCTTTAGAAGTATTAATTAAAAGAATCTGTTGCTTCGGGATTCGGATTAGCCGTGTTGTTTTTGATTCACTAAAATGAATCGATTCAAATGAATAATAATAATAATTCCTTACATTTATATAGCGCTTTTCTGGGCACTCAAAGCGCTTTACATAGAAGGGGGGAATCTCCTCATCCACCTGGATGATGCGACGGCAGCCATAGTGCGCCAGAACGCCCACCACACACCAGCTTATTGGTGAAGAGGAGACAGAGTGATGAAGCCAATCAGCAGATATGGGGATGGTTAGGAGGCCATGATGGTCAAAGGCCAATGGGCGAATTTGGCCAGGACGCCGGGGTTATACCCCTACTCTTTTTCTAAGGACATCCTGAGATTTTTAATGACCACAGAGAGTCAGGACCTCAGTTTAACATCTCATCCGAAAGACGGTGCTTTTTTGTCAGTATAGTGTCCCCGTCACTCTACTGGGGCATTAGGACCCACACAGACCACAGGGTGAGCACCCCCTGCTGGCCTCACTAACACTTCTTCCAGCAGCAACCTAGTTTCCCCAGGAGGTCTCCCATCCAGGTACTGACCAGGCTCAACCCTGCTTAGCTTCAGTAGGCAACCAGTCTTGGGCTGCAGGGTGATATGGCTGCTGAATCATTGGTTCGTAAATCAGACTACAAAACACACGTAGCATGTTTGTCTGTTCATGCATTCTGCGATGACAACTAGACAAAAATATGGTTTTCTTTGCATTATGTCACCGTACACGGTTTTGTTACTGCATCACACATAATATACATATGAAGGTCGTGAATAATCAAAAAAAAAATCTCTATTGACCGAGTAAAATTCGCCACCTTGTTGCTAGAATATTCTTAGAGGTTGCTATAGCCTACTTGTTAAGGTAAGAGAATTTAGCTTGCTGCTATGCTGTCTTTACTGTGTTCTGCGTGGTTGCTAGGATATAACTAGGTGGTTTGTAGGGTGTGAGGGTGCTTACTAGTCAAAAGAGGCAAGAGAGGGTGTTCAACAAAGAGGCCTTGATGATATTATTGTCCACAGATATGACTTTGAAATAAGTCTATGGGATTTTTCATCGGTTTCATTATCCCTCAAAATGTAATACAAGAAATGTGAGAGAAAAAAATGAGATTTTGCTTTTTGCTTTCATTGTCTGTAATTTACTCACTTCTGCTGTTTCAGTTCCATACTTGCATTCTGGCAGTAAGTGAGTCTTTTTTAATGGCTTTCTCACGGCTGCATACTGCACAGACTCTTCTGTAGCAGAAGTGGTCTGTTTGGAGGGGTTTGTGGGTAATGAGTTCAGAACAGCTGGACCGATAGCCATGGGAAGTTTTGTCTGCTCCTCTTGATCTATTGCTTTTCCATTTCTCTCTTCTTCCCCGTCCTTCACCCTCCACCTATTAATTTCCGCAAAACCCCCATCAGGCTAGATAGCAAGAAAAAATTACAGGATATGAAGTGAGATGACAGGAAAATCATATGTAAAATAATTTTTAATATCTCCCTTTCTGTATTAAAAATCATAAAGATTTGCTAGGGGAAAAAATGTTTGTGTACCTGCATGCAAGGCACAGTCAACATCTCATTAAAGGGCCCCACAGGATTATGGGTGTAGTAGCTGATTAGGTCGTCCAGGCTTCTATGACGGCTGTGTTCTCCAGCAATAAGATATACACTACCAGGTGATCCACACTCATCCTCTTCAATTATGAAATGACGACACCGGTCTTCTCCTCTGAGGTTTTTAATGAATTTGTTATTTAGTGAGTGAGATTATGGATTTTGAAATATGTACAATGACACCAAATGTAGCTGAACACACTATAGCCTAAATGCCATTGCATTAGATAACAAAATATCTTACTTCTATAAGATATACTAGTATTTTGCTGGTATACTAGTATTTTAAAATGAACAGTAGCACACAGTTCAAGGAAAATTTGTTATGTTTAGGTTTTAAATGATAAAGCAATAGGTAAGGTTTTGCAAAAAGTATTGCAATTGCAAAAAAGGGCTCATTAAAGGGAAGTTAGTTTTGAGAAAAGGCCCAGTAGCCCCTCACTGCAGAACAAAGATCCAGGGGGCGGGGTTGGATCCACATCTAGGGAGTGGAGATGGGTGGGTTTAGGGATCAGGGGGTGGAGACTGGTAGGTTTAGGTCAGGGGTCTGCAACCTTCAACGTCAAAAGAGCCATTTTGGCCCCTTTCCCGCCGAATAAAATTCACATGGAGCCAGAACATATTTGATCCCCAAATAAAGATAACACGGCATATAGCTAAACTGTTATATTCAGTTATGTTACAGGGCATGGGGAGTAGCAATCATTTCAGAAGTGAGGGGGAGAGAAATGTCAAATGTAGTAATAATAATAATAATAGGCCTAATAATATTTATTTATGTATGTCTAATTGACAAAAAAAATCAGCATCTGCGTGCACGTTGCCGGGGTTGTGCCCAATTCTGACCCCTGCCAAACCCCCCCCCCCCCCCCCCCCCCCCCCCATTGAACTCAATCAGGAACAAAACAAGTGACTGTTTTATTACCGAGTCATTGAATCAATCACACAACCAATTTGATTGAACTCTGATACATTCAGAAACAAAACACCACTATTGTATGTTGCACAATGGTCGATTTTGCTTTTTTGTATACTGAACAATTTTTTAATCCAACACCACATTTTAAAGGCCCATTTACACCAAGGATGATAACTGTAACAACACATTTTTATACTCATTATAGAGTTTTTATACAGTTTCTAAACAGTTTTAAAATATGAGAATAGGGAAGTCCAGCGATAACAGTAATGCAGAACAATATGTTTGGAATCCACCTTAAAGAGCTCAAGCATTTAAAGTGGCAGGTGACAAAACTGCAGCATACACTTATAATAAACAGAACATTATCTTGAATTGGTGTGGACGCTAGGCTAATTGTTCTAGTTATCTTTAAAGTTATAATTTTTAGTGTGAACAGGCCATAAGAATGACATTTTAAGAATGTTTTTTGTGTTCAAAATAAAGTACCTGTAAGACAACACAAAGCCGATCTTTGACTCGCTGAGCCTCAACAGGAAACTGCCTTGTGGCTTATCCTGCAGCAGCTGTTCCGCTTCCCTGAGAGAGTGAGAAAGACAGGTTGTGTGAAAATGTAAACCAAATACATGTATTTGACACTGTTTCACATCTGCATGTGTGAAACTTTGCTTGTGCACCTGTTTTTCTGTTATGTTTTTGGAAGAATATTTAGATGTGGCTGTAACCTGCGTGTAGCAAAACCATGGAGCCAGTAGGGGAGAGGTTGTCCGGGCCTGTGCAGTCGAGGCAGCTGCGTTCTTTCAAACCACAGCAGAGTGTGAGCGTGCAGAGATGGAGTCAGAGCCTCCAGGGGCCTCACGGGACCCAAAACCAGAGCAGGATCTATTCGTTTCACTGTCGTCTTTTACATAGAGAATCCAAGTAGGATGTAATTTAGATATAATATATAATATAATATAACTTAAATACATTTTAAAATATACATTAAAAATATTTAAAAAGACAAAAAAATATGTAACACGTGCCTTCACAATATTACAATGTAAAATGTTTTCATGGTATACTAGTAGGCTATACTGTGTAAATATAAACTACAAAAATGAACATGAACATGGAAATAGGGGTTATGCGCAACAGACTTCCGTATTCTGTTAACCGGGTCTCATTGCTTCCGGTTCAAGCATTTTGCATATGCTTTGTTAAATATGAAGCAGTTTTACTCAAGATGCCTTCAAAGTAGATACCAATGATGATCATAACCAATGTCCATCACATATGTGACCCTGGAGCACAAAACCAGTCTTAAGGCACTGGTATATTTGTAGCAATAGCCAAAAATACATTGTATTGGTCAAAATGATTGATTTTTATTTTATGCCAAAAATCATTAGGATATTAAGTAAAGATCATGTTCCATGAAGATATTTTGTAAATTTCCTACTGTAAATATATTAAAACTTAATTTTTGATTAGTAATATGCATTGCTAAGAACTTCATTAGGACAATTTTAAAATTTTCTCAATATTTAGATTTTTTTGCACCCTCAGATTCCAGATTTTCAGATAGTTGTATCTTGGCCAAATATTGTCCTATCCTAAAAAAACATACATCAGTGGAAATTTTATTTATTCAGCTTTTAGATTATGTATAAATCTCAATTTCGAATTGACCCTTATGTGTTGTTCACATATGTGGACTGATATCTAAAAGTTTTTTATTTTTATTCTTTTCACTAATATTTATATATACAAATTTATTAAAACGTCAACAATCAAAATAGCTATAGTTTAACTGATTATCTTAAAAGTCCATAGATATCACTATTATTTAACACGGCTGTTAACAGTGTAGCGTCTCGACCAATCTGACACACTAATTTTTATT
>NW_015505447.1:1854144-1879257 GCF_001515645.1 Sinocyclocheilus grahami | reverse complement strand
GTTTGAGCTTGAACTTGCCCCTGTTTTCTGGGTTTGGTCAGGTGACGTGCGACATATAGTGTATGTAGACTTGAGTATTAAAAAAAACAAATATTTTAAGATAATGTGAAAAATTTAAATCAGCTTGAGGTGATTTTGAAAATGGTTTCAAAAGCCCCCACAAGATGTGTAAATAATATTTACAGGGCAGATCACTCTGATTATGAAGCGATCGTGTCACATTAAACATCTCATGAAATCTAACCAGCTACTTTCTCATGGATTATTTCAGAATGCTTTAAAATATTGTATATAATAAATTTGGCCTAAAAAATTCAAAGCTTTGTCAGTTTTGACTTTGTTGTTGGTCGAACTGACCAACCTGCTATTTCTTTGCTTCAAAAGGCTCTTTAGAGAGAATGTAGAACAGGTGAACCGCTAATAGAAGTATTTTTGTTTTGTGGAAATTGTAGCGTATGCGCATTTGAACTCTGAGGACATTAGAAGGTTTTTCAGCCGATTATATTGTATAATAATACATTGTATATATGTGTGTGTGTGTGTGTGTGTGTGTGTGTAATCATTCTATCTTACAGGCTTAAACCATTGGGCCTATTTGAATTCAATATTTTGAAGGTTTTTTTAAAGTTATTTTTTGGAACAGAGCTCTGCAGTCTTTTTAAGTCATGGTTACACATCTATTACTTGACAGATTCACCTCATTTTCCTTCTGATGTCCCTGGTTTAGTTGCTCTATCCCTTGTTGTGCTGTGGGACGACACTTTATGCTTCTTTGGGGTTTTACGGGAGGTTTCTTGGTTGTGGGATGATTCTCTGGAGCTACAGATGGACGGGGCTTTGGTCTCGGGTAATGGACAGGAAGAGCGCTCGATCGCTCTTCTCTCTGCTGAGATTCAGCATCTGTACAGAAATAAAATGAGTCCTCCTAAATTTGATCGTTAAAGCAAACAGTATTGAAACACTTATCAATAGTAAATGAAAGATGGATGTGATTTAATTTCAATTTAATATGCTAAAATATTCTCTTATAGTGCCTTCAACCTTCGATCGGACTGTTATTTGCCTTTTGAATGTATTAATCTTTAAATACATTCAGATGTTTAATATTAACTCGTAGAGTTAGTTAGAACCACTAGTACCACACCAGTAGAGTCAGGCTCAAAATAACCCTGAACGGAAATGTCACGTTCTCTACAAGCACGCCAGCAACACAGAACATTCTAGATACCAAACAATCAACAAAACAATAATGTTACAAATATTAAAGGCTCTGTGTAACACTAATGCTGTGTTGAAAGATTATGGTATAGCCATGCAGTCAGAATCAGTTGTGTCTGAGAATTATAGTATAGTAAGGAGTAGATTATCATGTAGATTTGTGTTGTCATTTTATACTACACAAAGTCTAGGACATTTCTGTTTTTTAAACTAACTCCCAATTCTATATTAATGCTAGATTGCCTATAATCTATTTTAACACATTAAAACAAAATAAGCACAGCTTGAGCACCATATACCTTCATTCTGACAGTAAATATAACCTGAAAAATATATTTATTTTCACAAAATGATAAATTAAATAAGTATAACCTTGTCAAAATAACAGCTATATCTGACATTGTAATAAATATGGACATTTTAAGATTTTAAAAGAAAGCATTTCCAGTCGTCAGAAGAAGCAAGTAAACACAACTTATCTTAAAACCATCAGGTTGTGTTTTGTTTATTTTTTTGTAATAAAACACATTTGATTTCTACCTTAGAAAGAATTATTATGTAAGTTCAAAAGGTGTTGAGAGATAGCTGACCTTTAATCTTTTGGTTGTCAAAGTCCATGCTCAAGTGCAGGGTGTAAAATGTTACCTCTTTCTATCTGTTCTTGAGTGTTTCTGCCTCATCCTGTTTAAATGCATGTGTGAGTGAGAGAGAAAGAGAGCGGAAAAGGTCACAGGAAAAGAACTGATAGTGAACTGTGGGTGATTGTGTGCCGATTTCATTTTTAAACTTCTTGTGAAATATTCAACTGATGTAGGCCTACTAACGCTCAAATAAACAACCTAACAATTTGCACTGATTTTCAAAATTTGCCGTGCACTGGGAAAAAAAAAAATGTGTGAGTGAGAGAGAAAGAGAGCGGAAAAGGTCACAGGAAAAGAACTGATAGTGAACTGTGGGTGATTGTGTGCCGATTTCATTTTTAAACTTCTTGTGAAATATTCAACTGATGTAGGCCTACTAACGCTCAAATAAACAACCTAACAATTTGCACTGATTTTCAAAATTTGCCGTGCACTGGGAAAAAAAAAAATTAGTATAGAAGCAAAATTGCTTCAGAAATTGCTAGTAAATTGCACAAACAGTTACAAAGAAACAGAAAGTAACACATCGAATTAAATGTGAGCTTTTGAAGTAGAGAAACTGTAGTTGTATTTTCTTTTAAAACATATTACAATAATCGTTTGTTTATTTATTTATCATTTTTACAGTGTGCCACAATTTATGGATTTTTTTAAATCATTTGAACCACAAGTACACAATGACCAAATTCTTTAAAACAAAAGCTTTGAAAAGATATGCATTAACATATCTTGCAAAAATGATATGTAAAAATGGAGGTCCTCTTAAAATTATTCACTTTTTAATCATAATATCATGTTACTGCAGTTTTATTGAGTTTCTGTAGATTTGATTATGTTTTTGAATGTCTGTCTATAAAACAAAACTCATGCTGTTTAAAACTATCTGTAGAATGTTTCCCTCTTCAACACAAATTGTAAACATCTACATTTGTGTCTATGTATCCTGTATCTATGTGCGTGTGCTTTTTATGTATGTTTATTTTTAAGCACAGTGAGAGTGTTATTAGGGTGAGAGAGAGAGAAGAGGCAGTTGCGTCACATGACTTGCTCACCACACAGGATGAGAAAGAATGACCACAATGAACAAGAGAGGTGAGAAAAATAGAAAGAGATGACAAAAGAGGTATACAAATGGTGAGCAAAGTACTGTGCCCAATACCCACAAGCTTTACTTTAACATTTCTTTATAATCTATTGGGATACACAATGAGATTTCTTCTTTGTCTTTCTTCCTCGCTTTTTTTTCTGTATTTTATTTAGGCCCATATTATTATAATGTTATTATGATGTTATTATTTAAATTATTAAAAAAAACTAACATTATGATGTTATTTTTGTGAACTCGTATCTTTAGTCCAAAATAATTCTCAAATGAATTCTCATTTAACAACATGTTTTTCTTTTGTGTCCATTGTCTTTTATTTGTTTATTTATTTATTCTCTTTCCAAAATAATTACTAACAGGACAGTTACAGAGCACCTCCACTAGATGGCGCACGTACGTTAACATTCAGAATGAAATTCGGCACGAGACAGGAATGAAAATGACCTGTCATTCGTTAGGCTCGACAATAGCCACTCATAAGTCATGCATACCAAACTATATACAACGGTTTTATTTAACGTGATTGTCATGCACATTTTCCCTCTTTCTATGCGTTCCACTTCCTTTCAATCTGATTCAAAACGTCTGTTTCAAAAATGTGTTGGTTAAATAAGAACAGCTGTCCAGCCATTAGAGCTGAGCTGAGTCCACTGTAATTCTTGCCTGCACTATTACAGTCACCTTAAGTAATTCTCCGAAACTTGTCCGACTTGTTTCTCCTGCTTAAATGCACAAACGTGTCCCTTTTTTCTGCTGCAGAAATGCATCATTTTAGCCTCAATCTCTCAACCGTGAATTCCAGAGGTTTATGGAGCTGCAGAGAGAGTTACCTATGATACATCCACCCCCGTTTTTCATGAGGTGTGCTGCGGCAAGCAGTTTTAACATTTAGTGCTTAAAACTAACTAGCGTAGGCTATGTTACAAATGTATTTTTAATTACATCTAAGTAATCCAATGGCAACCAATATATTGTTGAGTTTTACTAGTAACTATTAGAGGGTAGTACTTGTTTGCAAGTGAATATTTGTTCAAGTAGTAGGTCAAATAATTTTTGTAGTAAAAAGTGATTCACATTTTCAGTTTAACTTGTAAATATTTATTAGAAGCTGATCCTTATTCCTTTGCTAGTCACTATTTTAGTGGATAAGTTATTTGTGTGGATAAGTACCTGTTCCAGTGTTACTAGTAAATAATACTATTTGTTTGTATAAATTCTGTGAGCGTGTGGTTCAGATATCCTCTTGCAACTATGTAGGCTATTCCTATTGCTGATACCCAATCCAGTTTTTACTAGAATTAGGCTAATTACTCCAACTTATTATTTAATTTTAATTTAGTTACTTGTAACTGTAATAAATAGTTACTGTCATTTATTCGGGATTATTGAATAGCATACTGGTACCTATTTATAGACACTCATATCTTTCCCAACTGCTCTATTAAAGAATAGCTACTACCTAATGAATAGTTACTACTAGTAAAATTAGAATAGGTGCCAGCTGAAATCAAAATATATAATGATGTGACATAAATGTGATTAGTTGGTATCTGAGTTCCACATATGATTGGATTATATAGTAGTCACTATAGTTGTTTTAGTAGGATTAGTAGGATGGATTGCTTACTATAAATTTGAAGAAGTTAGTTACAAAAAGTGTTAGTGTTGAGGCGTAGTGTTAAAACGGCTTGCCACATGCGGGCACTCACTGTACAGACACGGTCAACATGAGCGTTTCCTCATTTCAGTACTAGCGCGTCCGCAGCCAGAGGAGCTCCGGAGGAAATACCGTCCGTCAAACAGACACGACTTCATGAAGGATCTATGCCAGGTACGTCCCATAATTCAACCGATTCTTCAGGTTACAGGGGATTTGACATTGAATAGGCTCTTCTATATGAAAAAAATGGAGATACGAGAAAATAAAACTTGAACATATGTCGCAGTGCATGATAGAAGTTACAAGGAAATGGTCATTCATTTAATCGTTGCATCGCGATCGTGACACTTTGGGGCTTCCTAGGTGCGTAGCTCAGAAACACTCACAGTGGAGTATTGAACAGACACGACGCGCGAGAATGAGACACGAACAAGTTTCCACACGCAGGTTTCGTTCGTGTTCTGCACACACAGAGTCGACAGGAGACGTTCGATTTGGTTATATTTGTTAAATTATGATGTGATTTCGTTTCATCGCATTCTGTCATTGTCAGACCAAAGCAAAACGGAGCAAAAAGCCAAAACTGCAGTTTAAACGTTAACTTTCTTTCATTCACATTCTTCTTCAAGATTTGTCAAGACTGCTTCAGTGTAAAAACCCTGTGTGAGTTTCAAAACTGCCAATGACTTTATTACGTTGTTTAAAATAAAATAACCAAGTAAGATTGTTGCATAGTTAGTGATATATAAGTGGTTATCACCAGACCTAACTACCAGGGTCTGGCTAACAAACCACAAACCTCCCAGGCCCTGAGTAAACAATTAGACCTGATCTTTCCTCTGGATTTAGGGTTTTTATAAAAAATAAAAAAACAGGAGATGCAATTTTATTTTGTCCATATTTGGTTTGCACCGCATGGATTTAGCTGAAAGGCGCATTGGAAAGGCGTTACTGATTGCATGTGTAATTTTGTCCTCACATTGTAAAAGAAGTTGTCAGGTAAGCTATGTGATTCATATGATAACATCTAGTTAACTGCTTTTATTCAAGTCAAAACTGTATTTTAACATGACTCAATCAGCCTAACTTCAAGTTATATGTATGTGCTTGTGGTGGGTTTCCTGGAAGCTTGTGCTAGAAAAAAATAATGGCATTAAAATAAAAATTAAAATAATTTTTTTTTTTCTTGGTTTTGTCAATTCTTAGTCCTTGTTTTCCTCATTTATATTGTTGTAGGGGAGAATCTGTAGCTCTAAGACTAAAATAAAATCAAGGATGTGGTCATTCATTTGGGGCGTTTTATGGTTGGAGATATGATCCTAGATTTAGCAGGCAGTTTTCAGGCTTTGGAATTGCTCTTCAAGTTGTTTCTTTGAGGGAATGAAAGCAAGCTCACACGCAAATTTCAGAATTCACTCACTTGAACTCGCACATTGTCACACATTTGACTCAGCTGAATTTACAAAATAAAGTACCTAACATAATGTGATGGAAGATAAGCTCTATCCTTATAGTGTATGTACCTTTTAAGTTAAAATATTGCAAAATGCAGTAGTGATGCAAAAATGACAACACAAGCTGAAACAAATTGTTGAGCATAGTTTTACTGGATATGAGTGTGTAATTTGACACAGCTGAGTGAGTGTTGCTCCAATGAAGCAAAAGGGGAGTTTTTTGTTTTGCAATGAAGGCTATATTGTTGTGCTCTTTGGCTTTTCCCCTGGTATTTTACTGTAGGAAGCTGAAGTGAGATGGGTGGGGTGATATTTTGGAATAGCTGTTCTGTTCCCTCTATAACACAGTTGATGTGCACTTTAAACAACGCAACTGACGTGCAAGCTAAACACTTTGAATGTCCAGTGTGCCCTGTAAACTTCAGTTTGGCACACAGAAATATAAGCTGTTGTCTTTATCATCACAGAGCAATGCAGATGGATTCAAGAACATGAGATGTGTGGTATGATCGCATGTGTGTATGGCGTGTGTCTTCTAGATACAGATGTTTGTTTGATTGTATCTGTTATGTAAAATACACTCCCTTGCTTGTTTTTTTCTCTTTCAGCTTCTAAGCACTGAGCTCTGGTGTCTGCTTCAGACACTGTTAGACTTTGATCAAACACTTTTTTTCTAAAGAAAATGTGTTTGGTTTGTTTCTGTGTGAAACTAACAGCCACAATGGTAGACAGCTGCTTGCTAGGGTATGGTTATTTCGTTGCTATAGGGTATTCTGGGTGGTTGCTAGAATGCACTTTGTGTTTGCTATAGGGCATTTATGGGTGATTGCTAGGATGGGCCCCTGGGCTACAGCATTACAGTAGGCCCCCTGACCCCAGAATTTTTTTTTTTTAAGCTTCCTAACAATAATTGGTCAAATTTCGTTTTTTTTTTGGTCTTGTTAATATGCAGTTAACATTCACAACACTGTTCTGCGTAAAATGTGAATATAAGCAAATGTGCAAATTCACTCTTTGCCACAAGGTGGCGCTTGTGGAACAGCATAATTATATAGCCATTACATAACGTAAACACTACGTTATTACGGGCATTATACAGAGGTAATATGAAAGGAAAATGCCATCAAAACTTTCCTGCCTGAAATGTGAGTTTACAGGATTTAAACACCATTAATATTCATTTTAATATTAATATTAATTATTCATCATCAGTAGAGCAAAACACACTGCATGTTGACATAAATGTGGGTTATTTGGTGATTCCTAACTGCGTTTTTATTTTGAAACATGACGTGCTCACGTTTAATTTGTTAAATCACAGCCGTATAAAGTTTAATGATCACATTTAAGCAATAGGACAATTCCTATTTTTCCATCCCCGGATTTAAAATGGAGACTTTGAGACCCGGATTTAAAATTGACACTATTTATGGGACACAGATGACACAAAGATTACATCCAAGCAAGTTACTGAACTCTCACTGTATGACGTTACAGAACGTTGTCCGGTCCAGTTCCTTTCACACAGCAGTGTTGTGTTTCTGTTAATCTGTGTGTTGACATATAGATACTCTCGTGCTGCGATTATTTACTAGCGAATGCATTGTACATTCCACTTACAGTATATTGATTGAACACGTGGAGCATACCAACTATACAAACTGTGGGGGGAACCTAAACTGAGCCATTCACTATATAGCAGTGGTTCTCAAAATCTACATTCAAAGGACCAAATCTGAATTTTCATCAGTGTCAAAGGTCCGGACTGGAACAATTGGTTATAACAAAACTTGTTTTTAACAAAAAAAGAGTGTTTAAGTAAATGATTACTGCAGGGCACAAGATGGTAATAGTAGTAGTAGCCTAATTCAGAGTAATAACACATGACTCAAAACAGCTCTGTAGCATGCTTTTTGTTTACGTTTGCTGACAGACACCAGTGTTTCCCACAGACTTGCAAATGCAAATTCATTATCTGCCAGCAGGAGGTGCTGCTGGAGTGGGAGATATAGCGGTTTCCCCAGTAACGGCTGTAATCAAATAAGCACTACTTTATCAGGCATTACAGGAAAGACGTTGGCAGCTGACTTGCTGCCTCGCTGCCTTATGAGGCATTGACTTTTCAGGCAGTGTTTTTGCACGAAGGCACCTCATGAAACTTATTTCGGACAGGCTTCTGAGGCAGCGTAACGGTTTAATGATCTACAACAAAATAGAGTTTTGATGATAGCTAAACAAATATTTAATTATTATAATACTGATTTCTCGCTAGAAATAACATCAAAAGTGCAAAGAGTTAGTCAGAAACATACATTTACACACAAACTGACCACCAAACGCAACTTTCAGATGCCATCTTTATTTTTTTATCCCAACCGTCACGGAATGGAACGCACAGGATTGTGGGATATCAAAGGCAGCGAAGGATACATCTATGCTGCCTTCAAAAATCGATCAGGAGAAGGTACCTCCGGAGACAGGAAGTGAAGCAGAATTTGTATTCGGACGTGCCTTGATGCCTTCATGCCTTGAAATTTTAGAGCTTTCGGACGCAGTCGAAATGAAAATGACATCGAAGCTTTTCTGAAGATGGTTGGTTCTTTTCAAAGATACATTCATAAAAACACCTGCGCTGCATTTTAATTTTGAAATGTGCAGTGCTCAGTTTATTCAATTAAGTATAAGCCTTTTGGAAAATCTATTTGTGGCGGTCAGTTTTGATATTGTGACGGGCCGCCACAAATAACTCAATGTATAGGAAACACTGGACACTGCTAGAAGTCAAATGGCCATAATCTAAGTGATAACAAAAATTTAAAGAAAAAAAATTACTCATATTATTTGAAATGTCACCCGATTATGTCAAACGTCATACGCTCACTGGATGTCATGACAACAAATGTCATGAAGGAAAAGTTTCAGTATCTCGCCTTTGCTTTCATTTCGGACCATCTCCAAAAAGACATTTAAAAAAAAAAACTAAACAAATGATTTATAAGTTTAACATGCGTGTATCAAAGTAGGAAATGTATTAGTGCTCTTGAAATACGAAATGGAGGCGGGTCCGGATTGAATTCCCTCCGGGTCCGCATCCGGACCGGAGTCCGGACTTTGAGAAGCACTGCTATACTACAACCAGGGCATCGCTAAAAATGAGTGTGTGAGTTTGTTTACAGAACGCTGTTGTCACTGCTGCAAACTCCCATATAAATAATTATTCAAAAAATATAATTTCCCTGCAGCCCGTGGGCCCCCTTTCCAGTGTAGGCCCCTGGCTTCAGCCCCTTGAAGCTCATGCATTTATGCGCCCCTGGCTATGGCTATATTGTACATCTCTGTGTTGTTGCAAGGGCATTGCTGGGTGGTTGCTAGGCATTACTATATAGTTGCTAGGGTGTTCTCGATGTTTGCTAGGGCTTTGCTGGGTGGTTGCTAGTGTGTTCTGGGTGGTTGCTATGACATTGCTAGGTTTTTGTTTTTTTTTAGTGCCAGGGGATTCATTTATCAGTTGCTAGGGTATTCTGGTTGGTTGGTATGGCATTATTAAGGTTTTTATTTTTGTTGCAGGGGCATTGCTATATGGTTGCTAGGGTATTATGGATGGTTACTAGGGCATTTCAGGTGGTTGCTAGGGCATTGCTATTGCATTTGTATAGAGACAGAGCGACACGCATCATAATCTGAAAACCACGCCCACCGGGGGGAAAAACAATCCAACGGTCTCCATTGACTTTCTATTGTGGGAAGCTGCCTCGTCATTTCTGACTTATAACAAAAAACAGAGCAATGCCTAAAAGCTGCTATGTAACAAGGTGGAGGGAAATGTAATCGGCGACAAGACCATTCATTATTTTTAACCATGTCAAAGGATTATTTCATATTTCCATGAAATGGAATGTTATATCACATGACCACCCTATGTGAATCTGAGAGGAGGAGATATATTAAGAAACTAAATTTCATTGGTCTATGTCAGTGCCCCTTTTCCTAACCTTCCTTTTGTTTGAGAAATGATCCAGCTGAACGGCCCAACGTGAAATACCCCAACATCTACAACTATTTGTGTCCTAAACGTTTGTTTTTTGGGGGGTCGACAGCTTATAAAATCGTAGTTCTGGGTTTTTTAGCTTGTTTACTGTACACCTTGTCACATAGCATCTTTTAGGCATTGCTCTGTTTTTTGTTACAAGTCAGAAATGACAAGGAGGCAGTTGTTGCCAGGGCTTTACTATATGGTAGCAAGGGTGTTCTGGCTTTTATAGGGTTCTAAGGCATTTATAGGGTTGTTGTTGCTAGTGTGATCTGGGTGGTTGTCAAGAGTGAAGTTTGCTACTTCAGATCTGGAGTTTGTTTTTTTAAATATAAGAAATAATAATAGTGATGCTCCTCTCAGCAGTCTATGAGAGAGAGTCTACTTGTGCACTTAAGTGTTAGAATTAGTGTTTGTTCACCTTCAGATGCAACAGATTTGTCCAGCTTGTATTCAAATCAGACAAACTGCCATTTGCAGTTGCTCTCAATGCCATATTTTTCGCATTCACAGCACATTTACATTATTTACATCAATTGCAATGCAATGTGAAATAATCCACCTCCAGTATCACACCATTTATTCTTATAACTCACATTTTCTCCTCTGAAATGGATAAATGATAGATTATATGGGTAGACAGGCAGATGGATAGACATGCTAAAACAAGACCTTGTTTGTCTTGTCACTCCATAAATAATCTTTCTCCTCCCAACTCCTACTTCATTTTCTCATTTCTTCCTCCCCTGGTGACAAACCGTGTTAGCCATTGAAAACTAATTACACCACAACTCAATGTGGGGAATGGGCTCATAATTTAAGAATGCATTAATATAATCATGGAAGGGTAACTAAGGTCTTGGCAGTTTCTCACACGATGTTCATGCTCTGTATTGCACATTGTGACCTAATGGTTTGTCCACACTTGGCTGAAGTTTAAAGGACTGTCTTGTTTACGTCTGTTCGAAATGCTAGAGCATTTAGTCCAACATTCTTTCTCATGTGTGTAGTTCTGGCTCATCAGATGGTTTTGCATTCCAGATGTTCACCCTTTGGGGACTCGTAAATGATTTCCAGATATCTCTCCTTTTCTGTTCCCTGCTAGTATGGTTGTGCTGTCAGAGCAGCCTTTAAAGGCATAAAAGGCATACTTAATGTAAATGATTGTGCAAGTTTAGTAATATTCTTATAGAAATGCTTTCTGTTTGTTTGGAGTTCTGTTAAACCGAAATAAGCCACTTACTACCATCCTGTGTTTTTTAGGTGTGGACCTAATGCTTACCCCAGTATGAGCACTATACAGTAGCCCATAGCTTTCCTTTGGACATTGACAGACAGAGGACACTGAAGAGACAGAGAGAGAGACAGCAGCATGGCTGTCTTCAAGCTGGATAATGTTGAAGATCTTTATGAGATTGGAAGTGTTTTGGGAAGGTAAAGAGATGCACAACTATTTATTTTCTCTTTCCTAAAGAAAACAAAAATATGTATCAGATGACAGTACCATGGTATGTACTACTGTTCAAAAGTAATTTTTTTTTTTTTTAAGAAATTTATACTTTTATTCAGCACGGATCCATTAATTAGACAGTAAAACATTGTTTAAAATTTTTTTTTATTAAAATAAATGTTGTTCTTTTGAGCTTTCTGTTCCGTGAAGAATCCTGAAAAAAAGCAGCAAAGCTGTTTTCAAGATTGATCATAATAAAATATTTTTTTGAGAACCAAATCAGCATATAAGAATGATTTCTAAAGAATCATGTGACACTAAAGACTGGAGTAATGATGCTGAAAATTCAGCTTTGCCATCACGGGAATAAATTACACTTTAAAATATATATTTAAATAGGATCAAATGCATTTTTTACATTGTAATAATTTTACAGTTTTTATTGCATTTTTTATTGGATTAGGTTAGCGTAGAGAGTTCTCTCAAAAACTTTAAAAACTCTTACCGACCCAAAATTTTGAAAGTTAATGTATACAAAATATTAATTATCTAAAAAATTATATAATATAAAAAAACAATATGATCATTTTCATATACATTGGCATTTAAATAGTATTTTAGAGGCACTTAAAAGAATACTTTGGTATTAACATGGCAACATTTCCGAAATATCCATTTTGTAAAACAAATGAGTTATGAGCCATAATAAATTATTATTATGTTGAAAAATAAAAATAATAAATAAAATAAAGAATCTAAAATAAATTAACAAATGTTTTTTTTTAATTACCCGTGAAATAATTTACAGTGTTGTATATTATACGGTAGGTTCACTATAGTATACATGCATTGTACCGTATATAAGATAATCTGTTTTAACCCCTTTTTTGGAACTTACATAGTTAAACAACTTCCTAGGTCTTATTTTAACACTTATCTCCATTTATTCTGTCTATTGCCATCCTAGTGGTCACTTTGGGCAGGTGCGTGAGGTGCGGGAACGGGCCACTGACGTTCTGTGGGCGGGGAAATTCCTAAAGCTGAAGAAAGGTGCAGGAAGCAGGTTGGGCCTGGAGAGGAAGAGTGTGGAGAAGGAGGTGGAGATCCTACAGAGCCTTCAGCATCAAAACATCATGGCTCTCAAAGATGTTTTCGAGAGCAGGGCAGAGGTGGTCCTCATCGTTGAGCTGTGAGTATGTGTTTGTTTTTCTGAGATTAAAAAAACTTGGAGGAAACACACCTGAATGAAGGTGATGCGTGATAGATAGAGATAGGAGGAAGAATTAACAGAAAGTTATGATATGATTAATATTAAATAAATGTTCATATTTCACCTAAAAATAAAAAGTAAAACAAATCTAAAATATATTTTACATTACGTCTCTTTTTAAATTAACCTTTTTTTTCATGACAATTATACATGTCCCCCCCAAATTCACATCACTATAATGCAAAAAATCTGGAAAATTTATAAAAAAAAATACAGTTGCACTTTACAATTTAAATACTATATTTAATAATAATAAAAATGTTTTCATTACATGAGAATAAAAGTTTTTCTTTGTTCTTTGATCTATGGTTCATTCTTCTTTCTTGTTGATCTTATCTTTTTTGTATATAGCATAAAGGGTGGCGAGCTCTTTGATTTCATCGCTGAGAAAGAGAACCTCACAGAGACGGAAGCCATTGAGTTCATGAAGCAGATTCTGGAAGGTGTCCGCTACATGCACCAAAAAACCGTTGCCCATTTTGACCTGAAGGTAGGAAGGAAGCCCATCTTTCTGCTAGCCTCCATCTAAATAAGTCAGAAAAGCGAACCAATCAACCACATGAACAGTTTCAAATGACCTTCGAAAGTTAATTTTAACTCTGTGTAGCAAGCATGTCACTTCCTATAAAGATTTCAGCCCGATAATGAGGAAGTAGACTGTGTACCTTTCTCACCCAAGCTGTCACCTCTGACCAAAATTAATTTGACACTTCGAACACAACAGTATTTATTCAGAAAAAAGGACAAATATATTGATTTTGTTCACATTGTGGAAATGCCCTAAATCCACTATATTTATTCAAAATATCTGTAATATTTATTTATTTATTTATGTTTGTCATCAAACCTTACTGAGCTTCTTAAAGAAACCATACCAGCATTTTACTGACCTAAAAACCTGTGTAGAAAAATAACTTGGTTAGGGTTAGATGAATTTCAACACGTTTAAAAAATTTACAACCTAATAAACTAAACATATAATTTACAATAAAAATCAGTAACCTTCTTGTGTATAAGGCAAAAGACATGTTCTTTTCTTCCTTCTTGTTCTTCAGCCGGAAAATATCATGTTGTCTGACAAACACGCTCCCAATCCAGACATCAAGATCATTGATTTTGGCATGGCTCATCGCTTTATTCAAGGAGAAGAGTATAAGAGTTTAGGTGGAACCCCTCAGTATATTGGTGAGTGGTTCGGTCTGTGTGGTTTGGGTTCAAGTGAATGTGTTCATTTAAAGGCCATAAACCTACGCAAATATGCAAATGCAGACCTGAATGCTTGTCCAATACCACAAGCATGAGATATGCACTACTATTGAGGTCAAAATTTAAGAAGATTTTTTTTTTTTTTTGCTCAACCAAGGCTACATTTATCTGATCCAAAATACAGTAAAACTGTAATATTGTGAAGTAGCTGTTTTCTATTTAAATATATTTTAAAATGTATTTTATTACTGTGATGGCAAAGCTGAATTTTCAGCAGCCATTACTCCAGTCTTTAGTGTCACATGATCCTTTAGAAATCATTTCAATATGTTTATTTGCTGCTCAAGAAACATTTTTTTAATTATTAACAATGTTAGAAACAGTTGTGCTGCTTAATATTTTTGTGAAAACTGTGATATATTTTTTTCAGGATTCATTGATGAGTAAAAAGTTCAAAAGAACTGCATGTATTTCAAATAGTTTTGTCACTATGGTCTTTACTGTCACTTTGATCAGTTTAATGCATCCTTGCTGAATAAAAGTACAGTAATTTCTTTAAAAATATAAAATCTTACTGATGGTATTGCATACTTAATGTTATGTGGTGGTAACAAACCTCCGTACTTAAGGGGACGATAGAGTTACTTTCAAATTTATGTGCTGTTAAACCGGTTTTGTTATTGTTTAAGCAGCTAACAATACATGTGTCAACAGCTGAGTGTGTGCTTTTATATTTACTGACTGATAATAATAGTATCTGCATTTACATACCTGTGTACAGTAAGTTTTGTGAAGTGTGTGCGCATGTTGAGTTTGCATCTGCTCGAATGTGTGTTTGAATATGCAAAATTTTTATTTATAGCCGTCTCCATGGAGACTAAGTTCAGATAAAATGACAGAGCTTTGTAAGTTCAGCTGTAAATTGAGTGGACAGGAACAGAAATAGCTATTGTGATATCACATAAGAGAAATCACTGCTGATATATGGCAGAAATGTCATTTAACATACTGAAACATGCTGAAATGTGACACACACACACATCTGGTTGGCCTGCTACACTTATCAGTGCTCTTTAAAGGTGACATATCATGAAAATCTGACTTTTCCAGGTTTTAAGTGCTATAATCAGGTCCCCGGTGCATCTACCAACCAAGGAAACATGAAAAAGATTAACCCAGTAACTTTGTTTTGGGAAGCCTTTTTCTGCAAGGGTCTGAGCAAACGAGCGCGTCAGATTTCGCTCCCTTGGTGACGTGGCAAAGGGATCTCATTATAATATTACCGCCCCTTAATCTGTAAGTTTCCACCCATGGAGCCATAATTTTGATTGCGCAAGCGACAACGGTGTACCAGCTCTAATGCCGTGGCGAAGGTTAGAGCAAAACAAGCTAACTGTTCTGTCTTTGGCTGCACAGACGAGCACAGAACACTGTTCAGAGTCCCAGCCTCAGAGGAGACAAGCAGTGGATTTATTGATTTATTTACTGTATATTGCTGCTGCATACCTGTCAACCCTCCCGTTTTTCCCGGGATTCTCCCGTATTTTACCATTCTATCCCGCTATCATCCCGTTTAAATATTTTCCCCCGTATTTTTAATCTTTCTATAAAAAAATCCCACTGGGCTTATTTTATATGTTTGCTACATTCGCTTCCGGTAAAACTCCCATCATTTGTATGGGCCAAACCTCATCAAATGAATAATCACGACAACAAATTCCAAGGTTGTCCAGTTGCCAGATCTTGTATGAAACGCATCTTTCTCACATGATCGACGCATACAAATTTCTACCCATTTGTCCCCTCAACTTGTCCCCAGTGATGCTACTGATATGTGCGCAGTTAGTACCGCGGGAAGGAAACAATGATCACTGGTAGAAACTGGAGAAGAAGACTCAAATGTAAATTTAAATGTAAATTTACATGTATAATGAGATATAGCTTAAACTTCAAAAACCTATTTAATTGATTAAATATGAGCGCTGCAAGTTTCAAAGTCAGGTGCTGTTTACTGCGGTTACGGGGAAACGGCTATATTCCTGGCGAAAAAAAAATTTCACCAGGAATATAGTCATATTTTTTTTTTAAATACATTTTATTTCCTATAAATACTGAATAAATGTAAATGTGTATAGAAAACTGTAAATATTGGTACTGGACAAACCAAGTATTATTTCTACATGAGACTAGGCAGAAGTAGTATGCTACTTGATATTTAGCAGACTCCTTTGTTCAAAGTGACTAGCACTTTACTTATCATGAGGACATCCTTTGTGAAGAACTAGAGGTTAAGTGTTTTTCTAAGCACATCTGGTGATAGGCTGAATTGTGATGTCAGTGACACTCCAGTTCCTGAGTCAGGCCTACTTATGGCTGAACCTGTTTTAGCTGCCGAAATCTTCAGCAATGAAACTATCACCACCACTTTGTTATTTAAAATGCATTTTCATTTGAACAGGTTTGTCAACTTTAAAGAAAAAATACAATTTCCACATTTACTCCCTCTCATGTTGTACCAAGCATTTTGTGTTCAAAAGTCATGTGGGTGAATAAGTGATGAAAGCTTTATATATATATATATATATATATATATATATATATATATATATATATATATATATATATATATATATATTTTTGTTAAAATTCTATGAGTGGTTTTCAGTCACAAAACAACTAGAGATTAACAGGAGATGCCTTCATGCCTAGTTTGTTTGCTAGTCAGCTACTTTAAACCATCAACAACAACAAAATCCTGATGCATTTGTATCAAATTATAGTGAAGCGTTGTTCGTATGCAACTCAGTGGGGAACAGAGCACAATCTACTGTGGTTCATGTGAGGACGTGAACATGTGCTGCTGGTCTCAAAGAATGCACTTAATGGTGTCATTTTGTAAGTTTGACTTCACAGATATGTCTGCTTCTGTCCAGCCAAAGCTCTTTGAAACGTTTGATTAATGCAATAAAATTGCTGAGAAAAATGCTGAAGAATTTATGAGAGCCAACAGAAGAAGCAACCTTAAGCTTTTGTTTCTCTCCATCTGTTTCAGCCCCTGAGATTATCAACTACGAGCCTCTCGGTACAGCAGCAGATATGTGGTAAGTCTTACCTGATTAAATTAGCAACACAAACACTCATACACACATGGAAATATAGTGTTAGAGTGCTTAAGGGAGTTTTCGGGCATGCTCAGACTTGATTTGTCTTCCTCTGACATCCCCAGGTGCTCATTAAAGTGCGTTTGTCTCAGCATGTATATGAATTTGTACTTCATAATATGCATCTGAAAATGGATGTCATGTGCGAAACATTGTAGGAAGGAAAACTATTTTGGCTTTTGACAAAACGCTGTAGCTATCATCTGCAAAGACAGCAACTCATGTCTAGTTAACATAATGTTAGCATAACACTTGTTTGGTTTACATCTCATTCGTTCCTGAAGCCCAGCTGGTACAGCATGGCACAAACAAAGCCGAGATCATGGGTTTGTTTTTTAGAGAACACTGATAAATGTGAAGTGAATCACTTTGGATAAAAGAATATATTAAATAAATAAAGGTGAATTTCTATATCAAAATGTAGACCTTAGGAATTATATTTTAGAATTATATGATAAAAAAATGCATGTTAAATAGCTTAGAATTCTATACACTGGTTTTAAAATTCAATTAATGATGATTAATCATGTTCTTGTGATGTTTTTCAGGAGCATTGGTGTCATTACCTACATTTTGTAAGTAATCTTCCATTGTTATTAATCATATGATAACACTCCTGACAGTCAAATCCTTTAAGAATCAGTCTGCAAACCAAAGTGCTGTTCCAAATATTCAGATTTTAACTGGGACATAAATTACCTCCGAAATAAAGCCTCCCTTTGACAAGCAATGTGCTTTTTGAAGTTTACCAGACAGAGAGCAGATAACCATCAGACTGACTAGTAATAGCCTTTATCTTTATGCAGGGATAAAGCAGTTGATCTTGATGGCGGTGTGCATATTTTTTAAATGTTAACATATTTTCTATTATCCCAGGTTATGGGGAGAGATATTGCAGGAATAATACCTGTAGAAACTGTTGTATTTTGATGGAAACTATGCTTGCCATAATCAATTTTTACTAAAGACTTACATCTGCAGTGTTTACTCCTTCTCTAGGTTCTCTAGGCAACAAAACATTTGTTATTCATGTATATTTATGCCATCAGTTTGAGCGGCCTGTCACCGTTCCAAGGTGAGACGGACGAAGAGACGCTGAGGAACATTGTGGCGATGAAATACGAGTTTGAGCCTCACTGCTTCAGCCAAACCAGCAACATGGCCAAAGACTTCATCCAGAAACTGCTAGTTAAAGACCAGAGGTAACAAGAATCGTATTAATTATATTAGAATAATTGAATAGTTTAATCTTTAACGGTCTAATCTGAATATTTTTAGGGGTTAAATGTTTTTATTCTACTTTTGTGCATTTATATTTAGTGAAAGGATGACAGCAGAAGAGTGTCTCATTCACCCCTGGATTAAGGTGAGATGCATAAACTCACCCGTTTCTTCATATTATATTGTCTGATTCATTTTACCTTCTCCTCAGGATCATTTCAATAACTGTTTTCCGCATCCATTTCTATTTCAGCCTCTCAATAGAACTCAAATAGCAAAGAGGAACCGCTCCTCCATCAACATGAAGAACTTTAAGAAGTTCAATGCGAGGAGGAAATGGAAGGTTGGTATTCGTGTCACTACTGTGGGTTTTGTTAACTTGGTCAGAGAAACTCGTTATTGGCTGGAGTGTGTAGACTGTCATTACCCACAGACCAACTTTTTCTGTCACAACCTGTGTGCCTCATCGCATGCTTTGTCGTTCATGTCTTTTTGTCTCCCTCAGTTATTCTCTGTTCCTCCTGTAGTATTAATTGACATCTAGTTTTGCTTTTATTTGTCATATCAGCCATATCAATCATATCAATTTCTGCATTCAGTGCCTTTTTACATTTAATCGGCAGCTGTTTTTATATAATGTGATGATTCATGCTTTTTATTCGCTGTGTTGTCAGTGGTAGCATGACTCTTAAAGAGATAGTTCACATAGATTTTAGTTGTGAGTGACCAGGGATTCTACAAAAAGCAACAGAAATGACTAAACTGTTCCTTTAAGTGTCTGAACCAGTTGCTAACACTACCTTAGCTGACTCAGATGACTCACTTCTCTAAACTAACAGACCTATGAGTAAAGAGAGACACCTGCTGTTCAGTCATTGTGTTACTCTGTCATGATGCCTTTTTGTTGCTCTCTTTCTGTCTGGATTGTGACAAATATTTTGTACAGGTAGGCTGTAATATTTATTAAAAATTAACTAACTAGTTGATTTTCTCACCGCACAGATGTCCTTTAACATGGTTTCAGCATGTAATCGGTTTTGTCGGCTGCAATTACTGTGTAAGGCCCGCGGTCCGGAGCAACAAGAACTGGTAAGAATCTCATGAAAAATACAATTTTAAAAGCTTGTTATTTGTTGCAAAGATTCTTTCTCATTACTGTAATGAGAAGTACAGGGTAAATGTGCTTAATTGTTATAAATAATGCAATGCTTGTTTACTTGATCTGTTTTTTTTCAATCAGAGAGACTGTGAGAGCGATCAGGAGGACACAGGCACAAAACCTGCCTCTCTCTTACGCAGACGTCTTAGTAGCAGTTCATAGATCTCAAGCATCTCCCTATAACGAGGCGGCAGCACTCATTCGACCTACAGTACTTGTACTGCCAACAGGAGGAGACACAGGCCGCAATCAACAGGATCTCTTCCCCCATCCAAAGACCTTGAACCTCAGTGCATGCAATTGCCCAACCACCAGCTGCATATCCAGTTACAGTGAATGATGACATCTGAAAGAAGGATGGGGCCATGAGATCATTGTGGTTTTCTATGCTAATATGCAAGCATGTCCATAGAGTTCTACCTCTGACAGACTGAGTGTGATGCTTCTACCTGAAGTGCTGTTGACAGGAGGGTCAGGTGTCTTGAAGGATGTACCTACAATGTTAAGTTTTCCTTAAACTAAGAGGGTTTTTATTTTCAGATTTATTTCAGTGGGACATATACATGCTATATACACTACTGTTCAAACCTTTGGGGATGTTTTTTCATTCAAAGAAAGGAATACTTTTTATTCAGCAAGGATGCATTACATTGATCAAAAGTGACAGTAAAGATATTTATATTGTTACAAAAAATATATATAAATATTTCATATAAATGCTGTTCTTTTTAACTTTCTATTTATCAAAGAATCCCAAAAAATGCATTATGCTTTCTACAAAAAGTGCTGATATTGATGTTTGCTGAGCAGCAAATCATCATATTAGAATGATTTCTGAAGGATCATGTGACTCTGAAGACTGGAGGAGGGGATGCTGAAAAATTAGGGAGATTACCGACCCTAAACTTTTTGAACGGTAGTGTTTAATAGCCTATATGCTAATATATTAAAGCCCCATTTATACCTGGTACTAACATCTAGCTCAAATACATTTTAGCAGCTTGCAATAGGAGTTCAAAGGAAGGTCTGACAATATTCATCACTTTGTCGGTTAAAAATGTTCAAATTTAAAATGAATAATGTTAAAAAGCACAAAAAAATGCAGATCGTTTAGAAATATACTGAGTAGGCGGTCTTTTTTACATTTACACTACAAATGCAACATGTTCACATGCATTTCTGACTACCTCTGAACCTCATTTAGTACTGACAACATGTGATTGAATCAGCTTAGACTGATCTTAAAACCAGGTGTAAACGGGGTCATAGTTTAATGTGCTTAGAGAAAAACAAGCAAACCAAATTATAGGGGAGGACTTTTGGGCTGAGTGCCTTAAAATACATATCTTCTCAAAAACCTGATCTACATGTTCTGTCCTGAATTAGACTACCAGAGGCCAAACCGTATTCCCTTTATTGATATAATAGTGAGATTCAACCAGTTGCCTTTTTTTCTGTATGGCTGAATAGTAGTTCTAGTAGGCATCTTCAGTACAGTCATCTCTGAGCAATGATGGTATTCATTTATGATATGAACAGATAAATACAGCTGTCATAAATCGTGTTTGACATGTAAAGCAGTTAACAGTTTTACAACTTATTGACTTCCCTCATCGAGTTTGATCAACAGAGATTTCGTATGAAGAGCCACTTTAAATGTATTTGAATGGTGTCATGCAGTGTTGAGCTTTATGAAATGCTGCTTGAATTATTCTAGACACTAATTGTTGCCTTTAATGTCAGAGTCTCAAGAAACTATCTTAAGTAAAATTAGACTTTTTCAAAGAATACTGGTCTTCCTTGTAGATTTAAAATCACTGTTTAGTTTGAGAAGTCTTCCATTATCCAGACATAGCAAGATTTTACCCTCTTACACTCTTGCCTATAGAACTTGTCATGTGAATATCGCACAACTTAATATTATATATTGTTGTCATGATATATTTTGTATACTATACCTGACTTGCAAGAATGTTACTGTATATTCTGTTATGTAACGTTTGCCTGAGGGATGTAATTCCTGTAATATTATATAACATCAGACCACTGTTTGTATTAGTACCATTTTTTATTATGTTTATTTATATTTTTAAATGGAGCATGCCAGATTAGAGAGTGATTTTTCTTCTGAATGCGTCGTTGCCTTCTATGTATCAACTTTTCTTATGCAGTATTTGTCTCGTTTGCTTCTGTATTTGTGAATAATGATTTGGTGTGTTTGTTTTTTAATATAATTTGATACTATTGTCTTAGCTATGAAAAAATTAAGCAATTTGGCGCATGTGGTTTTTCCTATACAGTTTGTTCGTTTTTAAGTGTGTCCTCGGTTTGTTTGATACTGTTTAGTGTAAATTAAAAGCAGTTGGTCCTTTAATGTTGTCTGATCAAGTTTTAACACATATTGGGTTTCCAATCATCATGAAAGGCCTGGAAATATCAGGGAATTTCAAAAGTGGGATTTCCAGGGCAGGAAAATTATCTAGCACCACGAATGTTTGAAAAAGTCATGAGAATTGGGCTAGTTGGTCAAACAGTGTAGGAACCCCGACATAAACTGTACTCAATTACTTTTAAAAGTAATGCATTACAATATTGCGTTACTCCATAAAAAAGTAACTAATTTAGTTACTTAGTTACTTTTTATGGAAAGTAATGCATTACGTTACTTTTGCGTTACTTTTTAAATCTGGACAGGGCTTGCTTGTTTGTTTTTAAAATAAAAAATTATATTTTTGGCAAATATAAAAGCCTTTTCACACCAAAAGTGAAATGAATAAGCCTCAGGCCGAAGGGAAAGTAAATGTGTGTCCGTACAGTAGAATGCAGAAGAAGAAATTTCAACACACTTCAGCAATAAAAAAGACACACAAATGTTTGTCTAGAGTTATTTTTGCTTATTAGTATGGTTAAACTGGATCATCGAAGGTCAGAAGCAAAGACATGGGTTAATAGAATGGGATTAAATACATAAAGGATATTTGTGTTGTTTAACATTTAATTATTGCAGCTTTGCATCATATTCTGAGTTGCATTATTTTTTAGAACTACAGTAACATCTGATTTCTCTCAACATGGGGACAGGAGAGCTGTCAATTAATAAATTGGAATAAAAAGTAACTTGCGTTACTTATTTGAAAACGCAACTCAGATATTCTCTTGTAAATTAAAAAGTAATGCGTTACTTTACTGGTTACTTGAAAAAAGTAATCTGATTACGTAACTCGCGTTACTTGTAATGCGTTACCCCCAACACTGTCAATTACTGACAGATTATTAGATAGCTAGTCTTTATTAATAATCCCTTGACCACGTCGGCATAAAATAATTTTCCTTTACTATCTTAAACACACACACACACACGTGAAGTGTGTTGTCTAAATGATATGGCCATGAATGCAGTCGTCGTCACGGATGTGGGCGTGGCCGCGAGAGCGAGCCGAAGATGATGTACTTTACCGGAGTGTGTCCGGGAATGTCTTGGCTGAAAACACCTCGGGAACCAACTGGTCTCTACGCCGCTTAGATGACATGAACACATCAAGAAGATTTTTCAGGAGAAAGTAAACCTCGAGGAGCGTCTGTCTGGATGAAACTGACAGAACGACGTTAGGATAGAATATAAACATTACATCACAGCGGACAGGCAAGTTACTAAAAGTTATTACGACCTGTTTTCATCAAGTGGGAACACTCATTGAGACTGTCTGGGACATGAAAAAAATGAAAAAGAAAGACGCTATGTTTTAAAAGAGTAGCTTAAGAGTAGTTCAATCTTTTAACAAGTGCCATTACTTGTTCATTGATTTTGTAAGATCAATGAACGTTAACGAAAATGTGCCATTTCCTACATTATACTTTTTTTTTTTTTTGGTCAGTTCAAAGAATCAAAATGTTAAAATGTTTCATCATTCTTTATGTTGTTAAATACTTAATTGTGCGCGTTACCGGTTCTGTACTCATTCTGTGAACAATGACAGCAGTTACGAGTGAAGAAAAGGATTGGGAGAAGGAAGTGCTTTTTGGATGTTCAGAATGGGGCCCCTGTGCTACCTGAGACCTTTGTGAGGGCCTGCTGGTTTTCTTACCTACGGAGTTCTGTTTAAAAACATGATTTCATGGAGAGAGAAAAGAGGGAGAAAGAATGAGCAAAGAGGATTGAACCAGGGAAAGCAGAGGTTAGGGGTGAAACTGACACAGAAAAGATCATACTAAGTAGGAGATGGGGAAAGTGACAGATGAATGTGTAACATATATAAAAGAGAAAAACATGGGGCAGTTTATAGATAGCATTAGAAAATACATAGGCAAAGCTCTTAAATGAGTGTTCAGATATAGCCTAATATATACTAAATCATTTTTAGATAAATATAATTTATATTATAATAATTATTTTTATTATTGGTATTTATTAAAATTGTTTATTTTATTTTTACAGTTCATTATTATTATTATTATTATTTATTTTTAATACCGTACCGTAGAAGTCCGTCTGTCTTAAACAAGGAATTCTCTCATTATTTCATGCTGCAAATATGACAGGAATGCTTTCTTGGAACCCTGTAACTTTAAATCAGTTCCATTTCATTTTGCTGACTTAAAGATCAGACCTGAGATTCTCAGGAACAGTTGATCTGATTGCAAATGCATTGATTTTTGATGAAGAAGCTTTTGAAGTGAGTTCATTCCCTGCATTCAAGTGTCAGTGCTTTTGATCTATTGACCTTTTAGAGTTTCTTGGTCTAATGACTTTACAATGATTCTTCAGATTATTTGAATATGATCTACTGTATATATTTGAGAACTTGAAGTGCTTTTCATCGGTTAATCTTCAGATGATCAAAGTTTGCTGTAAGATGAAACCCCTAAACCTCTGCAAACAGGGATCTAGTCATTATATAAAGTATGCTAAAGAGTTCTGTATTAGTAAGAACCTCCCTCTGAGAATACATGCGGCCTTCCTCACAGCGAATAAGAAAAGGAAGAGGGGATAAATAGAGACAAACAGGAGGGGGTGGAGGGCATGTTTATAGTCATTTGGTGACTGACAGCACACAAGGTGGCGAGGGGGGTAGACATCTTGGAAGTGAGAGGGCACAAGGAAAATGAAGGAAACAAGGATATTTTAAACTATTTTGCCCCCTGTTGTTTATATTAAAGGGGTCATATGATGCCCCGCCTCTCTCAAACACCTCGTTTTCAACAAAGCCCCCTCCTTTGACAAGCGCAGTCTGCTCTGATTGGCCAGCTGACCTAGTGCATTGTGATTGGCCGAACACTACAAGCGCGCGTCGGAAATGTAACACCCCTTAACATAATCGCGAGCTTCAGCTTTCAAAGTAAATATCAAGACAGTTAATAATGTCGTTAGTTTTACCATCAGTTCAAGCCCTAAAGGACAACAGAGTCGCGTGACAGACAGTGATGATGCAGTACACAAGCCGCGGTTAAGACAGCTGACGTGCTATGATTTCTGACAGGCAGTTCACTCTCCTGTGATGTGACCCTGTTTCCCTCACACACACACACACACGCGACGCG
>NW_015505447.1:1826398-1854093 GCF_001515645.1 Sinocyclocheilus grahami | reverse complement strand
GCTGCGCAAAACTCCGCATTTGAACAGTCAATAGCAAATACTTAAACTAATAACAAAACATACTTACATACTTACAACATATTTTTTTTAGAAATAGCCTTTGTGCACAGCCAGCTTTGTACTCTTCTAGGTTCAAAAAACTGTCGTCCATAAAATGCGTTGTACAAATTCGAACATCTGGGTTGTGCTGTTCTGTTGTAAATAAATCTTAACCAATGATTCCTAATTGCATCTACTTCCGGAAGGCCAAATAAAGTGCTTTTGCTTTTGCACTGCAACACAGCGTCTCCCTGACATGGTTGCATAAACACTACTGCTGTTCCTGAAACCACGCTTTCTTTCTTTGCGTGCACATTTGAGCGGCATTATGCTAATATTTCCACATAGTGATGTAGATATGTGGGGGCGTGTTAGAACGAGGCGTTTTAGGTAAGCGTGGCTGACTCTTAACTTTTATAAAGAATATCTCTTTGGATTTGAGACTTTAGTCTTTGCAACTTTACAGATCTTCTTTATGCACCAAGAGCTTGTAACACTCCAAAGAGAAAGGAAAACTTGAAATCGCATCATATGACCCCTTTAAAGACAAAGTGTGTATTTAAAAGGATAGTCCACCCAAAAAATTAAAATTCTGTTATTTGCTCAGCCTCATTTCTTTCCAAACTTTTACGACTTTCTGTCTTTTGTGGAACACAAAAGAAGATCTTTTTAAGAATGTTGGTGACCAAACAGCTTCGGATCACATTGACTTTCATAGTATGGACAAACCCGAAACTGCTTGTTTACCAACATTCTTCAACATATCTTTTGAGTTCCACAGAAAGTCATACGGGTTTGGAATGACGTGAGGGTTAGAATTTTCATTTTTGGGTGGACTATCCCTCTAAATTATACTTTATCTTTAATATAAACGATAGAGGTTTGCAATGACATGAGGGTGAATAAATTATGACATAAATTTCATTTTTGGGTGGACTATCCATTTAAAATAGAGCAGTGTGAACATTTTAAAAAATATATCCTTCTGTGTTCTACAGAAGAAAAAAAGTCTTACAGGTTTAAAACAACATGAAAATACATAATTGTAATTTTCCTGGTGAACTGTCACTTTAAAATGTAAGGTGCATTGGTTTCTTTGATGGCCCAGATCGTAAAATGAGTTCTGCAGACTGTCGAGGAGTGTCTGAGTGAGTGAGTGAGTGTGAGTGTCACTTTGATTCGGTTGCAATGTGTAGTCATCAGCTTCGATTTCTGCAGTACAATTCAAAGGCACCATTGAAATGTCAAAAGTGCAGTTGCCTCGGTTTTGGATGCTAATCCAGTCGCTAATGGTGACGACTTTGGGGTGAGTCATGAGCTAAACGCAGTGTGCCAGTGATGCACCTCAACACTGATTCCACACACACAAACACATGCGTATGTATACACACTTGCACACAGCTGGTGACCTGTATTTCACCCTGACTCACTCTACACATCCTTTCTCCTATTGTCCGGCATGTTTGCTCTTTGGGAGAGGGACCCAGTGTGAACATGACATCAGTGGATTATGAAAGAAGGGAGGGGAATTTCAAAACATAGGCTGTAAGAAAATCTCAGGACACTTAAAAGAGAGCTTGGAAAGAAAGTTTTTGCCTTTCAGCCATCACAACAAAATGACACGTGATTCATGGAGAGTAATGAACAATATAAGCTTTGTGAAGCAGTTTTAGATGGTTTTGCTCTGCATTAAGTTTTTTTTGTTGCTGTTGTTAACTTTTGAACTTTAGGTAATTTGTCAACAACACTACTAACATGAAATAATGCATCTTCTTTTTCTTCTTCTTCTTCGAATAATAATAATTTAAATAAATATATATACAATATTACTTTATTTCTTTTTTGTTTATTTTTAAATAAATTAATAATAACAACATTTTGTAATTTGAAAATATTATAATACTGTAAAGCTGCTTTGAAACAATCTAAATATAAATAAAAGTGACTTAGCGATATTATACACTCTCATTCAAATGTTTGGGGTCAGAGATGGTACATTTTTTAAGAATATATTTTTAAAAAGGTCTCTCGTATTCACCAATTGATAAAAAATGCAGTAAATAGTGTGAAAAATTTTTTTATTACATTTTTGTAAAATAAATTATAATAAAAAGATGTTTTATGTAATTTAGTCCTGTGATGGCAAAACTGCCATTACTCCAGTATTCAGTCACATGAATCTTCAGAAATCATTCTAATATTCTTAAGAAACATTTCTTATTATCAATGGTGAACAGTTTCCAAACATCGATTTGTTTTTGTTGTGTTTTTCCAAAGACTATAAAACACCCAAGATGTGTCACTCGTATAGTTTTGAATGGGGAAAAATGCAACGCTCAATATGGCCGCTCAATCGAACGAAGCACCGCCTTCTGAGTAAAAGAGCCAATTGCTAATCGGTAAAGTCAGCACGTCACCGCAGCTGCTGTTAGAAGTCCCAGTTTTTATAGAAACAGTCAGCGTTCTGAGACGTGAGCTCAGGACTGCGCATGCGCACTGGCTGATCTAGCCTGAAAAATAAGCTTTTTTTAAACACTATTTGAGCAAAAGAAACAACATTTATGAGACAGTTATTGTCAGATTTCATTGGTGATTTCAAATATGAAATTTAATCTTAAGCTTGGCGAACAATTCTGGAGAATTTGATGTTTCCCCATTCAAAGATATAGGATCTGCACTTTCAAGCCCGTGAGGCATTTCAAAGATGGCCGCTGAGTGACATGACTTGCCTTAAAGGGACTTTGGTTTTTCTTAAGCATTCCAACTAGCACAGCAACATTGGTATAACCAATGGTACTTGAGGGGGACTATTTGTTTATTTGACCAATACCACATGGACGGAGTGTTCAGGAAACCTGATTGAAACCAGTCATTATTTTTTCAGCCATGCTATTGCGGTGCTAGCAGTGCAGAAATCACACATTTCACTTTTAAAGACATTAGATATGTTCAATAAAAATCCACCGTCCATTTCCACGCCTTTGTTGAGCAATGAATCGGGCAGTAATTTGATCTATCCGTTGTTTGGGGCTAGACTCTGACGTCAGGGTGGATATAGAGAGAGAAAGTGGAAGAGGGGCAAAAGTACGCAAGAAAGAGTAAATGTATCAGTGAGAGGAGTGGAAAAAAGAAGCCCAGGAGTGGTGGAGGAGTGAAAGACTAAGAAGGAGGGGTTAGAGGGTGTATAAAAGACAGAAAGTTGCTGTTTTCGTGTGTCTGGAGGGGGAAAAAAAGCGCTGGCTGCCTTCATGGTGACATAATGTGATTATGGTATTATCAGTAATCTTGTGATGATCTTGTGGAATTTTAAATGCTATGACATCTATGTCGAGAAAAAGTACACGGAGTCCACCTGCCAAAGGTGAAAATTTAGCAGCCAAAATATCAGCCATAAAACAGTATTTTGCATTATTTTGTATTAAAAACAGTATGTATTTGTTTCAATGACAAATGTAATTATTTAGTGATTTTCTCCTTGCATATTTGTGACTCAAGTTCTTAAGGGAAAAAAAAACTTTTAGCATCCTAGATAAACCAGATTTTCCACTAACATTTTCTTCTGTTGTCTTGAATCAGATATTTTGAATCAGATCACATTGAATGAATCAGTTGATCCATAAAAAAAAAAAACATTCGTGAATCGAATTGATTTGATTGATTTGAGAAGAAGATTGTCAGTGAATTATGGCTTTAATTAAAGTCCACAAGTTGTATGAACCACTTTTAAGATTCTTTTATGGTGCTTTAACTGCTTTTGTTTCCTTTTTGAAGTTTGGCAAATACAGTTCTTTGTTTTCCATGATTTAGAACAACATGAGTTTGAGTAAATGACAGGATGTCTTCAAAAAAAATTGCCATAAGATAGTAGAAATGTACTGTATTTAAGAACAAAGATGCACGTTTGTTAAGCATTATACACTCTCAGAAAAAAAAGTACAAAAACTGTCACTGGGGCGGTACCTTTTCAAAAGGTACACTTTTGTACCTTTTAGGTACTAATATGTACACTTTAGGTACTTATATGTACCTTTAAGGTACCAATATGGACTGTTTAGGTACAAAGGTGTGCCTTTTGAAAAGGTACCGCCCCAGTGACAGCTTTTGTACCCTTTTTTCTGAGAGTGTATACAGTGCAATGATAGTTTTATTGCTAGGAAACAAAACAACGAACTTTGACCTCTTTGATCGCTACAGTCTCAACATCTATTCTACATTCTCTTTTCTACAGTCAGTTCACTTTCTCTCATTGTACATGTACACAAAGGTGTGGAACAGGTAATAACAGCCTTATCTCCGCCTGTTGGCAGACTGTGTCTTTGTGACGTTTTATTAGACAAATTATTTTCAGAGCATTACTCACTTTTAATGTTTGCTGCAAACAGGAATACTAGAGAGAGACAGAAGCCATTTTACTCGAGAGGAAATGGTTTTATATGTGTGCTTCACAATACATTTCTGTTAGAATGCGAATAAAGAAAAGGATGGAAGAGGAACCGCTACAGACGATTTCAAAACAGTGTTATGTAATAAGCGATAACCATAGAGACCGAGGGGAAGAAAGGAAGAGGGAGGTAAAATGAGAGATAAACAGACTCTTGGAGTGAAAACATTCACCAAAGCTGTTCCCAGCCCATCAGTCTCACATTCCAGAAACTCCCTGTAATTGGAACTTAAACACTGTGAGGTTGCGACACATTTTTTATTAAATGTGAAATGGTCTAGGCAGCTTTTATGACGGGATGTATTCTCTCATATGCTGCCCTTTTATTGCAGTTGTAAAATGAACTGTGATATGATATCAGATAACAGGCTTATTTACACTGCAAAAAAGTTGTTACATATGCTAGAAATACTGGTAACATCTAGGCTAATTAACTGGTTTTATGAAAGTCACAAATTGTATATGACTGAATAACCTGTTAGGTTACACCAATAAGAGTAATTTTTAAGGGTCACATCAGGTAGAATAAGCACCTTAAGGCAAGAATGGATTTAAGATTTTCATCTGGCAGATGATAAACCATGCACACCAGATAAAACCACATAGAATTACATTGTAGGAGAGACCCGAGTCATATCTAGAGACTTAAGGGTGGGCTTTTTTTACTTTTTGCTTGAAAGCAGCTACCTGGTATCCAGCACACCTTAGCAACCCGATAACAATGTGGTAAAAACTAATCAGCAAACCTTAGCAACCATATAATGCGCTGGTAACCATTCATTGCATTGCGCTAGGCACTACTGCACTACTCACATTCAGTGTAAAAATATATCATTTATTTGATTTTCCGTACATGAACATCACAGGTGGTTTATATCAGTGCTGGGGAAGCTACTTTGAAACTGAAAAGTTATTCATAATTTAAAGTAGTCAAGCTACAGTTTTGAAAATGTTAAGTATACTATAAACTACAAACAATAAAAGTTATACATTAAAGTAATGGAGCAATGTATTTTTTAGAAGTAAAAAATAGACTATCCAATGGCATAATCAGCCAACCAGATCCCAATTTTTTTGGGGATTCCATGGGAACTTATGATGCATATAAAATAAAGTAGTATAGTATACCCATCTTTATACATACAGTATACTAACATAAAGCGATATATTCTATATAGCAAATCAATTATAAATGTCTTTACTATTTTTTTAACAGTTTAATACATCCTTGCTGAGTTAAAGTATTAATTTCTTCAAAAACTAAATCTTAGTGACCTAAAACTTTTAAAATGCACAATACAACCAACTGTTTTTGTCAGCAAACCCACACAACCTAAATTATGTACTTGTACTCATTGCAATTAATGGTTAACCATGCAAAATATGATTCTTACAACATATTATATATTACATAAGATTCTATATTTACCCATTTGTTGCAGTAGTCTTTTGGGATGCACTAGTTGCATCAGAACGGCACTATATATAAATTACCTATTGGCTCATTTTAATTTAAAGCAAAATATATTTACACTTTTTTTTACATATAGGCTTCCTGGTATTTACTTTTATTCTTATTCCATATTGTGCCGTATAACTCTTTAACTCTCTCACACACATTGGTCCCTGGATTTATTTTGAATACGTGCCCTCCAGCGGCGAACATTACATATCGTGCCTTTAAGCTCCCAGCTGAATTTCAACAGCGTGGTTTGTGCTCAGAATCAGACTCCAGCTTGTCAAGAATCATAGGAACCTGACAATCACTGACTCATAGTTGGTAACTTAGTAGTCAGCCCCAAAATTTCTCAGAAAATGCCACAGAGTCTGCAGGCTTGACATTTTATCAAAGCCGCAATCATTTCTTTTATTAAATTCAGAAAAGTTTCAGCAGCTTCATGCCTTTTTTTGTGTTTGAGAGACAGCCTTTCTTCTGTGGAACACAAAAGATATTTTGAAAAATGTTGGTAACAGTTTTGGTTACCTTTCACTTCCATTGTATGGACAAAAAAGCAGAGACATTTCTCAAAATATCTTCTTTTATGTTCCACAAAAGAAATAAAGTCTTAAGGCCCATTCACACCAATAACAATAACTATAAAGATAACTTTATTAGCGTCCACACCAGCGGACGATATCGTCTGCACGCTCGTCTGCCGCTTTAAATTCTCAAGCTAGTTATAGCAGGATTGATTCTAATTGGCCGTCAATGTTTTTATCGTTCATCAGCTGGAGAAAAATCGTTCTGAAAGTGATTCCAATGATATTGTTTCTCTGTGCCTTTATCGTTATAGCTGTGGTGTGGACTCTGCTATTCTATAATATTGAGAAAATTTTTTAGAACTATATCTTTATCATTATCTTTATAGTTATCGTCCTTGGTGTGAACAGGCCTTTACAGGTTTGGAAAATGATGACCGGATTTTCATTTTCGGGTGACCTATCCCTTTAAGTTTCAATTAATTCAAGAGATCTATGGGCTGGTTTAAGAACCAGGAATTTAACCATTAGAAAGTAATGTGCAGCATTAGTTAACATGATCTTGATAGTGAGATATGCAATATTATTGGAATCCCATATGACGAAATGAATAAAGCACTTTTTGCAGTTGTTTTAAGGATGGACAGTGGTCAAAATATTATATTTGACCCAGTTCACTACTATGACACATGAGAAAGCAGGATTTAATGGTCGAGTGATGACAGGTCTGAAGATGACATTGTTTTTGAGTCAGTATCGCAGTGCTTGTGAAACGAAGTCCTCGTTTACTCACATTAGTGTTAGTCATGTACTTGGACTGTCATTTCTATAGAAGTCTGTTTCAGAGTAAAAAAATAAAACGGTAATTATGAGAACACTAACAGTGAGAATTTACAATGAGATTTGAATTTGTTTTTAACTATATTACCATTCAAAAGTTTGGGGTCAGTACATTTTTTTGTATTTATTTGAACAAAAATATAGTTATGACAGTAATATTTTGAATATTATTACGATTTAAAATAATTGTTTTCTATTTTAATATAATTTAAAATTTCATTTATTTCTGTGATGGCAAAGCTGAATTTTCAGCATCATTACTCCAGTCTTCAGTGTCACATGATCCTTCAGAAATCATTCTAATATGCTGATTTGGTGCTCAAGAAACATTTCTTATCACAGTTGAAAACCATTGCGCTGCTTAATACTTTATATACTATATGCTGTCACTTGTTATATATATATATATATATATATATATACAGTATATGTATAATACATATACATGCATACATACATAGAGTATACTATACTGTGTGTGTGTGTGTGTGTGTGTGTGTGTGATATATATAATTTTATTACGTTTACAATTTCTGATTGCAGACATATATAAAATATTACTATTATTATTATTTGCAATTATAAGAAAGGAAATCACAATTGTGGATGGAATTACCTTCTTTTATTCTTCTTCTTTTTTTTTTCACTGTCACAGAAATAGGCTTTCATATGAACGTTCCCATGTGTCAGTTCAAACCCATATAAACTTATAAGGCCAAGACTCGTCACATTCATCAAGTTATCATTTAAACACATACTCTTAACATCACAGCTAAAGGTCTGTTTGAATTGCGGGTCTTTCCATGACATCATGCAACAGAAAATCACACACACGCTTTCTGTGTAGATCTTAAGGGAGCGTCGACAGAATTGGCACTCGTGATTAGTCGTCCACTTTAGGGAATAAGATTTTCATGCCAGGCCCGCAGGCTCCAACACAAACAGTCCAGCAAAAGATGGGAGCCACTCTCTTTAAAAGCAAGCTAGATCGTTCACTTAAATAGTCTCATCTTGTTTTTAAATTGTTTTTGTTTTTTTATTTTTTAATCCACATTGTCAGATTTGCAGTATAGTCTACAGTTTTCAGCAAATATGTTTTATTTGAGCATTAGTGAACGCAATGCTGTCTGAGGTTTTGTTAAAAATGTTCTTCTGCATCACAACCATATGATCAACTGGGAAGCACAGACCGATGTTCATGTGACTAGACTTCCTTGGAAGAGCTTTCTGCTTCTCTCTCTCTTTCTCTCTCTAGACACTTACATGCGTGTACCCACACACAAACAATCACACACGGGTCCAGTCAGCTGTTTGAAGCCTGATCTGACCCCATACACATTACACACACAAGGAAAGAGCTTGTGAAAGGACAGACCACAGGCACAAACTCAAAGCAGCATGACCGGGTTTGTTTTTAACTCTGTCAGCCTTTAAGAATTGATTCTTTACCATGGAGAGGGAACTTTTTTATTGTACTTTATGACCTTTTTAGCTTTTAAAAGTGATTTTAAACTTTCAGCTAAGGCTTTGTCAAGCCAACGTCAAACTTTAACTTGTTATTTGTAGCGAAAGCTGTGCAGCAAATATAAATATGGTAATCATGCATAGTAAAGCTATTTCTTATTGAGTGGTACCACCACAGTACAGGGATGTGTGTGTGTGTGTGTGTGTGTGTGTGTGTGTGTGTGTGTGTGTGATTATTAGCCGCAAAGTAAACAGTCTGGCAGAGTCATCTCATCGTCTGGCCCATTTCCTCCTCCTATTATCTTCAACTCTCAGCCGTCCCCTCTGTTTTCATTGTATCCTTCAGTTACTCTTTCTTTCCCACTGTTTATAAACTCACACTTTCTCTTTTCTGCGCCCCTTTACATTTATGTCTTAACAGATGAGCATTAAGAATTACACATTACAAACTTCCTTTCTTACCACAGTGCCATAAAATGCATTTCATAAAGTGGGAAATACCCAGCGAGTGGAGACGGACACCTGCTCTTGAAATATTACTGCCAGGATTTTTTACTGGCAGTCATTTTTCAACAACTGTGTCTCCCCTCACTGTTGGCCATTTGCTGCACTGCTTACATCAAGCTGTTGGGAGACTCATAAAGCCACGGAGGGGCCCGTAGGGTGGAGCACAGTGCCTTTTTTGAGGTTATAAAGCCTTTGCACTGATTTGGCAATCCCACCACAAGAGCAAACATCTGTGAAACATGTGTCAGAGGGAGCCCCTCCCACACCCCTGCTGACAGACTGGGATCTGGACTATTTTGAAATGGAAAGGTGAATGAGATGTTAAAATAAGGGTGTGCAATTATTAGATAAAGTTGTCTCTATTTAAAAAAATTTTTTTAATTTATTGATTTAATTTTTGGTTTTTCAATGTTTTAAAATTTCATAAAATTAATTTCATATATTATATATTGTAATTTTATATATATACTACGTTAGATTGATAAATGAGGCCCATTATGTGTAAAGAATTTTGAATTACTTTTTTTCTTTAAACAGTGCAACAAGAACAAAATTTTACTTCTCCTTAACTTCTATGATTGATGCTGCATCTCACTTAGCCAGAATTAGAAATACAAATGTGCACACACACACACATTCACCTTAAGGCATCACATTGTGTTGTGTGACACAGACCTTGTGGGCTTCAGCCTCCAGAACCTGGTCATTATCTCTGCAGAAACACACACACACACATCCTCACTATAATTCATAAACACACACAGAAAAAACACATTTTCCCGTCTGCCGCAGAAAGCAGCTCTGAAGAGTGCCTCCTCTATAGAGTGGTAACCCACAGCAACGCTCCCTCTCTCTCTCTCTCTCTCTTTCTCTTTCATTATTTCTCTTTCTGTCCACCTATTTCAGTGTAGAGTCATGGCCACAGCTAACACCCACAATCATTGTAACTACCAGCTTCAGTGTAATGCAAATTCATGCGAAATGCACACAACACATAAATGAGCTCTGTTTCTTAGATCATTTAATCTACAGCTATGTAAAAGCAAAAAGGAACCTGTTTGCTCTTAGATCAGGAGACTTGGTGATCTCAGCTATGTTTTGTTTAATGATCAACATAGATGTTTAGTCTTAGATGTATAGCATGGATGATATAATTTGGCTTCAGAGAAATTTGATGAGAAATATTTGAGTTCATATTGAAATTTCTGACTTTTGATTGCAGACTTTGGTGTCGTTTGAGCACAATTTGAGACCTTGACCTTTTACTCAGGACCAAAAGCTGAAGAGCAGAAGACAAGTTTTCAGTTTGTTCTCCATTTAAATCTAATTCTGGAAACATTTAAAAAAAATAATATATATATATGTATATGTATATATTCTGTTCTATTGAATAAACAGTTTAAACCTAATATTTGTCTTACATAAAACATTGCTTCCGATGTTTCTGAGCTTATATTATTATTATTATTAATTATTAATTGATTTGTTTGTTTATTTATTTTTATGTATTTACCTATTGTATTAAAAAAACAAAACTTTGAAAGTAATTATGAAAAAGCAAAAAACAGCAAAAGTTAGAGATCATTTTAAAAGGTGAAAAAAGTGAAAAGAGGAAAAAAATATAAGTGGGATATAATTTTTAAAAGTGAAAATGGATTATATTATTTATTTACTTACTTAGATACTTATTTTCTGAGGTCAAATGAATGATGAATAACAAGATCAGCTTATTAGATCTGCAGTCAGTGTACTTGTTGATCCAGCACTGATTATGAAGTGGCATCTCGCTTATTAGCATTTGTTAGCATAGCTTGCAGCAGACCGCTCCAGTAACATCAGCATTATCCGAGTACAGAGGCAGCCCTCCAGTACTCACTGAAGAAGATGATGAGTATTCATCATTATTGATTTGGTCAGGAGTGCTGCAGGGGCTGAAATCTGATTTCTAATAAACAACATAGCTGGGCATGCCACCGATTTGTTATTACCAACACAAGGAAGAAAGCTTGTGTGCATGAAATTAAAGAAATCGTGAGTAAGAGGGAGAGGGAGAACAAGTGTTGAAACACTTGTGTGGAAGTCCGCCCACAGAGCAATCTGTCCTTCCTCAGAGACCGTGAACGAAAGAGTGCACAAGAGAGAAAGACAGAGAGAGAATGATGCATCATAATTTAAAGTTGAAGAGCTGGTGGATTTTATAGAAAGAGATGTCATATGCTCATTTTCTACCAGAATAGAGATGGAGCTGGGTGGAGGGATGGCTTTTTGAGAGCGAACAGTGATGCAACAGACTATTTTACTATGTCCACATACAGACACAGTACATTAAGGTTTTTGTTTGAGTCTTACTCTTTATTTTGATAATTAATTTTAACTTACATAATCAAGTAATTTAATGAAACCTCTTTATGCCAACACAAGCTGGCTTTTTGGTGTAACAGTCAGAACGTTTTTTATGTATAACAAATCAAATTCATAGTATTCAATTATAAGCAATGTAAACATATGCATTTTTTTATATTACAGATATAGTTTTAAGTATAAACTTTTGTCATTTCAAGTTTTGTCATTTTTATAGAATTATAAATAAAATATATAAATATTTTTATAATATAGGATGTGATTTAAATAAATTGTCACACACATATATATATATATATATATACTTTTTTCCCCTGAGCTTTTAATTTTATTCTTCAACTTTCATCTAACTCTTTTATCTGTTCCACAACCAGATTATGTAGACCAGATTATGTCATTTGAGCTACAGTCTGTATTGTTTTATGAATCCAAAATGACTAGATGGGACAGTACATCTGCTGAAAGATTTGACCTGCTTTAATCTTGCTTTAATCTGCTGAGAGATTTGACTAGCTTTAAACCATGCAAATTATTTAAAAAAGAAAAAGCATTCAGCTAGTCTTTTGCTTGCTTCTATGAATGTGCCCGTACAGTATAAAACCCCCAAACTTTGCCGCCCACTGTAAACTTTCCAGGCTCCCCTCATAACCCAGCCAAAGTCTAAGTACACTGTTGGCATGGCGACAGATGTGGCCAAGGTGGGAAAAGAATCTCCCCTCCTCTCCCTTCGGCTCTCTTCCCAAAAGAAAACGTCCACCATTTTCTGCCTTTCCCGGTACACAGAGGTAATCTGCAGAGGTGCGTGCAGAGCCACTTGAATACTGCAACATTTAGAAACATTAGATACATACCTACCGAAGTTATATGTTTTAACTAAATGTCTTTATTATAAAATGTTGATTTGCGTAATAAATTAA
This sequence comes from Sinocyclocheilus grahami, assembly GCF_001515645.1. Taxonomy (NCBI): domain Eukaryota; kingdom Metazoa; phylum Chordata; class Actinopteri; order Cypriniformes; family Cyprinidae; genus Sinocyclocheilus; species Sinocyclocheilus grahami. The sequence goes on along the minus strand of NW_015505447.1, from coordinate 1,841,544 downwards.
CTATCCATAATTTCATTTTCATTTTAGGTAGTTCTGATTTCACTCAAGGGTGCTTTTTGCTTGCTTATGCAGACCACAAGCTTTCCGAACATTAGTCTTAGTTCCTTCTATAGAGCGTACAGCCCTCTCTGAGAAATGCTGAATGTGTTGGTGTTAAAGTTGGTGCTAAAGACGTCATTGTTTGTTTGAAGGAGTTCAGCCACTGGGTTTGAGAGTCGACACTGCTGTTGTTGATCAGATGTTGCTGTATCATGACAGATGGTGGCATCTGACTAATGTACTTAAATCACACAGATGTTTCCATCATATAAACTTGTGACAAGCCTAATATTAATATGCAGATTTTGATTTTGATTTTTTTTGGATTTTGCAAAGTAAAACGGACTGGTATAACCATCGATATTATTACTAATTCTAGGGGTATAACACTCACAAAAAATGATCATGATAATTCTATATTTAGAAGTGTATGTGATTTTTAATATATTTTTATTAGTATTATTTTACACATCATAGCTGATAAATAATGTTTAAGCAGGGGCGATTCTGTGATTTTCATTTTAGGGGGGCTCAGCCCCCAATGAGGGTAATAAAATGTTTTTATAAAAAAATATATCAATAAAATAAAAATATATAAATGTTTGACTAATAGGGGTTGGTTTACTAAACTCATTGCAGTATTCCACTGTATTGCTTAGATAGGTATAAAATTTGACTCCTGAATAAGCCAAATACAAGTCTTCCTGATCTCACACCTGTTTAGTTACAAATAAAATTTCACTGTTTGCTTTTCTAGTACAACCCTATAGCCCCCCTAAAAATGGCCTAGCAACGCCCATGTGTTTAAGGTTTATTAAAATGTAAACGATTTTTTAAATATGTAGTGATATAATCATGCCTTCGGAAAGGTAACATGCCAGTTTTATAGTTATTACAACACGTGCTCAAGGTAGTTTACTATTTAATGTGTTTTTCTGGCTAAATATAAAAAATAAAGGAAAGACGTTTACGTCTTGATTGATTCAGAAATATTTAAAATATGGCGTCAGTTATTCATTAAGTTAAGAGACAAAATACCACCATATAAAATTATTATATACTGTTATCTAAGCGGTTTGTTATACAGTCCTCTCGAGCTTCCTGAACGAGAGAGAGAGAGAGAGAGAGAGAGAGAGAGCTTATTTTCCTCAAAGTTACCGCACTGTGCTGCTCTGTGAATGTCTCCTGCCTTTTAAAAACGCTGCTATTAGACATACACGGGGCCAAAGGGAACTTTTATCTTAATTAATGGGATATACATATGGTTTTGCCGTAAGAGGATTCGTTCTTCGTTGTACTAAAGACGATTAGAATATCGCAATGTCTCGAGTAGCGGATTTGTCGAAACTTCGCCAGGAAAGGATGAGAGAGATCAATCAGCGGGTAAGTGCAACGACGCGGTCTCGAGTATTCGTGCTTTAACTAGATTATCGCGAGAATTAAAACAATTTGGACGTTCTGTTTGAAATGTCCACTTTAATATCGGTTTGTCATGTTTCGTAAGGGATTTTAGCGCTTATAGGGACTATATTATTGCCAAATAGAAATATTTGGTTTTGAGAAGTATGTTGTCAGTTCTTTGCAAGCCAACTTTATTTGTATTTTCATAATACATACATTCCAAAGCAATGTAACACTACTTCAGAAAAGCACGTTTTGTGACTATAAAAATACATCAGCTATTAGCCTAGTGGTTGTATAAATGTAGGCAAGGAAATATGATGTAATATCTTTGGTATGATGCAAAGGCAGCGCAGAAACTGCTTCTGAATAAGCATATACGTCTATACAAGAACAGTTGCTGAAATAGATGTCATTGAATAAATATGTTTTAATATGACTTGTAAATATAAAATGATAAATTAGTAGTTAGTTACTGAAAGATGTCATGACAACAAAGTTTAAGTCTGCTTAGATGCTGCATTTGCACAGAAGCAAAGCCGCATCAGATCCACTTCTGATACTCGAAGTTGAGGTGGGTTAGAACTGCAGACTTTATTACAGCTTTAATGTAGCATTTCATCTTTACACACAATTTGAAGCCAGCACAGAGCCTGCTCAGAGCAGCCTTAACTCTGGTGTGTAAAGACACCTTGAGTAAGTGGTTGTATGCTTGCTTTTGGCACTGAAAGTGCACCTTTTTTGTCCAATTATTAGCTTCAGTATGAGTTTGAGTTGTGTGGGTGTTACTGAGTGGGAATGTTGAACAACAGACCGTGTGTGTGTGTGTGTGTGCGTGTGCGTGCATAGAGAAAGATTCAAGAGAAGGAGAGCCAAAAGAGAGGTTGCCATAGAAATAGCGCTCAGTTAAAGCATCAATTCCAGGTTTAGGTCCGAAGGCAAGATTTTTTTAAACAGTGAGATATGTTTTTGCTCACACATACACACACACCATCTCACCACATCTTCTAAGTGGTGATGTCAAAGGTCAAACTGATGTCAACATCAGTTTTGGCATTTTAAATGTAACCAGGAGCAGTGACCAAGGCCTGGTTTGCTTGTCCTAGTATTCACCCTGCACTGCAGAGATAAACTGATATAATCTGCCCATCTTTGTCAATTTTTGGCCATTAAAAATGCCCACTTGGCACATTAACACGCACTCTCTGGTATTATTTGCGAAATCCACCAGCAAGAGCAGAGACATGTTGTCACACTATGTGGGGTAAGTTGTCACATGGAACCTGCTATTAAACAGCCTAACACGCTTAAAAAAAATAAATATATATATATATAGGTATATATAAACAATTCAGAAATGTACATTGTGTCTCTCTGTAATTGAACCAAACATTATAGTTGACATACACTCTCTGTGACAACTAGCCCCAGTCTCCCGAGTATTTATGTCGACATTGGTCTGTTGACTGCTACTGTACTGTATTGTAATTTGCTTTTGTGTGAAAGTGTTTGCGAAGAATGTCAATGTCAACTAATCAGTCATGGTTCCCCATAGGCCAGCTGTATCCAGGCCATCGGGCCACAGCAGGCTGAACTAAATCTGGAGCTGGGACTATTCGAACTAGAGCACCGACGTTAAGTCCTGCCAATCTCAGCCCATTTCCTTGACGGGAGATGACACCAAACTTTAGACAAGCTCGCTGAACCCAGACAACAAGGTGCTCAGGGCACATAGCGCTCGTGCTTTTGTATAGAAAGTTTGATTCAATGTCAACTTTCAAGTGAACTATGACCACAGAGGTTGTTTTCGTTTTGCATGCTCAAATAAATTGCATTAGCCTGACATTAATTTTATAAACGCAGACTTGGAAATGTTAACTGTTCCTAGTTTGTGCCTCTGTGGTTTGTAATATACAGAGTCATACTCAAGTTTAGTTACAAAAAAACTGTCACTTTATCTACACAGACCACATTGTTTGTTCTCCGATTTAGCATGAACTATTGTGACATCCCAAATCTCCATGATGATCGCACACACACACATACCAAACGATGCAGAAACATCCTGGAAGGTCTGGTTTTGAACACACTAGGTCAATTTAGATTTGGTAATTTGACAGCAATATCCTGCAGGTTGTAGACTGCTACAGGCGCACACACTAACCGGTTTTTAATAAATTTTCTGTTGCTTACTTCCAACACATGTTTGTGTTCCTGTGGCAACTTTTACTCATGCCTCGTGTAGATTAGAAAGAGGAAGTGCTCTCTCATTATTTCCTGCTTTGCATGTCAACAGAGTGGCCGATTATCAGAATAGGCGATCCCAAAACAGGGTCTGGTGTCCTCCGAGATTAAAAAATATGAGACATCTTATCTTAAAAATTCAGTTGACATTTCATATTCATGTTTAGGATTGTTTGTCTAGACATTTATCTTTCTCTGTCCTTCATTTGAACAAATTAACTCCTCATAAAACATACATAAAAGAGGAAGATGGTCAGCCAGGGCTGAGTAGAGCTTCCTTAAAGGGGTCATATGATGCTATTTTAAAGATCATTATTTTGTGTATTTGGTGTAACAGAATATGTTGACATACTTTAATATTAAAAAAACATATTATTTTTCAAATACTGTACATTATTGTAGGTCCTCTATGCCCCGCCTCTCTCAATCACGTAGTTTTCATCAAAGCCCCCTCCTTTGACAAGCGCAGTCTGCTCTGATTGGCCAGCTGACCCAGTGCATTGTGATTGGCCAAACACCACAAGCACGCGTCGGAAATGTAACACCCCTTACCATAATCGCTTCAGCTTTCAAAGTAAATATCAAGACAGTTAATAATGTCGTTAGTTTTACCATCAGTTCAAGCCCGAAAGGGCAACAGAGTCGCGTGACAGACACAGTGATGATGCAGTACACAAGCCGCGGTTAAGACAGCTGACGTGCTATGATTTCTGACAGGCAGTTCACTCTCCTGTGATGTGACCCTGTTTCCCTCACACACACACACACACACGACGCGTTACTCTGCACTGCGCAAAACTCCGCATTTGAACAGTCAATAGCAAATACTTAAACTAATAACAAAACATACTTACAGTCGCTGATTGCCAGTGCCAGATTGTCATAGCAAAGTCGGAATTTACCCTTTTTTTTTCTTTTCTAGAAATAGCCTTTGTACACAGCCAGCCTTGTACTCTTCTGTTGTCCATAAAATGCGTTGCACAAATTCGAACATCTGGATTGTGCTGTTCTGTTATATAAATAAATCTTAACCAATGATTTCTCAATGCATCTACTTCCAGAAGGCCAAATAAAGTGCTTTTGCTTTCACACTGAAACACACAGCGTCTCCCTGACATGGCTGCATCAACACTACTGCTGTTCCTGAAACCACGCCTTCTTTCTTTGCGCGCACATTTGAGCGGCATTATGCTAATATTTCCACATAGTGATGTAGATATGTAAGGGCGTGTTAGAACGAGCCGTTTTAGGTAGGTGTGGCTGACTCTTAACTTTTATAAAGAATATCTCTTTGGATTTGAGACTTTAGTCTTTGCAACTTTACAGCTCTTCTTTATGCACCAAGAGCTTATAACACTCCAAAGATAAAGGAAAACTTGAAATCGCATCATATGACCCCTTTAATAATGCTGACTAGAATATTAACCAACACAAGCTGCTGGTCAAATCTTTTATGATCAAGAACAATGCAGATGCACACAGCTCAGAACTTTTGATGGGTTAAACTGAGTTTACAGAGTTGCACTACTAATTGAGCAAAATCGATACCTGGACTTATTCAGTTTACCTAATTTAAAGCTGGAGTGTGTTTGTGTTGAGCTGTAAATGTCATATAATTACTCTGGAGCCACTAGAAAATTATTTAATGACAACGCAGATTGGCTGATGGCACCACAAGAACGTACACAGTCCTGAACTCTAGCAAATATCCTGTCAGCATATGAGCTGTGACGTCAAAGGCAGCAGACAGGAACATATAAATGGGGAATTTCTCATTATATTAGGGAGGATGTTTTGCTAGTGGACGCTCAAAATGTAAAACAGCTCAGATGGTTTGCTCAAACAGACCTTTCTACACTGTACCAGTTAGAAAAGATGTCAGGGTGCAAGCTAAAACTGAAACTATTAAAAATAATTTTCGTTATTTGAAATAAAGCTGATATAAAATATAAATATTAGATGGAAACACAGAAAATGGAAATAAAATTTTTTGCTTTTGTAGCTGAAAATAAGTAAGTTTACACTGAAATAAGTTTAAGTTGTACTAACATTACTAAGACTAAAATAAAAATAAATGCTAAAAAATAGAAGCTAAATAGAAATATATATAAAAAAACTCATACAAATAACAAAACATACAATTACTGAAACTTAATCTAAAACTGAAATAAACTGAAAATATAAAAAATCTAATTCACAATATTGATAAATACCTGTCTCCATTAATTGCAAACGTACAGCAATTGGCCTATTAGCAGACTGTCCACAAAGACCCTCACAGGTTGAAAGAGAGGACAAATGCAGAAAAAATAGAAACAAACTTATCAAACTAGGCATGTACGTAACAAAGACACACAAATAGATGAAGTAAATCATAGAAATGAGAGCCATTGTTTGCATAAACCACATGAATGACTTTTTATAGTGGCTGTTAGGGTTCATTTGTCTTTCCTTTAAAGGCTGATAAGCAAAGATTAGCTGTTCCAATGAAAACCAAATCACGGGCATGAATGTACTGTATATGTTTCATGATGACATTCAATATGGCCATTGTTGGAAGTATGTGTTCTTCCAAAACGGTGTTGCAAGTTCTCTTTTGAGTTGGTCATTTCCCTGTTTGTGGACTAGTTCGGCAGATGAATCGTTTACACAATAGAAACTGAGATGCAATAGTGTCATCATTGTCTGTTTGTGTGAGTGTCAATTGTTCTTTGACCAGCTCAAAGTTTGTTTATTTGTTTTTTCGTACAATGATACTACGCTAATTTTACTCTGGTGGAGATGATTTAAAAGTATACATATATAATGATGCCTTGCGTGATTAATTTATTCAAAGTTTTTGTGTTTTGATTAGAATAAAGAGAAGGAGCGCATGAGGGAGCGGGAGAGAGAAGCCAGGGAGCGCGAGGCACGCTACAGTAATGGCCACCTCTTCAACTCTCTCACCGTGTCTGGAACCACGCTCTGCTCGGCCTGCAACAAGAGCATCACCGCTAAGGAGGCCCTCAGCTGCCCTAGTGAGTCACACAGACACACACACACCTATACAGTACATCACACTCAAAACTAGGGGTGTGCGGTATCACGATTTTTGATCGTGGACAAAATGTCTCTACGATCTGCCTTTGAAGAAGTATCATAGTATCGTGCTACAGCGCACATCCTATCAGTTCTGGCGCCTCCGTCTCTATATACTGTACAACGCGATATACTGTATTGTCCCGAATATAAGACGATGTTTTTTTCTTGGAAATACATCTGAAAAAACGCAGTCGTCTTATATTCAGGGTCTAGACTTTGACATGTCAATAATACACCCACAACAATAGGTGACGCCAAATACGCAAAAAAAACGAGTGTGCCATGAAATATGTAATGTAATGCGTGTTGTAAAGATCGCGAGTAAAAACAAAAGAATAAGAAAGCCTTACAGCTGCAGGAGTCGTGTGTACATTCACATCAAATGTTAAATCAGCAGTAGAGTTACACTCACGGGACACTGCACTTATTCGCAATCACAAAAGTACATCATTTACATGTGCTTTAAAAAGGCTTGCCGGTTAAGCATTTCATTCGTGTGCTTTTTCTGAGTGTGTACACATGAAGCGCGTACACTAAAAGCCTGACAAGCAGTGCCTGATTACTGGTCTAAGTCATCTTTCGCATCTGATTGCGATAATACTGTCAAACACACACAAGGTTTACATATAAAAACAGTTGGTTATGTCTAAACTGAAACTAAACAGTTGAGAGAAAAATGACTGTCTGTATGCGTGCAGCTCTTAAAGGGATAGTTTGCCCAAAAATGAAAATTACCCCATGATTTACTCACCCTTAAATGAAAACTCCACTATTTTTGAAAATAGGCTAATTTTCCAACTCCCCTAGAGTTAAACAGTTGAGTTTTACCGTTTTCGAATCCATTCAGCCGATCTCCGGATCTCAACTGGTCTCAACTGGTCTGGCGGTAGCACTTTTAGTCAGCAACAAATTTAATGCGCTCATTTTTGGGCCCCCTTCCCTATGAATATAATAGACCTAATATTACCACCCAAGCAAACAAAAATATTTCTTAATCAGTGGAAACCGATACAGTGTTTTCTATCAGAATAAGCACTTGCGTTCAGTCAATAAAAATCTAATAGTTCTTAATTTGTTTGAGAACTGAGAAAGACCATACCATATAGTCATGGCCACATAACCACCTCTGGGAGTGCATTATTTCTCTAATAATTTTAACGGCCTGGAGTCCCAACCACACATCAAGACATTGTTCAGATAATTTGTTTCAAGATATTTGACATGTTTCCGTCCTGAAATCTCGTGTGGGTTGAACTAATTTTTTTACGCACCTCATCCCAAACCTTCCGTTGCAAATTCCAAAACGTAATTTTAGAGCTGATAACAGCGGCTTGAGCCATTAATATGCAGGCTAACGCAGTTATTAATGCAGTCTAATGCGGTTATTAGAGAGAGGAAGAGAGAGAGATTAAGTGCGTATGAATACCTGCGTCTATGCGTCTCTCAGCAGCGTTCAGCAGCAGCGTCTGCTAATAGCGAATCTTTAAGTTAAACACCTTCATGAACCTCACTACTGAGAAATGTAATCTAGCTTTTCAGCTGCGAAACTATTTTACTGATAAATTCACGGTGCAGCGCTGACAAGAAGTTTCTGTTCGCGTCTCCGCATGTCTGCACTGTGTGTGCATCTGTGAGAGAGACTGGGAGAAAGAAAGCGTGATTTCCGTAGCCTACATAAAAAAGGTGGAAGTCATGGAAATAGTTTGTCATTTTTTACCCTATTGTTTCTTATATTTATTTGCTCAATGTCTTCAGCAATGCGTAAATCCGGCCCTGTTAGACGGCAATCGGAAGTTATTACAAACACTCGATGGTGGTTTAAAGTGAGTTTTGAGTAAAAGCGGAATATAAATCTTATGTATTGTCTTATGTAGCATGATGCTAGTTTGCATGAATGGTCACATAACATGCGCTCTCGTGAACGCGTGTATGACAGTTAGCGGAAGCTAGAGATAAAGGTTTATAAAGTTGTAAATATGGATATTTTTCTTACACAAACGCATCGCTTCACTTCAGAAGGCCTTTATTAAGCCCCCGGAGCCATGTGGACTTCTTTTATAATGGATGGGTGCAATTTTTTGGACCTCAAATTTTGGGCTACCATCCACTCCCATTAAAAAGCATGGATTAGCCTGGACATTATTTAGTGTAACTCCGATTGTATTCGTCTGAAAGAAGAATGTCATATACACCTAGGTTGGCTTGAGGGTGAGTAAATCATGGGGTAAATTTCATTTTTGGGTGAACTATCCCTTTAAAGCGACACTACACTAATAGTACTAAACATGCTGCCGCTTGTCATTAAAGGGATAGTTCACCCAAAAATTGTAATTCTGTTATTATTTACTCACTCTCATGTTGTCCCAAACCTGTATTAATTTCTTTCTTGCGCTGAACACGAAAGAAGATATTTTGAAGAATGTGGGTAACCAAACAGTTGCTGGTCCCCATTGACTTTGATAGTAGGGGGTGGAAATACTATGGAAGTCACTGGGGACCAGCAACTGTTTGGCTTCCCACATTCTTCAAAATAACTTTTATGTTCAAAAAAAGAAAGAAACTCATTCAGGTTTAAAACAACTTGAGAGTGAGTAAATGATGACAGAATTTTCATTTTTGGGTGAACGTTCCCTTTAATGTTAATAAAACAACAATGCTCTTGACTGAAGAACTTAAATACAGTTGCTTTAATAAGAATCAATGTATAATTTATACAGTGAAGTATATATAGTGTTTTATTTTCATATTTGTTCATTCAATTTCTTGAATGCTACCGCTAAATACACCTACTGTACCTGAAATATAAAGCACCGATTGTTTTATTTGTATATAATGTGTATTTGTAATGTGTATCTTTGTTCTTATTTTTTAATAACAAAGAAAAATAATGAAAGATTTTTATCTTCACCCATTTTGGTCTAAATGTCTGCTCTTCTTTTTTATTTTATATTTTGTTACCTTGTAAGGCTTTGTTTTTAAAATAGGGAAATTCATTTGGCTGTACTGCTCAGACAACTTGTAAAATAGTAAAAGCAACATGACAAAGAATCGTGATAAAATCGTGAATTGTGGTTTTCCTGAAAAAAAATTGTGATATGATATTTTTGCTCTATTGCCCACCCCTACTCAAAACCCACAAAGTGCACCAGTAATCCTGTCTGCCAAGTTTATTTAAGCAAATAATGTATTGCAGTTGAATAGTTGCTAGGCTTTTGCCAGGTCTGGCACAAGTCTTGGAGGCAATTACACGACACCATTTTCAACTAAAAATGGTCAACTTTTTATACATTTTGGCTGTTTGTTTACACGATAATTGCATTTTTGGGGTCTGTAAACACAAGCTTTTGAAAACGGTACAAAATTTTGAAAATTATATTATTAAGCAAAAAACAAATCGCGCACACTATCTATGCAAAAAATATCAAAATATTTATTGACTACGTTTCGGTCGCATGACCATCAGGAATTTTTTTTGATAAAAAATTCCTGATGAAGGTCTCTATGATATTATGGTTTTTGTTACCCCTTCAATGTAATTCTGTGAGATTTTTCAATGAGAGATCATCAATGATGATAGGATGTTGTGGATGTTTGTTGCCATGCGTTTGCTAAGGTGTTCTGGGTAGTTTTAGCATGTTGCTGTGTACTTGGGTGTTCTGGATGGTTTTTGTATGTTCCTATGTGGTTGCTAGGGTGTTGATACAAGTCTATAAGTCTAGGCCTGGTACAAGTCCAAAAAGCTGATTCCCAAGACTATAGGATATTCTAGTTTCTTTCCCCCCATCTGATTTTTTTCACTGTTTTCATAGTCTGATAAATGCTTTGAAAGGTGACAGCATACACTCTTAAAAATAAAGGTGCTTCAGAAGGTTCTTCAAGCAATGCCATAGAGGAACCATTTTTGGTTCTACAAAGAACCATTCAGTCAAAGGTTCTTTAAAGAACCATCTCTTTCTTACCTTTTTGTAATCTGAAGAAACTTCTTTCGCCACAAAGAACCTTTTGTGAAACAGAAAGGTTCTTCAGATGTTCTTTATCGAACCATTTAGACAAAAAGGTTCTTCTATGGCATCGTGAAGACTCAAGAGTGTACCTCTCCCAAAATAAGCCAAATGATTGTAGGTATCATTCATGTAGGACTCATGAATAAGTATTTAACTTTGTGCTGATGTTTAATACTTATGGTTAGGGATCTGAACGCAACCTTAATGATAAGTATGAGCGGTAGTAATTGTGATTAGACACTGATTATAAGTAAAGTATAATAGCATTACCGTTCTTGATTAATGTTTGCTTACATCCTCTGTTGATGAAAACCCCAGGAATAAATGCTCCTGACGAAACCCTAGGAGGAGCTTGTTTGCGATCCTGCCAATCACATCGCAGAGGCTATAAAAACAGCCACTTACCTCACTCCTTCCAATGATTTTTTCCAGCTTTCTTCCCCCATCCCAACTCCCCGGCTCTCTTTCCATGATTGTCTCCAGGACTTTGAGCTTGAGACGAACATAAGCCTCTTTATTACTTAGAAGCAACACCTGTCTACCCATTCCCTCTTTCACATTACATATATGTGTTGCAGCCCTGAACTGCTGTCTTGAGTCTTATAATGTGGTGAAATGGAGAGTATGTGGAATATTTTTAGTGGCTGGTCTAAGCATGCCAAGATAACACACACACACACACACATCTTGAAGTTAGATGTCTGGATAGTTTCTTTATGCAGACACAGCCCTGCAATGGCAAGGGCTCTATATATATATATATATATATATAGCTCATATATATATATATATATATAAGTGAGTGCACCCCTCACAACGCTCCTACACCTTCCGTTTGAGGATGCCCCACAGATGCTCAATAGGGTTTAGGTCTGGAGACATGCTTGGCCAATCCATCACCTTTACCCTCCGTTTCTTTAGCAAGGCAGTGGTCGTCTTGAAGGTGTGTTTGGGACCCCATTATATATATATATATATATATATATGCTTACATGATAAAATGCATAAAAAAATAAAATTTTAGAGACATTAATACTCATTCTTGAAGGATGCATTTGTGGCATAGTGTCGATTACCACAGAAGATAATTTTCAGTTTTTAACAAAATCGTGGTTCCAGCCAGGCATTTACAATAAGAGTAAACAGGGTGACGGTCTTGAAGGGTTTAAAAGCGGTCAAAGGTTATTTTAGCTGTATTTTAGCTTCTTGACTTTTTGTTGCCATGGAAGAGTTGAAGTATTGAAATTAACTTTGCACAGACAGGGTTAGTAGTGTTTTATCACATTAGTCTCATGTTAATATGTATAATGTTATATATGTATAATGTGGAACAAGTTCAAATTATTATGCTACAAACATAACTTCCATTAAACCTGAATAGCTGTTGCACTCTCACACCCTTTCCTGTTTAGCTGTGCTCATGCCTCATTTCTTGTTCTCTGTTTTACTATTGTTTTTAGCTTCTTCCTTATTTTGTCGTCGAGATCAGATTTCAAGACCAGACAGTACGAGCCACTCACTGATGAGCTGCTCTATGCTCGGCTGCTCTGGTCTGGGTATTGATTGCACTGAGAGCCTGTGTGGGTGTTGGAACATGTAGTTTGTGCCTCTGTACACAGCTAGAGAGAGAGAGCAAAGGCCATTTGAACCAAACACCTTTGAGTGGGATCAGATTTACACTAGATCTTAAAGAGAATTCAATAAATGTAGGCTATATGCATAAAGATGCTGTTTTATTTCATATTTCGTAGAAGGAAAAGGAAAAGGGAACAAGGATGTGAAAAAAACTACATATTTTAAAATGAACTTAGTGGGTTGTCTGAATGACTTGCTAATTGGTTTTAAGGAAGCACTGGATAACATAAACACTGGATAAAGGTAAAGCACTTAAAACACTGCTAAAGTGAGTCACAGTGCAACTGCAAAAGACATCTGTTTGCATGCATAAGGCTGTAGTGGTGTAGCTTGAAAGGGCATGTATTTCATATTATAAAGAGTCTGTCAGCTATGTATGTGTATATAATGTAATATATATATATATACACTACCATTTAACGGTTTGGTGTCAATACAATTTTAATTGATACTTTTATTGAGCAAGGATTCATTCAATCGAGAAAAAAGTGACAGACTTTTCGAATGTGACAAATAGTTTCTACTTCAAATAAATGCTGTTCTTTATATTCATCAAAAATCCTGAAACAAATGTATCACGGTTTTCACAAAAATATTAAGCAGCACAAATGTTTTCAGGATTGATGATAATAATAGGAAATGTTACTTTAGCAGCAAATCAGCATATTAGAATGATTTCTGAAGGATCTTGTGACACTGAAGACTGGATTAATGACTGGATTAAATAATATTTTATAATATTATTGTTTTTACTGTATTTGTAATAAAATAATTGCAGCCTTGGTGAGTATAAGAAATTTCTTACCAACCCCAAAATTTAAAATGATGAATATATACAGTATAAAGCTAAGTGAATATGTAGCAAAGCAAAATCTATTTAATTCTCTTAGAGAGCAATGAAATTAAATGAGGAGCGAATTGAGACCTGCTTCAGTTATTTTTATGGACAAATGGACATTTCTACTGTAATTTATGTCTATTTTTTAAATAAAATGTTCCTCTACAGTGCTTCGTTTCTGAGATGCTCTGCTGCTCCTTGGGTGATTATTTTGAGTCGTTAAGGTGTATGTTGTCATTCAGGCCAGGGAAACCCCACCGTAGCCCAGCCACCCTCAAAACAGGAAGCAAAGCCATTCTGAAACAATAGGGGTTCAGAGACGAAAGCAATACGGCGTAACCAGAGAAAACGTTCAGTGACTAGTAGCATGCCAGAAAGGAGATCTAGAACAAGCATTTTAACGCAGACATGGACAGAGGTCAAGAGGGAGAGAAAGAGAGGCAAAAAATTGGTATGGTACATCTGAGATTTACTTAAAGGGGTCATATGATGCTGCTAAAAAGAACATTATTTTGTGTATTTGGTGTAATGAAATGTGTTTATGCGGTTTAAGGTTAAAAAAACACATTATTTTCCACATACTGTACATTATTGTTTCTCCTCTATGCCCCGCCTTTCTGAAACGCGTTGATTTTTACAAAGTTCATCGGTCTGAAAAAGCGAGGTGTGCTCTGATTGGCCAGCTATCCAGTGCGTTGTGATTGGCCGAATTCCTCAAGCATGTGACAGAAATGTTATGTCCCTTACCATATTGTGACGACCCCGGGCTGGACTCCGCTTCGTCCACGATGAAAGCCAATCCGGCGATCGACAGCAGGAAGTTGAAGTATTTTCTCAGCGACCAGCACAGATCAGGTCCAGGCATGATGAAGCGATATCGTCCTCTTTTGGAAGGCCAAACAAAGTAGTTTCGATTTCACAATGAAGCACATCCAAAGAGAAAGGAAAAATTGAAATCGCATCATATGACCCCTTTAATTATTTGCTGTAATTTTAGAGAGGATAGGAGGTTAGAGTACAGGTTAGATGGAAATTGTATGTATTTCCTTACTGGAAAATCCATTGTAAGCCACTAGCTTTGTTTGAAACCCCGGTGGTTGGTTTCTCGCTGGTTTTAGCTGATAGATCATCTTAAGATTTCAAGAACAATCAAGATTGTTTTTGGCACATAGTTGTAGCGAATCAGCTCATGGGGAAATATGAATAATTAACCATAACTAGTTATAATTAACTATTCATATTTTAGATCCACTGTAGATATTTAGCTGACCACTCAGGGTCAACTGTCTTGTCAATTCTAAGAACGTTAATTTCCTGGTTAAGGGAAATAACTTTCTTACTGTACAATTCTATAAGCTTGTAACGTAAATCTGCATGATTATTGACTCCGGTTATGAGTAAACACTGAACACGTCAAGTGTGATACAAGTAAGGTTTTATTAACTACATAAACACTTAAACTAGTCTAACATACTACATAAACACATAAACTGGTCTAACATACACATACACACACACACACACACACATACAGTTGGTATAGAAAAGGGTTAAAGTTTAAAAGTTTAAATGAATTTTATGAAACACTTTGCATATTCAACAGATCTAAAACCTGAGGGAAAACGTCAGATTCTTAGTTCAAACAAACCTTGTAAAAAGGTGTAACTGATACTTAATGCATCAATTAAATCGACTAAGTTTGATACTTGCACGTCTGTATGAACAAAGATTCCTGATGCGATCTTACGGCCCCAAGATCTTGCTGAAGTTGGTTGACGAGAAAGAACCAGTTTGAGTCAGAGTCACTTGATGAATGAAAAGGACTAGGCCGGAGCCTGGCACGAGCTTTGGTATCCTGGAGCGTTTCTCACATCTTCATCTTAGCATCTCACTGAACCACCAAC
>NW_015505447.1:1803534-1825339 GCF_001515645.1 Sinocyclocheilus grahami | reverse complement strand
TATATATTGCCTATGTACCACCATATAATATACATGCTTGTTTCGATCATAAGAAGGCAAATTCATAGATACTAGACATGGTAGAGTTACTTATATGAATGAGTGGTTTATCGTAAGCATGAATAAAAATAGTCTATAATACAACAGATTAAATACAACACAGCAATAATATACCCAATGGCCTGAAGAAAATGTGTGTTCATTCAAAGAAAAGGTTTTCCTATGAATTAATTAGTAGAACAGTCCATTTCTCCTGTGCATTTGTACCCCTTAGCTCTGGAGAAAGCAGCTGAGAGCCGGCTCGCATTCCACAAGGTTGTAAATGTATCGGGTTACCATGAAACCAGGGTCTTGTTCGGCGTCCTGGGGTGTTACAAAGTATTTGTGAAATCTAGCTAACAAAATATATATTGTGTGTTGGAGTGGTCCAGACGCTACATAGTGGTAAGTCAGCCAGCTAATGACTAACTTAGACCAACCAGAAATCAAATTAAGATTTACATGACCATGAGAAGATCAGTCATCATTTATCACATTTCCGTATAAATGTGAATGTGTGAAGATTTTACTGTCTGAGGTCGAAATAAAATAACAGTGGTTTTGCTGTCTGCTCTTTTTTTTCCCAGCCTGTAATGTCACCATCCACAACCGCTGCAGGGACACACTACCAAACTGTGTCAAAATGAAACAAAAGGTGGGATATTAGTGCACACACTTGTCAAATGGGTTACTTGGACCGCAGACTTGCAGACACTGGCTTTGATTCATGGTATGATGTAGAAGAAATGTAAATATCTAAATATGTCGTAAATTTGATCTGTCTGTATGTGTCACAATAGCAACAGAAACTGGCGCTGATGAGGAACAATTCAGCCTATCAGAATGTGACGCTGAGGAATAAAGGTCAGGATGTGATGGAAACAAGTGATGTTTACATCTGATATTAACATGTTTCAGGTGATCCAGTCACAAGTGGCATGTGTGTTCTGTGACTAGCTGTGATTAGATATCAGTGAGAGGATCATTTGAATATGATTGACCAAAATTGAGTAATACCAGGTCTTAACATGACATTACTCTCTTTTTTCTGCCTCTCTGAAGCCCATTTAAAGGAAAGGCCGAACTCTGCCATCTACCCATCAGACAGTCTTCGCCAGTCACTTCTGGGGTCCCGTCGCGGACGGTCTTCCCTCTTACTTTCAAAGAGCGTCTCCACCAATAACATTGCAGGGTGAGTGACAGAAATGACAGACAGATGCATAAAATGGGCTCTTGTGGGTAAAATGTACCAACAAATCACTAAATGAACAAGTCCCTTGTTTATAAATACTGTGAAAATGCCATTTAATTCACATTTCTCTTTTGTTGTTAAATATCTACAGTATATATAGAGAGACAGCTCTCATCACTGTAATTTTGATCTTTTTGTGGTTTTGTGTGTGTGTGTGTGTGTGTGTGTGTTTGTGGCTATTGCATGTTAATGTAAGCAGTTTTGTTTGAATGTTATACATTAGTCATTATTTTTTAAATTCTTTTAATATATTTTTATTTTAAATTTGTTATGCGTTTTTTTGTTTGTTTCTGTGGTGATTATGCCTGCCTCTCATTTTGTCGTATTTTGTTTTGTGTAATTTTTTTGTGTGTCTTTTGCATGGGATTGCATGCATGCGTGAACATCTGTTTGAATGCATGCACATGGTGTGTGTGTGTGTGTGTGTGCATGTGCGTGTAGGACTCTGAATGATGACTCTCCTCTGGGGCTGCGTAGGATCTTGTCTCAATCCACAGACTCACTCAACTTCAGGAGCAGAACCATGTCCATGGAGTCACTCAATGATGAGGGTGAGACACACAAAACACCACACAAGGACACACATGCATTCAAACACAGTAGATATACATTAAAATATACATAAAGGTTTGAAATAAGTACGATTTTATTAAAGAAATTAATGCTTAACCAGCATTAAAGCATTTTCTAGCATATCCATCATTTTATCACAATAAAGACATTTCTAACGTCCATAAAATATTAAGCAGCATAACTGTTTTCAACATTGATAATAATTTGAAATGTTTCTGAGCACCAAATCAGCATATTAGAATGATTTCTGGAGGATCATGTGACACTGAAAACTGGAATAATGGCTGCTGAAAATTCAGGAATAAATAACATTTTAAAATATATTACAATAGAAAACTGTTATTTTTAAATGGCTATAATATTTCATAATATTCACAATTTTTACTATGTTTTTGATCTAAATAAATGCAGCCTTGGTGACCATAAGAGACTTTGTTCAAAAACATAAAATTTTACTGACTGCAAACCTTTGAATGGTAATGTATCTTATAAATTAAATTCTTATAAAGAAAAATTTAGAGCTGCATTTTTGATTGGTGTGATTGGCTGTTGACCAGTTCCAAAATTCCATGAGCAACCTGTTTGCCTTCAAGCTGAAGTTATAATACAGAAATGGTTATTGTTATCCTTCCTTTTGCTTCTAGGAGAGGGCTACTTCACCTCACTGCTGGAAGATCTGGAGGATGAAGGCCAGGAGTTTGAAGCAGATTCCTGGAGCATGGCAGTAGATTCCACCTACTTACAGACCCACCGTAAAGATGTTATCAAGAGGCAGGACGTCATCTATGGTTAGAAAAAAGTGCAGATCCAAGTCTAAAATCAAAGTATGTTTATGACTGTAAATGGACCGTTGACTCTGAAACCCGATAAAAATGCTATTAATTGCTCCCAAATAACAGCATCTGGAATGTCTTTCCAGATGCTGTATTTACTTTTCTGAGAATGAAAATGAGCCATTGAGGGATAGATGTCTGTTCAAGTACTCTTTTAATGTCTTATATTAAAATATATTAAATAAAAAATAAATGGCCTATACCGAAATTCCACACAAAAAAATGCTAAAAGTGAATTTATGTATCACAACATTATAATGGGGATATTCACATTGAGATTTGCTTAAGATTAACATTAAGGGAGTTGTAGATGACTGAAAGGATCTAAAAATAAAAATGAAAGAAATGAGCATGTACAATGTTTTGTCGGCTGAACAATCTACACCAACGTACACAGATGGAATGAACTGTATTTCTGTGCCTTACTACCTTGTTTTCCTTCAAGTCAAATGCAATATGGTGTCTACCCTTAATAAGGACATTCATTTGGGTTACATGTCCAACAAAGGCCCATTAACTGTTGTATTTTACACCTTGACAACCTCTCCGATATCATTTCAGAGCTGATCCAGACGGAGCTCCATCACGTTCGGACCCTGCGGATCATGGATGGGGTGTTCAGGCGGGGTATGCTGGAGGAGGTGCAGCTGGAGCCGGGGGTCGTGCACGTGCTGTTCCCCTGCCTGGAGCGCTTGCTGACGCTTCACATGCACTTACTCACGCAGCTCCTCACACGTCGCGCTCACAGCCTGCAACCTGAGAGCACAAACAATTTCACCATCACTCAGATCAGCGATTTGCTAATACAACAGGTAGGAGGGCAATTGTTAGTTTAGGTGGGCGGAGTGAGTAAGCATGTGGTTACATTTGGCCTGCCTTATGTGATTTTGGATGAACGTATCGGTTTTAATTGCCAGTTTAAAGTGTGACATATAAATGAGAGCTTTCAATTTAATGCATTAATGTAAAAAAAAAATAAACAGGGTTAATCATGCCACAGTGCAACAAAATTGAATGGTTCTGGGGATGTGTTTTAAAAGGGTTTTAAAACTACTTTTAACACAGCACCTTGAAAAATATCATACATTCGTTGCATTGCAAATGCATGATTTTGTATGAGAAAAGGAGTTAAAAAGTCAAAAATAAAGAAAAAGTGACAAATGGAAATTGAAACGTCATTCTCTCTGAATATATGAGAGTGGGAGGCTGAAAGCTTTCAGGTTTCAAGGAGCAAAATGTTCATAGTGCACTGTCTTTGTGTGTACGTCAGTTCTCAGGTCAGTGCGCTGACGAGATGCTGAAGACGTATTCTGAGTTCTGCAGTCGTCATATGAAGGCTGTCAAACTCTACAAAGAGCTGCTGGCCAGAGACAAGAGACTGCAGCTCTTTATACGGGTAAGAACAAGAGTGGCGGACGAGGGTGTTTGCCGTCCGGGTGCATTTCGTGTTTGCATAACCGGGTCAGGTGTTGTCTCGTGTGTTGCTAGTGGGAGGACAGAGTGCTACTGAGTGATGAATGATGGTGGGCGGGTGCATTAATGGATTAAATGCCTGCAAACTCTCATAGATGTGTGAATCATCAGATTTCCAGGTATCATGATCATGTTCGGCTCTTGTGTTTCATTTTAGTTTGTAATAGCTTAGTGTGGGGCTGTCACGATAAACTGGTGACATGTCACAATTATCGATGCCACAGCAGTAACTACTATGCTAATGAAAGCATTCCTTTTATTTAAAAAGTTAAATATTGTCAGAGCAGTGATGTGGAAGGTGTTGGGCCCATGGTGAGACCCATGTTTGTCTGTCAACTTTCTTGTCAAAATCTCTGCTTTCCTATTTTAATAAAGACAGAAAGCCAACAAAAGATTTAAATATTAATATAAATATTAACAATTTAGGGATGTGTCAGCAGTAAGCTTCTGTTAAATCTCTGGTAAATATCTGATATTGTTAACAAATTATATTAATAATTAATAACAACAACAATAATATTTATTTGTTTGTTTGTTTGTATCAGCATCAAAAGTCTTTTTTTTCAGCAAAATCAAAAGTATTTTAAAGAAGATTCTGACTGAAATATGTACTATGTTATATATTGTTTATATATTTACTATATTATATATTGCAAAAATTTTTGTCTGATACTATTAAATGGCTGATATTAAATTAATAAATTCATTAATTTTAATAATAATAACTAATTTCGGTAGTAGTAGTAGTATTACATTTCTTCTATTGCCATATCAGCATCAAAAGCTATTTTCATTGCAAGATTGAAAGAATTTTAAAACAAAAAATACTGGCCAAAAAGAAAATGTATACTATATTATTATATAATTTTTTTTATAGTTATTACTAAATATAAAATAAACACCAATAAATGTACATTTGTTGTAAATGCGACGAGTGAATTTAGGCATCTCTACATTAGAATGTACAGTATGAAAAATGGATTTGTCTTTGGGAAAGTTTTCAAGTACTTTTAAGTAATTTTATTACAGTCAGACTTCTATTTATAAATGAGTGTTTTAGTCATTAAATATTTGCTGGGTTAGCTTTAAGCTCACTAAATTAGTTCTAGCTTATTAGACATGATGTTATGATGCCTGTCTAAAACCAGTGTTCTTTAAGTGCCTTCATACACAAATCTGGCTGACTGCTGTAGATTTTTGACACAACCTTAAAGTGTGTTTAGTTACCAGTCCATTTATCATTGTCTTTGTCTCTCTCAGAGGGTGAGTCGGCGTCCTCTACTGCGTCGTCACGGGTACCAGGAGTGCATCCTATTGGTCACTCAGCGCATCACTAAATACCCTGTTCTGGTGCAGCGTATCTATGACAACACCAAAGGTAAGACACAGGCATATAAATGTTGCCAATGTCAATATATAACTGTATTCCAATAGCTGCTCACCTCCGGCCTTCCTTCCACAGTCTATAAACTTGTCAGTGTCCCTTTAATATAATATGTATAATTTAAAAATTATTTTAAATTTAAGAAATTTTTATTATTTATATACGTCATAAAATGCCCCTGGTTATGGACTTTTTAGATTGACTTTTGTGTGTAACAATGCAGACAATCCAGAGGAAGCTGCAGGTCTGTCTCAGTCACTGTCTTGTATGCGGGAGCTGCTCTGTTCGGTGGACCAGCAGGTGTTGGAGCTTGAAAGGACACAGCGGCTGCAGGAGATCCGGTCCAGGGCTGACCCTCGGGCCGAGGCCAAACTTCGCTCCGGAGCCCTGTTCAGACCAGCCGAACTGCTCCGCAGGCAGCTGATACATGAAGGCACGCTGCTCTGGAAAACACCCAGCTCTCGCCTCAAAGGTAGCGAAGACTGTGGCTGTTTATGAGGAAGTGTGATGTGATATGTGTCTGTGTGAGAGGAAGAGAGACACACATGTTATTGTATTAGCTGACATGTAATGTGCTGTGGATGTTTTAATGTACAGAATTTCCTGTTTTCTTTGTGTTCTAGATGTTCAGGTTATGTTGATGACTGATATTCTAGTATTCTTGCAAGAGAAAGATCAACGGTTCATCTTTGCTAGTTTGGTAAGTTACTTTGCAATTATTAAAGTATTAAACTTTTGCATGTAACTTGCTGTGATAACCCATTTTACTAAGAGGAATGTGCTGTTTGTAAAAAATATTTGTGCACAGATAACAATATTTATTTTCTTCTCATTCTCTCTGTAGGATAAGTCTGCTGTGGTCTCACTGCAGACTCTCTTGGTCCGAGACATAGCCAATCAGGAGCGAGGCTTGTTCCTGATCAGCAGTGAGTCCAGCCCACCTGAGATGTACGAGCTCTATGCGGCATCTAAAGACGACAGAAACACCTGGATACGGCTCATACAGCAAACCATCAGCAGGTAAATGCATGCAAAAACACGCTCTTTACAGTCCACACAGCACCCACAGCTGCCATTTGACTTTTTTTGCCATCTCTCTTTGCAATTGAATGGAAAATCCCATGAAAGCACTTTTCTGTATTGTTCCTTTGTATTTTCTCTTGAATCAGGATGTTGGGGCGGGACATTTCGAAGGGATATGTCAGTTCTGTGGGAAGCTTGACTTGCCAATATCCTTTGTTTACGTTACAGCTCAGCAAAAACAAACTTCACAGCTTGCGAGGGGCACCTTTGCAAAAAATATAAAGACATCTAAGAAAAGATACCAAGTGACAAATGGAAATTGAAACGTCATTCTCTCTGAATATATGAGAGTGGGAGGCTGAAAGCTTTCAGGTTTCAAGGAGCAAAATGTTCATAGTGCACTGTCTTTGTGTGTACGTCAGTTCTCAGGTCAGTGCGCTGACGAGATGCTGAAGACGTATTCTGAGTTCTGCAGTCGTCATATGAAGGCTGTCAAACTCTACAAAGAGCTGCTGGCCAGAGACAAGAGACTGCAGCTCTTTATACGGGTAAGAACAAGAGTGGCGGACGAGGGTGTTTGCCGTCCGGGTGCATTTCGTGTTTGCATAACCGGGTCAGGTGTTGTCTCGTGTGTTGCTAGTGGGAGGACAGAGTGCTACTGAGTGATGAATGATGGTGGGCGGGTGCATTAATGGATTAAATGCCTGCAAACTCTCATAGATGTGTGAATCATCAGATTTCCAGGTATCATGATCATGTTCGGCTCTTGTGTTTCATTTTAGTTTGTAATAGCTTAGTGTGGGGCTGTCACGATAAACTGGTGACATGTCACAATTATCGATGCCACAGCAGTAACTACTATGCTAATGAAAGCATTCCTTTTATTTAAAAAGTTAAATATTGTCAGAGCAGTGATGTGGAAGGTGTTGGGCCCATGGTGAGACCCATGTTTGTCTGTCAACTTTCTTGTCAAAA
Organism: Sinocyclocheilus grahami; assembly: GCF_001515645.1. NCBI lineage: Eukaryota > Metazoa > Chordata > Actinopteri > Cypriniformes > Cyprinidae > Sinocyclocheilus > Sinocyclocheilus grahami. The sequence continues at coordinate 1,817,787 of NW_015505447.1, read as the reverse complement.
TCTCTGCTTTCCTATTTTAATAAAGACAGAAAGCCAACAAAAGATTTAAATATTAATATAAATATTAACAATTTAGGGATGTGTCAGCAGTAAGCTTCTGTTAAATCTCTGGTAAATATCTGATATTGTTAACAAATTATATTAATAATTAATAACAACAACAATAATATTTATTTGTTTGTTTGTTTGTATCAGCATCAAAAGTCTTTTTTTTCAGCAAAATCAAAAGTATTTTAAAGAAGATTCTGACTGAAATATGTACTATGTTATATATTGTTTATATATTTACTATATTATATATTGCAAATTTTTTTGTCTGATACTATTAAATGGCTGATATTAAATTAATAAGTTCATTAATTTTAATAATAATAACTAATTTCGGTAGTAGTAGTAGTATTACATTTCTTCTATTGCCATATCAGCATCAAAAGCTATTTTCATTGCAAGATTGAAAGAATTTTAAAACAAAAAATACTGGCCAAAAAGAAAATGTATACTATATTATTATATAATTTTTTTTATAGTTATTACTAAATATAAAATAAACACCAATAAATGTACATTTGTTGTAAATGCGACGAGTGAATTTAGGCATCTCTACATTAGAATGTACAGTATGAAAAATGGATTTGTCTTTGGGAAAGTTTTCAAGTACTTTTAAGTAATTTTATTACAGTCAGACTTCTATTTATAAATGAGTGTTTTAGTCATTAAATATTTGCTGGGTTAGCTTTAAGCTCACTAAATTAGTTCTAGCTTATTAGACATGATGTTATGATGCCTGTCTAAAACCAGTGTTCTTTAAGTGCCTTCATACACAAATCTGGCTGACTGCTGTAGATTTTTGACACAACCTTAAAGTGTGTTTAGTTACCAGTCCATTTATCATTGTCTTTGTCTCTCTCAGAGGGTGAGTCGGCGTCCTCTACTGCGTCGTCACGGGTACCAGGAGTGCATCCTATTGGTCACTCAGCGCATCACTAAATACCCTGTTCTGGTGCAGCGTATCTATGACAACACCAAAGGTAAGACACAGGCATATAAATGTTGCCAATGTCAATATATAACTGTATTCCAATAGCTGCTCACCTCCGGCCTTCCTTCCACAGTCTATAAACTTGTCAGTGTCCCTTTAATATAATATGTATAATTTAAAAATTATTTTAAATTTAAGAAATTTTTATTATTTATATACGTCATAAAATGCCCCTGGTTATGGACTTTTTAGATTGACTTTTGTGTGTAACAATGCAGACAATCCAGAGGAAGCTGCAGGTCTGTCTCAGTCACTGTCTTGTATGCGGGAGCTGCTCTGTTCGGTGGACCAGCAGGTGTTGGAGCTTGAAAGGACACAGCGGCTGCAGGAGATCCGGTCCAGGGCTGACCCTCGGGCCGAGGCCAAACTTCGCTCCGGAGCCCTGTTCAGACCAGCCGAACTGCTCCGCAGGCAGCTGATACATGAAGGCACGCTGCTCTGGAAAACACCCAGCTCTCGCCTCAAAGGTAGCGAAGACTGTGGCTGTTTATGAGGAAGTGTGATGTGATATGTGTCTGTGTGAGAGGAAGAGAGACACACATGTTATTGTATTAGCTGACATGTAATGTGCTGTGGATGTTTTAATGTACAGAATTTCCTGTTTTCTTTGTGTTCTAGATGTTCAGGTTATGTTGATGACTGATATTCTAGTATTCTTGCAAGAGAAAGATCAACGGTTCATCTTTGCTAGTTTGGTAAGTTACTTTGCAATTATTAAAGTATTCAACTTTTGCATGTAACTTGCTGTGATAACCCATTTTACTAAGAGGAATGTGCTGTTTGTAAAAAATATTTGTGCACAGATAATATTTATTTTCTTCTCATTCTCTCTGTAGGATAAGTCTGCTGTGGTCTCACTGCAGACTCTCTTGGTCCGAGACATAGCCAATCAGGAGCGAGGCTTGTTCCTGATCAGCAGTGAGTCCAGCCCACCTGAGATGTACGAGCTCTATGCGGCATCTAAAGACGACAGAAACACCTGGATACGGCTCATACAGCAAACCATCAGCAGGTAAATGCATGCAAAAACACGCTCTTTACAGTCCACACAGCACCCACAGCTGCCATTTGACCTTTTTTGCCATCTCTCTTTGCAATTGAATGGAAAATCCCATGAAAGCACTTTTCTGTATTGTTCCTTTGTATTTTCTCTTGAATCAGGATGTTGGGGCGGGACATTTCGAAGGGATATGTCAGTTCTGTGGGAAGCTTGACTTGCCAATATCCTTTGTTTACGTTACAGCTCAGCAAAAACAAACTTCACAGCTTGCGAGGGGCACCTTTGCAAAAAATATAAAGACATCTAAGAAAAGATACCACTTATACTATGTGGGAAAAATAGTAAGAGTGACATTACAGGGGCAATAATGTCTAATAATGTATTTAGTTAGTTAGTAGTACTAGTTTTAATATTATTAATATTTATAATTAATAATTTAATAGTGGTAATGGTTATTTTATTCTTCATATTACTATTACTATTCATAAGAATAATAATGATGTACTGTTATATTATTTATATAATTATTTAAAAATGTTATTATTATTATTTATTAATTATTAATAATTATTTATATTTATGTTTTTTTTTATTCTGTTTTTACACACAAAAAAAATCATCCTAATACCCTTTTGCTGCCCCCCTGGAAGTCCCCGGACTGCAGTTTTAAAACCCCCTGCTATACAATGACACTTTCAAAATGATAAATTCTAACCACTTCCTTCAGAAAAAAAATTAATTAGCAAAGAAAGTGCAAGCATTAGTCCATTTTCAGTTTCATTCAAAAACTGTATAAAGTGACTAATACTTTTGGTATTTTCCCAGAAGAGAAAGACTGTACATTTTAAATTTGTATACTTGTTAAATGCAGGGGCACAAGTGTATATGACTATTATTTATTAATTATTAATAATTATTTATATTTATGGTTTTTTTTATTCTGTTTTTGCACAAAAAAAAAATCATCCTAATACCCTTTTGCTGCCCCCCTGGAAGTCCCCGGACTGCAGTTTTAAAACCCCCTGCTATACAATGACACTTTCAAAATGATAAATTCTAACCACTTCCTTCAGAAAAAAAATTAATTAGCAAAGAAAGTGCAAGCGTTAGTCCATTTTCAGTTTCATTCAAAAACTGTATAAAGTGACTAATACTTTTGGTATTTTCCCAGAAGAGAAAGACTGTAAATTTTAAATTTGTATACTTGTTAAATGCAGGGGCACAAGTGTATATGACTGAAGTGCTAATGGACATCCACTAAAAGGCACTAAACTACCATTTCTAATGGTCATTCTCATTTACCTTCATTGTTTTGTCACACAGCTGTCCATCAAGAGAACAATTCCCTCTTATAGAAACAGAGGACAAGGCCCTTCTGCGAAGACTCAAAGGTTTGCTTTAATCACTAACGCACACACATTCACACTCCCAACACTGGGACAAACACGTTTTCATTCAGATTTTTTTCAAAAGATGAATCACTACTGTATGTTAAGGATTGATAGAAGCATAAAATTGTTCTGAAAAGCTCAAAAGAGCTTTCATCCATCTGTCAGATCAGTTGGTTATCTATCACAAGGCATTTTCTCGAAACAAACAAGCCAGCTAGTAAAAAAAAAAAAGTCTTGACATGTACAGATTTCTATGCGCCTTGACATCTTTACACTGAATTTGAAGGCAGAACAAAGCCACTATCTTGAGTGTAAAGAAGCTAACAGTAGTGTCTGATGTTCATATATTCATATAAAAAGCAAAAGTTTCAGAATTGTAACAATTAAAAACATTTCAGATATATAAAATGTTGACCCAGCCTCTGAATAAATAAATGACAGATCAACTATTTTTTTGTTGTATTTTATATTTGATTTAGTTTGTATAGATTAAAAATCTTTAAATATCTAAAAAATATATTTTAAATATAAAATGATTCAAAATAAAGATATTAAAATATAATAAAATTCATACTTGCTGCCAAATGCACCTCTGTCTCTTTTTATTTAAAAAACTAAAAAAAGTTTAATCATATTTTTTTTCCTATTATGGAAAGTTCACAGACCATTTTAACTAAATCTTCTGAGCTCATGCTCAGATCTTCAATAATATCTTGTAAAATGTCATAATGTACCTTTCTCTCGCTCTCTGCAGTGGACAGATTGACAGAGCTGTTATTAGGATCCAATTTTGAGGTTCCTCTGCCCTGCAGTTCCAACGGCCATCACAACCACACTGGAGCGCTAGTAATCAGTAGGTGTCAAATACACAACACGCAATATGTAAATGAGTGTGCTTTTAGTGTGTCTGATTGGCTAACTATACCTTTTTATCTGACCATTGTGCTTCCTCCATTCTTCTAGATGGACAAGAGGTATTAGTCAATGGCTCTCAGGAGAACCAAGCTACTCAGGTACACAAAACTAACATAGTTTTGTCAGAAAATAAGCTTATTATTTTAATCTTTGTTAGCGAGTTGTTCATTATCACACTTCTTGGCATCCACATTCGGCTGCGTCAAATATGCTTCATAAAATGTAATAATTATGCACATAGATGATTCGATGGTATTGCTGACTTTTTATGTAATCCTGGAAAAAGAAATTAGTCATTTTCCGAGCCCATCTGAAACTCACAGGTTTCCATAGCAACCTGAATCTACCAAAAACTCTCCATCACGACTCAGCACTGGTGCTTGAAAGCTGCGCTTCATCTCCCTTGTCATCGACACATAGCAAGACAGTGCTTTTCAATGTGTGCTGACAAATGAAAGCTTTTTGAATTCATTTGCTGGTTCAGAATTTTGATTGTGTGAATAATGCAAAAACTTCTCTATTCTCTACAGGATGGTAATGGGAATCAAATGGAGGACAAGACACCAAGTGAGGTACTGACATTTTAGGCTTAATGTGTGCTGCCTAGGGATGTGCTGATTATATATCAGCACATATATAACACTAACCGATTATTTTACTTTCTGCATTAGAATCCTTTAAATTGGAGTGACTAGAAAATGAATAATAATAAAACACACTTACACACAAAATAGCAGGTGATTAAAAGCTTATAATCTGAATTTTGAAATACATATAGACAATGTAGAAAACTCCTAACTTTTGCTTTTTAATTCACTGACAAATTAGAAAACTTTGGATCAGTAACTAATTTTATTCAGCAAGGATGCATTAAGTTGATCAAAGTGACAGTAAAGACATTTATATGTCTATTTATTTAAATGTTACAAAAGATTTTTATTTCAAATAAATGTTTTTTTTTTTTACTTTCTATTCATCAATGAGTCCTGAATACTTTTAACATTGATAATAAGAAATGTTTCTTGCACAGCAAATCAGCATATTAAAATGATTATTTGGAGTAACGACTGGAGTAATGGCTGTTGAAAATGTAGTTTTGCCATCACATGAATAAATTATATTTTAAAATGTATTAAAATATAAAACAATTATTTCAAATTATAAACCAATGCTTCAACATGGGCTGAGGATCTTCACCTAGTGATGCATGAGACTGATTATGTCTTATGTTACAAAAAGTGCACATAAAAGCAAGCAGTCCATAACACATGATTAGGTGAAATGATCGGCTGCAATTCCATGATTGATATGAATTAGTTTTTAAATTTTACGAGTTATATGCAAAAAATATCGCCCTCCACAATACTGTGCATCACTAGTTTCCTATAAATATTTCAAGGCCACCTAAATTTCAACGCTTATTTAGACTAGTGTGTGTTTTTATATATTTATTATTTCTATTTATACATTATATTACTATTTTTTTTGTTATGTTTTGCATCTGAATGTCTTTTTTGTGTTCCAGGAGGTGTCACAGAGGCTGGTGAATCTCAGTGCTCAGTTACACGCTTTACAGGTATGTGTGCATTGCAAAATACATTTGTCAGATTTTCTTCAAAGCACTGATGTACCTACGGGATTCCAAATGAACTCAATGAGGCCAAAAACTCATCCTCTCCCAGGGTGTGGTGATACGACAGGACTCCATCTTGGAGCTCTGCCTACGAGAGAGCTCTGTCTCCCCGGCCACCGCAGGGGCTCGTACAGTTCGCTCCCTGTCCCGGGATGGTGCGAGTGACTTTGGCTCGCTGGGAGAGCTGGCCCTGCTTCAACGGCAGCACAGTCTGCTGCAGGAGGAGCTTGTACGCCTCAGGGGAGCCGAGGGAAAACTCAGGCACAGCGAGAGAGCCAGAGCCCAGCTGGAGAAACAGCTCAGGGATCTTAAGACTAATAGCGTCACTCTAGGGGATGGAGCTGGAAATGCAGGCTCACAGGTGAGTTCATTTTAGAGTGTTTAGAGTAAGTTTTTATTCTAAAGCAGAATTTAAATTCATTTTTGCACTCAGAAGCAATGTTGGACAAGACGGATCTCAGTGCTCTTGAAGTAAACACCACATGACACATACAAAAGTATGTAAGAGCTACAATGTAGTATCTCCCAAATCTCATTCGCTTCTCATTTCCTCTTTTCAAGGCCCCATCAACTCGCAGAGAGAGCGATACTGACAACCCATTGGCTAGCCAGGAGTCGATGGACCAATCAGACGGCCTGCAGGAATGCAGTGATGTGGAAGTGGATGTGATATCTGATGAAGATGATGATGACGAGGTGGATTCGAGGGTGTCTCCCCGTTCAGAAAGTCCCAGAGGTCTGTAGATTGACACAGAATGACATTATTAGAACCAATATAAATACATATACACTGACATAAATATAATATAGAAATAAAATATTTATTTATAGTATGTTTATAATTAATATAATATAAAATAAGTATAAATAAATTTATATATAAATATATATTTATATGTATTTGTAATTAAAGGGGTGGTTCATTGCGATTTCACTTTTTTAACGTTAGTTTGTGTGTAATGTTGCTGTTTGAGCATAAACAATATCTGCAAAGTTACGAAGCTGAAAGTTCAATGCAAACGGAGATATCGTCTTTTAAAATTCTGGCAGTTTAATGCCTATAAAAACGGTTCGTAGGGACTACAACAAGTTACTTCCCAGGTTCGTGACATAACAAACCCCGATAAACCCCACCCTCGGGAAAAGGCAACAAAGGGGGAGAGGCCATGCTGCGCTGCTTTAGAGAAGAGGAAGAGAAATCTATTCATATATGAATCGCGATTCTGTCTTCTAAAGATTCTAATGGATTCACAAGTTTCAAAATCAGTGTTCTAAAGCAGCGGATCTTAATAATGTAAAAAAGACTTGCCTCCCCCTGCTCTGCACACATCTCTCTCTCTCTCTCTCTCTCTATCTCTCATTCTGCTCAGCTCCAGCAATGAACTGTTACAATTATACACTTATTTTCACATAGCTATGAGAAGCGTTAAACATGGAATCGGATCACATGCCGCTGAGGTGAGGGGCGGGACGTTTAGACGCGCACTTGAGGCGGTTTAGCCAATCACAACACAATGGGCTAGCTAACCAATCAGAGCCCATCGCCTATTTCTTAGGGAGGGGCTTCATAAAAGAAGGAAATGATCAGCATGTTTCTCAGAAAAGGGACAGAGAGGTATGGAATAAAGGTAAATTATGTGAAAAATAATGCGTTTTGAGAGAGCGATACTGACAACCCATTGGCTAGCCAGGAGTCGATGGACCAATCAGACGGCCTGCAGGAATGCAGTGATGTGGAAGTGGATGTGATATCTGATGAAGATGATGATGACGAGGTGGATTCGAGGGTGTCTCCCCGTTCAGAAAGTCCCAGAGGTCTGTAGATTGACACAGAATGACATTATTAGAACCAATATAAATACATATACACTGACATAAATATAATATAGAAATAAAATATTTATTTATAGTATGTTTATAATTAATATAATATAAAATAAGTATAAATAAATTTATATATAAATATATATTTATATGTATTTGTAATTAAAGGGGTGGTTCATTGCGATTTCACTTTTTTAACGTTAGTTTGTGTGTAATGTTGCTGTTTGAGCATAAACAATATCTGCAAAGTTACGAAGCTGAAAGTTCAATGCAAACGGAGATATCGTCTTTTAAAATTCTGGCAGTTTAATGCCTATAAAAACGGTTCGTAGGGACTACAACAAGTTACTTCCCAGGTTCGTGACATAACAAACCCCGATAAACCCCACCCTCGGGAAAAGGCAACAAAGGGGGAGAGGCCATGCTGCGCTGCTTTAGAGAAGAGGAAGAGAAATCTATTCATATATGAATCGCGATTCTGTCTTCTAAAGATTCTAATGGATTCACAAGTTTCAAAATCAGTGTTCTAAAGCAGCGGATCTTAATAATGTAAAAAAGACTTGCCTCCCCCTGCTCTGCACACATCTCTCTCTCTCTCTCTCTCTCTATCTCTCATTCTGCTCAGCTCCAGCAATGAACTGTTACAATTATACACTTATTTTCACATAGCTCTGAGAAGCATTAAACATGGACGCGCGTGCAGTTGCCTTACTGTATTAAAGCTTTAATCAGGATAAAACTGTATATTAAAAGCTAACATAAGCAGTAGCATTTACAAATAACAGCGTATCTAAAAGTATGAGACAACAAGGCCTACCATTAAAAGCCGTGCTTGCACAGATTCTGCACGATCCTCTTCAATAATATCCTCTGCTTCTCAATCGGGCTCAAACTGATAAGCGATATTAACGATGCCGTTGTTTACAATACAGCCGGATCGGATCACATACCGCTGAGGTGAGGGGCGGGACGTTTAGACGCGCACTTGAGGCGGTTTAGCCAATCACAACACAATGGGCTAGCTAACCAATCAGAGCCCATCGCCTATTTCTTAGGGAGGGGCTTCATAAAAGAAGGAAATGATCAGCATGTTTCTCAGAAAAGGGACAGAGAGGTATGGAATAAAGGTAAATTATGTGAAAAATAATGCGTTTTAAAAAAAAAACGAAGCATTAACACGTTAGACTGCACCCCATAAACACAATCAAGCCTAGAAAAAAAACTGTGAACCACCCCGTTAATATAATATAAAATAATATAATAGTTTTTCAAAAGCAAAAATAATTTATATATAGATATATTCTTATTATCAGTATATAAATATACAGTAAATATCGATTTGAGTTGAAATTATTATGAGGGCAAACAAGACTGGTACAGGCAGAGTGATACAAGAGACTAGCAACTGATCTGATTTAGCTTTTTTTATATGAAATGATTACATATTTATCAGACAGTCTGCATAGATGTGCTTCATTTAGAACGCTGTAAACTTTGGCCCTTTGTAACACTAACAGCAGCCTACACACGATTATGCAACCGATGTGCACAACACAGATACACATGGAATCGATCACATTAAACTTTCCACACTCACCCACACACACAAAGTACGCAAATGTACAAACACACACTAAACTCTGTCAGACAGGAGAACATTCAAAAAAATCTACATTTATGTGTATTATTTGTAGGCATGTGTGTTGTAGGTGGATAATGGCAATAAATTGTAGGTCTCAATAAACGCAACCAGAGCTTTAGTGGGTCATTCACGTTGAACATATCTTTTGTACATACACTTACATACACAGAAGGCTTGACTTTTAAAGCCCCTTGAGATGAAATAACTTCAGTCTTGAGGTGTGTTTGAAATAGCATACTACTCATGCTGCATGTGGAAGGGTTTAGCATGCAGTATAATAATAGAGTAGTAATATAATAACAATAATAAATACTTTTATTCAGCACGGATGCATTAAATTGTTCAAAAGTGACAATTTAAAGACATTTATAATATTACAAAATATTTTTATACTTTATATTCATTAAAGAATCCTAAAAAATGTATCACGGTTTTCAGAAAAATATTAGGCAGAGTAATGATGCTGAAAATTCAGCTTTGCATCACAGGAATAAATTACATTTTAAAATATATTTAAATAGAATTGTAAAAATATTTCACAGTATAATTTTTTTTTTTTACTGTATGTTTGATCTTACTAACCCTAATCCTTTGAGTGGTAGTACAAGTTTAAATTTTTTGAATGATCCCCTGTGTGTATGAATGATGATGAAAGTGTCTAGGTAAGTATGTTGCTAAGGTAACAAAGTGTTGTGTGCAAGCATGTGCACTGGATTACGCTGAAAAAAAATTATTGGTCATAAATATTTCGGACCAACCTTAAAACTGTATTTTGTGTTATTTTTAAAGAAAAATATATATGAAAATGAATTACCTAGCTGTTTTTCCATGACATATTTTCGCTGAGGATCTGACATGATTTAAACCATGTATTATGAAACGGATCGTTCCGGTCCTTGATTCTGATTGGTTGAGCCACGTTCAAAGCCGTTGTAAATTACTACAAACATACACCTTTGTTTACTTTGTGTTGCTTGGCAACCACTCTGTTGCAACCACAACGGTTTCTGAGGAACTACATTGTTTGGTGGAAGAATACTGTTTTTATTAATATCATTACACTTTATTTGCTCTGTTTTATTTTGTGAAACCTAGCTACGTATATGGAATAACCGTTTTATAAAAGCTCCGCTTCACATCGTACCTAACAACGTCCCTTAGCTGTTATAAATTCACTGTAAACCATGGCTTCTTGGGGCTTATTGCTTTATTATTATGTTGCAGTTTGTGAAGTTTACAGACCAGCTGTCCAGTAAATTTTAACTTGCATTTGGCTTATCGAGTGTTCGATATCTTAGGCCCCGTCCACACGGAGACGCGTTTAGCTGTATCTGTAATTTTGTATCGTACAGGCGTTTCGTCCACATGGATCCAGTGTCATGAGAAATCGAGTCCCCCCTCGAAATTGGATCTGCTTAGGCCCCCGAGTGATCCCATTGGTTCAACGAACTTTTAATGGGTATTATTTTTAGCGCCTGATTACAATTCCTGCAAAATCGCGCTTTAATTTATGTTGTTTGAACTTCGTTATAATGACCATTAATGTCTTTTAAATTGCATGTTTCATACACTAGTATCCGAAGCTATAGGTTGTGAAATCAAACATTTCTCGGTTTTATAGTTTTTTTTTGGTTAGCTCACGTACTAGCATAGCATACAGCTACCCGATTAGCCTGCTAGGTTAGCTTATACACCACGCATTTGCACTTACCATACATATATTCACAACGAAATAGTAACATAAGTGTTGACTTTTGATCAGGCATTTAAAACGGCTACCGCCCTGGTCCTAAGCAGACCCGATTTCGAGGGGGGACTTGATTTCTCATGACACCGGCGTTTTGGGAGAGTGAAACCAATATTTTTTGAAACCGGGTCCCAGAGTGGATCAATCTGAAAATGCCGCCCTTGCGTTTTCGTGTGGACAGCGAATCCGTATATTTTCTGAAACGATGACGTAATCAGCCCACGTCTCGCCCCCAGTCAGACACCGCTACGTCACGTAACAGCAACAAAACATGAACAAACACTGAATGATTGTCTTTTTATTAACTAACATTAACACATTGTTCCAACATTGTTCCATGTTCGTTTGTATACTGCGCACAAGGTTTATGCGCATAGTCCAAGTCTTCTTCTCCGTTTTTAGTGTATCTCTGTGGCAGAATTACAGCGCCACATGCTGGTCTGGCATGTATGCTACATCGTTTTGTGTCGGTTTCGTGGTTTCGTGTGGACGCAGATATTTCTTGAGACGAGGGGAAAAAACAATCGGGTAGGGAAAGCTCTGGCTTCGTGTGAACGAAGCCTTAGATAACTTTACAGTACACTTTACAGATATAAATGATATTCTCAAGAAGCAATTCATTTCATCTAGATCATTTGGTAAAATTCCAAAGCATCTGAACTTAAAACTGCCTTTAATATCTAAATATGCTTTAATTTTTCATAATTTTTTTACTTCATTTTCTTCTACAGATCTGCAGGACATTCCTGAAGAGAGCGAATGTGCTACAGACCCCCGGGACCGCGAGGTCTCGCACTGCTAATATTTCTCAACCCAAGACTTGCCTGTTGTCCGATGGAACAGACTATAGACTCCATGAGGAGGTCTTCCTCCGAACAGGGAAGATTCTTACTTAGTTTATGAATATTCATTTCATTATATACATACAGTATTTAGTCGTATCCAGTAATTTTGCTTATAGCTTCTGTGTGGCCGTTTATGACATGTTAATATTCAACATGTCTTCTTGGAATCCAATCATATGGCTTTTGACATCCACGGACCAATAAGTATATGCCATGCAAATAATGGGACTTTGCACTTGATAACGGCATGAAATGGTCTTGGGATTCAGTAAGAATCTTAAGATTAACCAAATCAACCAAACATAAGTGATCCAGCTCAAGGGTACCGGCAGAAACCAGTCAAATTGATGTACTGTATGTGCTTTGTACCGATTCTACACGTGCTGGAGCACGCAAAACAAGAATAGAGCTTCTTTTTTAAGTGGAACTTGTTTGTGTGAGAGGTCATTGTAAAGAAATGTCTCTTTCTTGCGCTTTATTTTGAATTTATTTATTTTTCTTTGTTTTAAATGGAACGTTAAATTGTCTTTCGAGCATGCCAGAGCAGTTAGAAAGAAGCCATAGCTTGAAATATACCAACGTAATAGACTGGGACCAAAACTACTGGCTAAATAACAAAAAACTATTTTCAGAGACTTGAGGGCTTTTTTAGGAAGGAATTATATTGCCGTTTATAGCAATATATATTAGAAATATATTTACATCTATAGCAAAGAACTTAATAAACCCAGGAAGGTTATTATGATATTATAAATGGTTCCTCAGCCCACAGTGTGCGTTAACGGGGAATACTTTGTAAATATAAGAAGATTTATTGACTAAAATAAATCACATCTCCAAAATTTGCCAGTAACACCAACAACATTTGATGTGTCTTACTACAGTTTTGCTTATGTTTGAATTTTAAGAATGTTTTTTGCAATTACTTGACTGTGTGCCAAAATTCGCTTGGCTGAATATTGCTGAGATATATTATGCTTTTATTTTAGTCAGTTCAACATTTCAGGAAGCAATGTCTTAGAAATTATTGTAGGATGATATTCTTCATGTTTTGAAGTAACTATAAGAAACATAGGAATTACTCAAGTCACATCAAAATGTTTATATGAATCATGACAGAAACATTGTTGAAATGTTCATACAGTGTTTCAGATATATTGAAGTGGATATAGAATACAGTTGAAGAATTAAAACTGTTGATATACAACAATATTGGATTGGTTTGTTGTCTTTCATTTGTGTGTGTGAGTAAATCAATGTGAAAAGTGTGACGTAAATAGTAATATTAACAGGACCGTAAATTGTCATCATTTACTCATCATACTCAACCTCATGTTGTTCTAAATCTGTATTTAAAAAAAAAAAATTCTGTTGAACATAAAATAAGACATCTTGAAGAATGTTGATACCCAAAAAGTTGCTTGTAGCCATTAACTTCCAGAGTATTTTTTTTTCATGCTATGGAAATCAATGGCTACCGGCAACTGTTTGGTTACCAACATTCTTGAAAATATCTTCTTTTGCGTTCAACAGAAGAAAGAACAATGTACATTTTTGGGTGAACTATCCTCCAAAATCATTCTCAGTACAAACTGATCTCGTGAGAAAACTATTTTATTTTGTGGTAATTGGTGGCGAACTTGTACGTATCGTATGTTTTCATTTGTAATAATTAATTAATTTTTAGAAAAAATGTGAACCTGAAGGTCAACTCCTAAACTAACCATTAGTGGAGAGTAAGCAAATCATATCAAAAGTTATGAGATCAAACAAGTTCATACAAATTCGGCACAATACGCCAAAATGAATTCTGATTTGCCATGAGAGTGTGTTTGTATGAAACCTTTAGCATCAGCTGTGGAGTGGGGTTTGTATCCCAATTGACTAATCAGAATTGAGTGTTCCAAAAATCTCTTGATATTTATCATATACAAACAGATTTTAGTAAGTTCTATCATTATTTTCATAATAAAACATGTACATTTAAATTCATATGTGCATTTACATATCAAGATCCATCTGAATCTAGATCTTTGTCTGAGGCTAGCAGCTAATCCACAAAACAATGTAAGCCAAAAATAGGAGTATTAATAGCTTGGTGGCACAGGCAGCATAGCTGGCATTCAGACGCGTGCGCACACACACATATATATATATATATATATATATATATATATATATACTACCTCATCCACAACTTTATTTTCCTAAACTAAA